>NC_044034.1:21786818-22109539 GCF_901765095.1 Microcaecilia unicolor
GGGTAATCTCGCTCACTGATAGGCACTCTTCGTGTCTTCAGTGTCTGGGGGCCGAGCACCGTCCCCAGAACTGTAGTCTGTGCTCCCTCTTACAAAGGCGGACTCAAGTAGCGAGATTGGCCCAGTGGAACGTTTTGTTCTCGGGCTCTTCGTCGGCATCGGCACCGGGGTCATCGTGTGCATCGACGTCATCAGCGTCCAGACCTTCTTCCTTGGCTGCCAGTGCATCGAGTGCATCGAGGCATCGGCCCTCTGCATCGGCGCCGAGACATCGGATAGCTGCATCGACGTCGGTGGTACCGGGACCTCGTCTCCTGATGTCGTCGGACGGTGGTGCATCGTGTGGAGTGCAGGTGAGGGCTGTCCATTCCCCTGCTGGTGGCGGTGAGCCCTCGGGTGGGTCTCCTCCTACCCTGAGGGCTCCTGCGGTACAGCCCCCCCGAGACCGACCTCCTTCGGCCTCGGCCCCGAGGAAGCGACGGCTGGATTCTACGTCCTCCTCGTCGGTGCCGGGAGCTCCGGTGACATGCTTCGGAAGAAGTCGAAGAAGCATCGACACCGGTCCCCTCCCCGCGTCGGCACCGAGAGCTCTGGGTCGCCGAGGGAGTCGGCACCCAGCAGGCATCGGCACCGAGAGGACCGCTCACCCTCTGTTCAGGAGGTGTCGATGCGCTCCACTCTGGACAGCCCGGAACAGCCTCCACGCCCGGAACAGGTTCTGACGTCGACGCCTGCATCGACCTCCATGCCTTTCTCTGCAGCCGCTCTGAACGAGAGCCTCCGGGCCGTTCTCCCAGAGATTCTGGGAGAGCTGTTGCGCCCTACCCCTCCGGTACCGGCGGTGCTTGCGCCTCCGGTACCGTCGAGCGTGGCGCCGGCTGGCCCATCGCCCGGGGTGAGGTCCCCGACGTCGGTACCCGCGTGCGGTGCCGACTGCGGCCACCTCCCAGGAGGGCTCCCCGACTACGTCGGCGGAGGGAGCTTCGCCGATGCGGGCGAGGGAGTCTACCTCTCGACGCCCCCATCGTGGACGTGGCTCCACGGAGTCGAGCCGGGCACGGTTGCAGACGCAGGTCCGTGAACTTGTGTCCTGACACCGAGGGTGAGGCCTCGTGGGAGGAAGAAGAAGACCCCAGATATTTCTCTGACGAGGAGTCTGAGGGTCTACCTTCTGATCCCACTCCCTCTCCTGAAAGACAGCTTTCTCCTCCCGAGAGTCTGTCTTTTGCTTCCTTGTCCGGGAGATGTCTACGGCCATCCCCTTCCCGGTGGTTGTGGAGGACGAGCCCAGGGCTGAAATGTTTGAGCTCCTGGACTATCCTTCTCCACCTAAGGAAGCGTCCACTGTTCCCCTGCACCATGTCCTAAAAAAGACATTGCTGGCGAACTGGACCAAGCCTTTAACTAATCCCCACATCCCCAAGAAGATCGAGTCCCAGTACCGGATCCATGGGGACCCAGAGCTGATGCGCACTCAGTTGCCTCACGACTCTGGAGTTGTGGATCTGGCCCTAAAGAAGGCTAAGAGTTCTAGGGAGCATGCTTCGGCGCCCCCGGGCAAAGACTCTAGAACCTTAGACTCCTTTGGGAGGAAGGCCTACCATTCCTCTATGCTCGTGGCCAAAATTCAGTCTTACCAGCTCTACACGAGCATACACATGCGGAATAATGTGCGATAGTTGGCGGGCTTGGTTGATGCTCTTCCCCCTGAGCAAGCCAAGCCTTTTCAGGAGGTGGTCAGGCAGCTGAAGGCGTGCAGAAAATTCCTGGCCAGAGGAGTTTGACACTTTTGATGTTGCGTCCAGGGCCGCTGCTCAAGGTGTGGTGATGCGCAGGCTCTCATGGCTGCGTGCCGCCGACCTGGAGAATAGAATCCAGCAGCGGATTGCGGACTCGCCTTGCCGTGCGGACAACATTTTTGGAGAAAAAGTCGAGCAGGTGGTAGAGTCTCTCCACCAGCGGGACACCGCATTCGACAAGTTCTCCCGCCGGCAGCCTTCAGCTTCTACCTCTACAGGTAGACGATTTTTCGGGGGAAGGAAGACTGTTCCCTATACTTCTGGTAAGCATACAGTGGGGGAAATAAGTATTTGATCCCTTGCTGATTTTGTAAGTTTGCCCACTGACAAAGACATGAGCAGCCCATAATTGAAGGGTAGGTTATTGGTAACAGTGAGAGATAGCACATCACAAATTAAATCCGGAAAATCACATTGTGGAAAGTATATGAATTTATTTGCATTCTGCAGAGGGAAATAAGTATTTAATCCCTCTGGCAAACAAGACCTAATACTTGGTGGCAAAACCCTTGTTGGCAAGCACAGCGGTCAGACGTCTTCTGTAGTTGATGATGAGGTTTGCACACATGTCAGGAGGAATTTTGGTCCACTCCTCTTTGCAGATCATCTCTAAATCATTAAGAGTTCTGGGCTGTCGCTTGGCAACTCGCAGCTTCAGCTCCCTCCATAAGTTTTCAATGGGATTAAGGTCTGGTGACTGGCTAGGCCACTCCATGACCCTAATGTGCTTCTTCCTGAGCCACTCCTTTGTTGCCTTGGCTGTATGTTTGGGTCATTGTCGTGCTGGAAGACCCAGCCACGACCCATTTTAAGGCCCTGGCGGAGGGAAGGAGGTTGTCACTCAGAATTGTACGGTACATGGCCCCATCCATTCTCCCATTGATGCGGTGAAGTAGTCCTGTGCCCTTAGCAGAGAAACACCCCCAAAACATAACATTTCCACCTCCATGCTTGACAGTGGGGACGGTGTTCTTTGGGTCATAGGCAGCATTTCTCTTCCTCCAAACACGGCGAGTTGAGTTCATGCCAAAGAGCTCAATTTTTGTCTCATCTGACCACAGCACCTTCTCCCAATCACTCTCGGCATCATCCAGGTGTTCACTGGCAAACTTCAGACGGGCCGTCACATGTGCCTTCCGGAGCAGGGGGACCTTGCGGGCACTGCAGGATTGCAATCCGTTATGTCGTAATGTGTTACCAATGGTTTTCGTGGTGACAGTGGTCCCAGCTGCCTTGAGATCATTGACAAGTTCCCCCCTTGTAGTTGTAGGCTGATTTCTAACCTTCCTCATGATCAAGGATACCCCACGAGGTGAGATTTTGCGTGGAGCCCCAGATCTTTGTCGATTGACAGTCATTTTGTACTTCTTCCATTTTCTTACTATGGCACCAACAGTTGTCTCCTTCTCGCCCAGCGTCTTACTGATGGCTTTGTAGCCCATTCCAGCCTTGTGCAGGTGTATGATCTTGTCCCTGACATCCTTAGACAGCTCCTTGCTCTTGGCCATTTTGTAGAGGTTAGAGTCTGACTGATTCACTGAGTCTGTGGACAGGTGTCTTTCATACAGGTGACCATTGCCGACAGCTGTCTGTCATGCAGGTAACGAGTTGATTTGGAGCATCTACCTGGTCTGTAGGGGCCAGATCTCTTACTGGTTGGTGGGGGATCAAATACTTATTTCCCTCTGCAGAATGCAAATAAATTCATATACTTTCCACAATGTGATTTTCCGGATTTAATTTGTGATGTGCTATCTCTCACTGTTACCAATAACCTACCCTTCAATTATGGGCTGCTCATGTCTTTGTCAGTGGGCAAACTTACAAAATCAGCAAGGGATCAAATACTTATTTCCCCCACTGTAGGTACAATCCTCCTTCCCGACAGCCTGCGGCCCAGGCTAAGCCCCAGCGCGCTCGCTCTCGTCAGCAGCGTGCGCCTCAGCAAGGCCCCGCGGCTCCCCAGCAAAAGCAAGGGGCGAGCTTTTGACTGGCTCCAGCAGAGCATAGCCGACATCCAAGTGTCAGTGTCGGGCGACCTGCCAGTCGGAGGGAGGTTGAAAGCTTTTCACCAAAGGTGGCCTCTCATAACCTCCGATCAGTGGGTTCTGCAAATAGTCCGGCAAGGATACACCCTCAATTTGGCCTCCAAACCTCCAAATTGTCCACCGGGAGCTCAGTCTTACAGCTTCCAGCACAAGCAGGTACTTGCAGAGGAACTCTCCGCCCTTCTCAGCGCCAATGCGGTCGAGCCCGTGCCATCCGGGCAAGAAGGGCTGGGATTCTATTCCAGGTACTTCCTTGTGGAAAAGAAAACAGGGGGGATGCGTCCCATCCTAGACCTAAGGGCCCTGAACAAATATCTCGTAAAAGAAAAGTTCAGGATGCTTTCCCTGGGCACCCTTCTCCCCATGATTCAGCAAAACGATTGGCTATGCTCTCTGGACTTGAAGGATGCCTACACACACATCCCGATACTGCCAGCTCACAGACAGTATCTGCAATTTCAGTTGGGCACACGCCACTTCCAGTACTGTGTGCTACCCTTTGGGCTCGCCTCTGCGCCCAGGGTGTTCACAAAGTGCCTAGCTGTGGTAGCAGCGGCGCTTCGCAGGCTGGGGGTGCACGTGTTCCCATATCTCGACGATTGGCTGGTGAAGAACACATCCGAGGCAGGAGCCCTGCAGTCCATGCAGATGACTATTCGCCTCCTGGAGCTACTGGGGTTTGTGATAAATTACCCAAAGTCCCATCTTCTCCCAGTGCAGAAACTCGAATTCATAGGAGTTCTGCTGGATTCTCGGACGGCTCGTGCCTATCTCCCAGAGGCGAGAGCCAACAACTTGTTGTCCCTCGTCTCGCGGGTGCGAGCGTCCCAGCAGGTCACAGCTCGGCAGATGTTGAGATTGCTGGGCCACATGGCCTCCACAGTTCATGTGACTCCCATGGCCCGTCTTCACATGAGATCTGCTCAATGGACCCTAGCCTCCCAGTGGTATCAGGCTGCTGGGGGTCTAGAAGACGTGATCCACCTGTCCACGAGTTTTCTCGAATCCCTGTATTGGTGGACAATCTGGTCCAATTTGACCCTGGGACGTCCTTTCCAAATTCCTCAGCCACAAAAAGTGCTGACAACGGATGCGTCTCTCCTGGGATGGGGAGCTCATGTCGATGGGCTTCACACCCAAGGAAGCTGGTCCCTCCAGGAACGCGGTCTACAGATCAATCTCCTGGAGTTGCGAGCGATCTGGAACGCTCTGAAGGCTTTCAGAGATCGGCTGTCCCATCAAATTATCCAAATTCAGACAGACAACCAGGTTGCCATGTACTATGTCAACAAGCAGGGGGGCACCGGATCTCGCCCCCTGTGTCAGGAAGCCGTCAGCATGTGGCTTTGGGCTCGCCGTCTCGGCATGGTACTCCAAGCCACATATCTGGCAGGCGTAAACAACAGTCTGGCCGACAGACTGAGCCGGATTATGCAACCTCACGAGTGGTCGCTCAACTCCAGAGTGGTACGCCAGATCTTCCAAGTGTGGGGCACCCCCTTGGTGGATCTCTTCGCATCTCGAGTGAACCACAAAGTCCCTCAGTTCTGTTCCAGGCTTCAGGCCCCCGGCAGACTAGCATCGGATGCCTTCCTCCTGGATTGGGGGGAGGGCCTGCTGTATGCTTATCCTCCCATTCCTCTGGTGGGAAAGACTTTGTTGAAACTCAAGCAAGACCGAGGCACCATGATTCTGATTGCTCCTTTTTGGCCGCGTCAGATCTGGTTCCCTCTTCTTCTGGAGTTATCCTCCGAAGAACCGTGGAGATTGGAGTGTTTTCCGACCCTCATCACGCAGGACGAAGGGGCTCTTCTGCATCCCGGCCTCCGGTCCCTGGCTCTCACGGCCTGGATGTTGAGAGCGTAGACTTTGCCTCTTTGGGTCTGTCAGAGGGTGTCTCCCGCGTCTTGCTTGCTTCCAGGAAAGATTCCACTAAGAGGAGTTACTTCTTTCTGTGGAGGAGGTTTGTCGTCTGGTGTGACAGCAAGGCCCTAGCTCCTCGCTCTTGTCCTACACAGACCCTGCTTGAATACCTTCTGCACTTGTCTGAGTCTGGTCTCAAGACCAACTCTGTAAGAGTTCACCTTAGCGCAATCAGTGCATACCATTACCATGTGGAAGGTAAGCCGATCTCAGGACAGCCTTTAGTTGTTCGCTTCATGAGAGGTTTGCTTTTGTCAAAGCCCCCTGTCAAGCCTCCTACAGTGTCATGGGATCTCAATGTCGTTCTCACCCAGCTGATGAAACCTCCTTTTGAGCCACTGAATTCCTGCCATCTGAAGTACTTGACCTGGAAGGTCATTTCTTGGTGGCAGTTACTTCAGCTCGTAGAGTCAGTGAGCTTCAGGCCCTGGTAGCCCAGGCCCCTTACACCAAATTTCATCATAACAGAGTAGTCCTCCGCACTCACCCTAAGTTCTTGCCAAAGGTCGTGTCGGAGTTCCATCTGAACCAGTCAATTGTCTTGCCAACATTCTTTCCCCGTCCTCATTCCTGCCCTGCTGAACGTCAGCTGCACACATTGGACTGCAAGAGAGCATTGGCCTTCTACCTGGAGCGGACACAGCCCCACAGACAGTCCGCCCAATTGTTTGTTTCTTTTGACCCCAATAGGAGGGGAGTGGCTGTAGGGAAACGCACCATATCCAATTGGCTAGCAGATTGCATTTCCTTCACTTACGCCCAGGCGGGGCTGGCTCTTGAGGGTCATGTCACGGCTCATAATGTCAGAGCCATGGCTGCGTCGGTAGCCCACTTGAAGTCAGCCTCCATTGAAGAAATTTGCAAAGCTGCGACGTGGTCATCTGTCCACACATTCACATCTCATTACTGCCTGCAGCAGGATACCCGACGCGACAGTCGGTTCGGGCAGTCAGTTCTTCAGAACCTGTTTGGGCTTTAGGATCCAACTCCACCCCCCGAGGGCCCTGTTTGTTCTGTTCCAGGCTGCACTCTCAGTTAGTTGGTAAATTTTTTAGGTCAATCTCAGTTATGTCCTCGCCGTTGCGAGGCCCAATTGACCATGGTTGTTGTTTTGAGTGAGCCTGGGGGCTAGGGATACCCCATCAGTGAGAACAAGCAGCCTGCTTGTCCTCGGAGAAAGCGAATGCTACATACCTGTAGAAGGTATTCTCCGAGGACAGCAGGCTGATTGTTCTCACAAACCCGCCCGCCTCCCCTTTGGAGTTGTGTCTTCCCTTGAAATGTATTGTCTTGCTACATACTGGACTGGCCGGCTCGAGCCGGTTTCGGGCGGGAAGACGGCCGCGCATGCGCGGTGCGCGCGAGAGCTAGCAAAGATCTTTGCTAGGAAGATTCCGATTGGAGGGGCTGCCGAGGACGTCACCCATCAGTGAGAACAATCAGCCTGCTGTCCTCGGAGAATACCTTCTACAGGTATGTAGCATTCGCTTTATCTGAAAGCAAATGTAAGCCTGTGCCAGCACTGGTCAGTTCTTTTTTAAGTTGAACAAATGGGATATTTTCATGTCAGAACAAAGCAATAACAATCTAGAGGGGTCTTTTACTAAAGCTTAGCTCAAGTTATCTGCAGCATGGCTCATAGGAATAAAGTGGGCCCTGCTGCAGATAACTCGAGCTTAGCTTTAGTAAAAGACCCCACAACAGTCTTAACTGGGGAATTATTCTAATTATTTGCTCTAATGAATATAAATGAACTGCAGCAATCACTGTAGTAAGCCCACACACAATCACGAATGTTCCCTTTAAGCTGTGGTGGGAATCCTTCAACCGCATTGCTGCCAGTGAAGGCAGGTGGTTCACTGCAATGTTTTCAATCTTTAGGGACAGGCGAGGTTGGAAAAGAACAGGACACTGCATGAGCCTATCTGGCCCATTACGTGGGCTTAAGCCAGTAGGCGGAGCTTGCCACCACATTGAGTGACCCAAAACAGTAGCAAATGCTGTTGAAAACAATAGGAAAAGATTATTAAAAATGATGAAATGCGTGGTCCATCTGTAAAAAGTCTAAAACTGTTCCAGTTGGATAGGCAGTGACTTAAAAGGTGGAGGTTAAAGGATTTTATTTTTCTTTATTTGACAGCTTTTATATTTATTTGAAATCTTCCCATATATAGATATAAATCATGAAAACAAATTGAAAATCACTAAAACAGCATAAAAAATCACTGTAACTGGTAGAAACAGTAGTAATAAACTCTGTATTTTGTGCTCATTTTATAATTAAATGGAAATAAAATTAAACTGTCCTGGGGCACAAGGAATCACATCTTCACGTCATCTCTTTTGGAACAGTTGACGTTTTAGATACACAAATGGATTATTCTGTTTTGAGCATGTTTCAGGGACAAGTGGTTTTTATAAGTCAAACTAGTAAAAATAAATATTTTGTTTCATGCAGATCTCTCATTTGTTTAAACATAACTAAATGGGCTGTAAGCCCCTAATATAGCCCATTGGCTTTCTTATATTTGTTGGAAGGGGAGGAGTAGGGAAACACGCTCCGCATGCGTTCATTTGCCTTGTTGTGTAGTGTTCCGCCCTCGACGTCATCACGTGTGATGCGAGGGCAGGGCATGAAGACATGGTGAGTGTTGTGGCTTCACCACCATGAACTTACGAACCAGTGTGTGAGTGCCTGCAGTGACATCAGTGTCCTCAGAATGTTGAGGGTGCGTTTTATTATAGTAGATGATACTGAAACAGCGCCCTCCCACTGGCAGGAATGTAGGTGGAGAACAGCACAGCTTTGAGAAAACATTCACAACCACAATCTTTTAACTTTTTATTGTAAAGAATTGCTTGACTAATCATCTTTGAATTGTGTATAACTAAGGCTGCACAGTTAATGCGTTTTTAACACAACATGTTAAAATTTGAACTTTGCATCAATAATTTTTATGTGTTAATTGCGTCAAGCTATGTGTTCCTTGTTCTGCTACTTATCTTTCTCTCAGTTTTCTACCGCTGTCATTCCCCCCCCCCCCCCACCCGGGTGGACCTGCAGCTTTCTCTCCAGCCGCCCTGCGTTCTCTCCTACCCGCCTCCCCCATGCTCCAGCAGCCTTTTCTCTCCTGCCACCCTGTGTTCTTTGGCATCTCATTCTCCCTCTGCCCCCCCCCCTCCCCCCCCCCCCCGGTGGCCCTCTGAATTTGCCTTGTACACTCAACAGCGTTAAGCACCCACTGCTCCTCTGTAACTGGAGTTGTCCTCCCTCTCTAGTGTCCCACCTCTTCTGATGAAACTTCCTGTTTCCTGCGGGCAGGACACTAGAGAAAGGACAAGGTTGCCAGGTGGGCGGTTTTCCACGACCCCCTGCGGGAAAGTTTTGCCTGCTGTGGGTCGCGGGTTTTTGTTCTTGTTTTTGGTTTTTTCCGCGTTTTTTGTGCGGTTTTTCGGGCCGCGGGGGCGGGGCTAGTGACATTTTGGGCGGGATTAGATGACGTTTTGAGTGGGGCCGATGACGGAGGAGGCGTGGTCAATGGCAGCAGGGGCGGAGTTGATGACTGTGGGGGCGGGGTGTGAATTTTTTGGGCGGGTTTGGGGACCGGGTACCTGGCAACCCTGGAAAGGAGGGCTGTGGTCACAGAGGAGCAGCATGTGCTTAATTCTGCTGTGTGTACAAAGCAAGTTCAGAGGATTGCTGGGAGGGGGGGGGGAGGGAGAATGAGATGCCAGACATAGCGGGGTGCCAGAAAATAAAAGGCTATCGGGGAGGGGGTAGGAGAGAACACGGGGCAGCTAGAGAGAGAAAGCTGGAGGAGCCCCGGGGGGGGGGGGGGGGGGGGGGGAACAGGAGAGGAGAATATGCCTGTCTCTCCACTGGGTTGTATGTGGAAATGAGAAGGTGTCCATGGAGAGAAGAAGGGATGAGATGTGCCCATGGAGCGGAGGAGAGACCAGAGGATATGGTGCCCATGGAAGAAGGAGAAGCGAAGAGATGGAGGAGAGAAAAGAAATAGGAGATAGAGAGGCCCTGAAAACAGAGTTCAGAGCACAGAGAAAGGGAATAAGATGATTAGAAAAATAAAATCACCGGACAATAAAGGTACGAAAATGATTTTATTTTCAGTTTAGTAACTGAAGTACAGTATGTCCGTTTTGAGAACTTATATCTGTCAGTATTTTGCACTGTACAGGTGAGAATGTGAGGGGAACACTTATTCAATTGTACGATTTAAAACATTTAGTCAATGTGCAGCCTTATTTATAACACCTGTGTTTCAGGCATGAAAAAAACTGTCTGACAAAAAGATACACTAGTATAATATCTCTGTTACTAGAACCGGTATTATTTTCCAGAAGGTTTCAGTGGTTTGTTTTTTTTTTGCTTCTTATAGTTGTTATTTTGAGGTCTTAAGATTTGTGTGGTAATGTGCAGAATATATTTTTATTATGCTGTTCTTGGGTCAACATATTTTAACGCATATGATGGTGTGGGGGTGTTTTGTTTATACCAGGTTTCACACAATGTACCTGAAAATCCATCAGCTGATGTGACTGACAAGCAGCATCCGCATCCTTTGAGCCTGGAAATTACCCCTGTGGATTACCTCCTCGGTGTGGCCGATCTCACTGGAGAACTGATGCGCCTGTGTATTGGCAGTATTGGAAACGGTGATATTGAAACACCCTTTGAACTGAGCCAGTTCCTGCGCCAGGTTTATGACGGATTCTCCTACATAGGAAATACCGGACCCTATGAGATTTCAAGGAAACTGTATACGTTAAAACAGAGTCTGGCCAAAGTGGAGAATGCCTGCTACACGCTGAAAGTGAGGGGCTCAGAAATCCCTAAACACATGTTGGCTGATGTATTTGCTGCCAAGGCTGAAATGATGGAGCAGGTGGAAGGCATTTCCTAACTCCTGTCTTCAGTTGCTCAGTAAGGGGCCGGGGGGGTGTTCCACTATGTAAATTTCTTAATATTTTTCTTTCTAAGCAAGCTTTTGTTATGACTTCTGTGCAGATGGAAGGGCAAATCTGCTTGTTTGCATTACATTTTATAGCTTTATAAGCTTTCTACATTATACGTTTTTAAAAGTGAACAAGTTAATTTAACAGTTCCACCAAAGTTCACTTCAGAACTGGCGAGCAGGTCTGCCAATCAGTCTAGAACGGCATGATATCCCCTTTCATACATCGTTTGGTAGTTTCGTGACTCGCAGTGCATTTAGGGGGGAAAGGGGGGGAATGGGACTTGATCTACCGCCTTTCTGAGGTTTTTGCAACTACATTCAAAGCGGTTTACATATATTCAGGGACCCTTTTAACCCCTAATGCAGGCTTAGCATGTGAAAAACAAGCTACCACAAAATGTCTTTAACACTTTTTGTGGTATATTGCCTCTGCGTGCAGTAATCACACATTATTATTAATTTTTAAAAGGTTTTTGTCGGGAGAGGGCATGATAGGAGCAGTAAATGTGTGGAAGCTTTATCCCGCTAGCGCATTTTGATTAGAACATGCTACCTGTATAACATGGGACCACATAGCACCTCCTAAATAGGAAGGGTTAAATGCTCCCATATTAATTTTATGCAGGTACCACGTGCTAATGGAAATATTAGTGGGGAACCTACAGAAAATCCCTAATAAAGACCCATGTTAAATCTGGGCTTAGTGCACCAGAAAGTCGTGCGCCAAAACACGTTAAGCCTATATTTTCAATTAAAAAAAAATTTTTTTTTTAAGAGATCGTTCCTGTGCCTTCAGCCTTTACCAGTGCTGTCTTAAAGTGAGTGAAGTCTAGAGCAAGGTAACTGTAGTGCCATGACCAGAGGCAGCCACTGGAGTTTTGTTTGCAAATGAACAGGCCTTTTCTTTACAGTACTTTCATTGGTGTGCCTGATATCTGAGATGAAATATTTTGTTTGAAGTCTATTTAAGGATGCAACTAAGTTAGCAGATAGATCTTGTAATGATAGAAATGAGTCAGCATTGCATGTTTTCCCCTAGAGTCCGATTTAAAATTCGCAATTCTTGCTTCAATGTTCTTTGGAGAGCTTCTTATGCGACCACAAGACAGAAGCTGGTTCTAATTGATAAGTGGCAGGCGCTTAATACAGGCAGGAGCAAGGTCCTAAATCAGGGATGTCCATCCTCAACCCTCGCCAGGTGGGGATTTCCACAATGAATATGCATGAGATTTAGTCGCGTACAGCGGAGGCAGTTCACGCAAACAGATCTCATGTATATTCATTGGGGAAAATCCTGAAAACCCAACTGGATTGTGGCCCTCGAGGACTGAGGTTAGACACACCTGTTTTAAACCTTTGTGTCATGTGTTTATTTTATACTTCTGTACAAGTCACTTTTTATGTGCTATCAAAAATAGATCTTAATGTACGTTCAGTAGTGGTTTATTAGTTTGTTTGTTTTTTATATTAAAAAGAAATAATGTATACCTGTGTGTGCTTCACTTTCTTGTACATAATGTTTGGTGTTCAATTAAAAAGTTTTGGAGATTTCTTGAGCCAGAAGATATAAATATATCGTGATCAGGCAGGGAGCGTGGATTGGGAATCTGGGGGAGCAGGAAGGGGAAAGTCCCTTTTGTACCCTAAAACCAGAAGGTTCAGAACCAAAAGCGCCAGGCTAGTCCGGGAGAGCAGTTTGTCTCCTTCCCCAGTGAGGTCATTGGGATCAAAAGACTACAAGTCCCAGCAGTCCTTGAGGGAGGCACGGGGTAGGACCAGGAAGTGCTAGCCACACTATAAGTCCCAGAATCCTAGGGGAAAGGAGGAGGATTGGAGGGGGCTTGATCAGGATGATAGGAGGCAGCTGGGAGGAGGTAATCAGGAGGATGGGAGGCAGCTGGGGGGGGGGGGGTGCTGTAGAAAAGCCCTTGGACGGTCAGGCAGGGGAAGGTGGAGGATGGTGAGAGAGAGAGAGAGGAGATCCCAGAGGGAGAGCCCATGGACACTTCTGCTCTAGCTCCAGTTAAAGGTGGGCAGTTGAAAGGGCTCATGACCTTAACCCTTTTATTTACGCAGACAATGTCACACTATGTATCCCTTACAAACATGACATAACAGAAATCACCAATGAAATCAAACTCAGCTTGAACATCATGGGCGAATGCATTTCAATTTAAACTTAATGCAGAAAAAACACACTGTCTCATCCTCTCATCCCAATACAACACGAACAAGCCCACCAACATTAATACCCCTGATTACACCCTCCCTATCTCAGAAAGCTTGAAAATTCTTGGAGTTATAATCGACCGAAACCTCATGCTAGAGAACCAAGCAAAATCTACAACAAAGAAAATGTTCCACTCAATGTGGAAACTCAAACGTGTGAAACCTTTTATCCTGAGGGAAATATTCCGCAACTTCGTACTAAGTCATTTAGACTATTGCAATGGAATCTACGCGGGATGTAAAGAACAAATCATAAAGAAACTCCAAACTGCTCAAAACACAGCAGCCAGGCTTATATTTGGCAAAACGAGATTTGACAGCGCCAAACCCCTAAGAGAAATATTGCACTGGCTCCCAATCAAAGAACGTATTGCGTTCAAAATCTGCACCCTGGTTCAAAAAATCATCTACGGTGAAGCCCCGGGATACATGACAGACCTCATAGACCCACCAACCAGAAACACAACAAGATACATACCTAAATTTCTACTACCCAAGTTGCAAAGGTCTCAAATACAAAACAACCTATGCATCCAGCTTCTATATAAGCACACAACTATGGAACGCACTACCAAGTGCCGTGAAAACAATTTATGACCAGTTAAACTTCCGGAAATCACTTAAAAACTAATCTGTTCAAAAAGGCATACCCTAAAGATACAACCTAAATTCCTGAACCCTGCAACACCATGAAGCCAAAACCATACTGGACATAACTAAACTCTTCCTCCTCCTTACAATCCCCCAATGTGTTTGTCACACGTGAGCTTTACCCTACTACGACATCACTCGGTATTTTGTTCATACCGGAATTGGCGTTCGCCTTAACGGTACTATGTAAGCCACATTGAGCCTGCAAATAGGTGGGAAAATGTGGGATACAAATGTAACAAATAAATAAATGGTTCTTTGTCTTTTAATGAAAGGAGGGAAGAAGTGGCTACAGCGGCCCTCTAAAAGTAGGTGAAAGTTTCAACTGGGGGCGTGTGGGAGGGTTGTCAGGTGTTTGGAGCTGACAAGGAATGGGTGGGGCCCTTTCATTTCCCAGGCTTAAGTAGAGGAGTGTGGTAGCCGTGTTAGTCCACTCTTAAGGTTATCAATAGAAATGAAAATAAGATGATACCTTTTTTATTGGACATAACTTAATACATTTCTTGATTAGCTTTCGAAGGTTGCCCTTCTTCCTCAGATCGGAAATAAGCAAATGTGCTAGCTGACAGTGTATATAAGTGAAAACATTCAAGCATTACTATGACAGTCTGACAGGGTGGGAGGATGGGGGTGGGTAGGAGGTATGCATGGGGACATCAAAGCATATCATTGATATTCTAACAGGATGGGTGTGGATAGGTGAGGGGTGGGGTGATCAACAGAGACATACAGCTTTATGGTTTATAAAGGACTTAACAAGGATCTGGGGTTCCTAGCCCATTATAAACCATAAAGCTGTATTTCTCTGTTGATCACCCCACCCCTCACCAATCCACACCCATCCTGTTAGAATATCAATGATATGCTTTGATGTCCCCATGCATACCTCCTACCCACCCCCATCCTCCCACCCTGTCAGACTGTCATAGTAATGCTTGAATGTTTTCACTTATATACACTGTCAGCTAGCACATTTGCTTAGTTCTGATCTGACGAAGAAGGGCAACCTTCGAAAGCTAATCAAGAAATGTATTAAGTTATGTCCAATAAAAAAGGTATCATCTTATTTTCTTTTCCATGTTTTATTTTGTTTGATTTCTATTGATTTCCCAGGCTGTAATAGAAGGGAGTGAAACTGAACCAGTTGATTGTGGGTACCAAGGACTGTGTTTGAGTAAAAACTGTTTAACCTGTTTGTGAATAAGGGGAACTTTGATGACACTAAAAGGGTAACAGGACCTGAGGAGTGGGGAACAGATACAAGGGGTCTCCTCCCCATAAGGGGAGGGGGAGAGAAAGAAGGCTGAGGTGGGTGCCCTTCAGCCTGAGAGGGACTTTTGCCCTGGCATTAAGGACGGACTTTGTAGAGTGCTCAGACGCCCGAGCAGCTGGATGAGCTGCAGTAAGAGTGGGGGGGACAAAAGCTAGAAAGGGGCGGATAGAGGAGCCCCAGTGGAAAATATAACGTCTTAGCTGCAGCCTAGGTCTGAGCTGAGGGTGCCCATTTGGGGCAGAAACTGGACGCCGGGGCCAGAAGGAGGAGAAAGCATAAGGGACTGACCGTGTTTCTCCTGGGAGATCCGGGTAATTGCGATATCTTGTGGATTACAAACCTGTCAGTGCCCCATGGATTACAATATTTTATTTTTTATTGTTATTTTTTCTTACATTTGTACCCCGCGCTTTCCCACTCATAGCAGGTTCAATGCGGCTTACATATTATATACAGGTACTTATTTGTACCTGGGGCAATGGAGGGTTAAGTGACTTGCCCAGAGTCACAAGGAGCTGCCTGTGCCTGCAGTGGGAATCAAACCCAGTTTCCCAGGACCAAAGTCCACCACTCTAACCACTAGGCCACTCCTCCATATATAGGACTAGATATAAGTGGTGCCCAAATTTGGGGTGCTGGGAAAAATCAGTGCCCACCGCTGCTCTGGATTGAGTGGCCCTTTATAGGATTTATGCCTGCTGAAACCTGGTGCCCTGTTTGCTTGAGCATCCCCGGTGTTCTATAATACTGCACACAAATGCTCCTGACCCTCCCACGGGTTGTGCTCTGTGGGAAGTCCTTGCATATCTGGGTTTAAAAAAAAGGTTTGGACAAATTCCTGGAATAAATGTCCATATTCTGCTATCGAGACAGATATGGGAAGTAACCGCTTGCTGTCAGGGTTTTCCAAAAGTAGGAACTCGGATCGTGAGCCCTTGGACGTGGCAGGCAAAACCACCCCACACGGGAGACTAGGCAGAACAGGACTGGAACCCTGGACTGAAGTTGCAGCAGAGGCAAACAGGCAGGAATAAGCGGAGCAGGCACACTTAAACTTCACCTGCGCTTGGCCGCTTTTCAGCAGGAGTTGAGCCCCTGGGTGCAGGTGGCCGGCAGGACTTACTGGGCAAGGCAGGACTGGATACCCACTAGGCTGAACCAGGACTGAGGGTCAGAGGGGAAAGGAATGAACATGGGCAAAAAGGCAGGAAACAGGGCTAGGACTCACAGACAATACAACACAAGGCAGGGAGTGGACAAGCTAAGGGACAGAGACTAAAAGCTGCGGGGTCGGAGACAAGTAGGTGGCGATATTCCCAGAGTGGGGTCCTAGGATCAATGGCCGAAACAGGGTTCTCCACGAGCCCAAGCTGCCAGATACGCTTCCTCTCTGCTGAAGCTTCAGGCCGCTTCTTCAACAGTGGATCAGACAAAAGCTTTCTACGATATTCCTCCTGTGTCATGAGAAGATCAGGAACAATAATAAAACCAGACCTGAACTTCACAAGGGAAACAAGAGCAGAAGTTCTAGGCTGGAGGCCCAGCAGGTAGGGTGATCGTGCCGAGCTCATGGCCTTTGCATTCTGTCACGTTTTCAAAAGCAGGAACTAGGTTGTGAGCATGGGCGTAGACTGGGGGGGGGGGGGGGAAGGGGGGGCAATGCCCCCCCCCCAAACGACGAAGACAACGAAAACAACTTAATCTTTCCCGCAGCGGCAAACGGGCAAGCGTAAAAACAGCAAGCAAGCGCAGCCAGGCTCAAGTACTCCGTCCTTCGCTTTCTGAATCCTGACCTCTCAGCGTCCCGCCTTCCTCTGATGTCATTTTCTTTTGGGCGGAACGCTGAGAGGTCAGGATTCAGAAAGTGAAGGACGGAGTACTTGAGCCTGGCTGCGCTTGCTTGCTTTTTTTACGCTTGTCCATTCGCCGCTGCTAGAGAAGAGAAGCATTTATTTAAACGTAGATGGGGTGGGGGGTGGAGAGGAGAGCTGCTGTATTGGTGCGGGTGAGAGAGAAGGAAGCTGGTCGATGGATGGAGTATTTGAGAGAGAGGGAGCTGCTGGATTGCAAGTGCTGGTGGGGAGGCTTGTGAGAGAGGAGAGTTATTGGAATGGGGGGGTTGTTTGAATCACAGGGGCAGGAGGGGTTAAGAGAGGGGGAACTGCTGGATCACACAGGCTGGGAGTGATTGAGATAGGGGGAGCTGCTGGATTACAGGCACCTGGGGGGTTGAGAGAGAGGAGAACTGTCGAATTGGAGGGGGTCAGAGAGAGGGAAGCTACCAGATCAGTGGAGGGGGGGGGGGTGAAAGGGGAGAAGCTGTTGGACTAGGGAGGTTGAATGAGCTGAATCACAAGGCTGGGGGGGGGGGGGGGGATTGAGAGAGAGAAGGCCTGCAGAATCAGGAGGTGAGAGGGAGAAGGGTGAGCTGCTGGACAATAGGAGGACAGTTGAGAGAGAGGCCAGCTGCCAAACTGCAGAGGAGGGGATGCTTGAAAGAGAGGGAACTGCAAATTAAGCATACGTATCATTTGCGAATAGAGAAACTAAATGATCAGACAACAAAGGTAGAAAAAAGTATTTCATTCAGAATTTATTAACTGAAATATGTCAGCTTTTTGAAATGTGCATCTGTGATATTTTGACTGTAAATTTCAATTCCTTCCTCCATATTAGCATATTAATTTGCATATGCATATATGCAAATGAATATGCTAATATGCGCCGCCCCATCCTTTGCCCCCCCCCCCCCCCCCCCCCCAATGAAACAGTCAAACTACGCCTATGGTTGTGAGCCCTTGGACCACTGCCGAGGAGCGGCAGGCAAAACCACCCCACACCAGAGGCAAGGCAGAACTCTGACAAACAGTGAGACTTCACCTGCACTTAGCCGCCCTTCCCCCGGAGTTGAGCCCCTGGTTCTAGGCGGCCGGCAGGACTTACTGGGCAAGGCAGGACTGGATACCCACTAGGCTGAACCAGGACTGAGGGTCAGAGGGGAAAGGAATGAACATGGGCAAAAAGGCAGAAAACGGCTAGGACTCAAAGACAGACAATACAACACAAGGCAGGGAGTGGACAAGCTAAGGGACAGAGACTGAAAGCTGCAAGCAGCCACTAACACAGGAAACAAACACAGACAGACAAAGGACAGAACTAGAACTACACAAAGAACTGCAAACCAGGAACAAGACTAAGAAACAAACAATAGCCCTAATCTAAATTACACACAGCCTAACTAGAAACAAACAAGAATCTCAGGCAAGAACTTAAACAGGAGTGCAACAAGCACCAACATACCAGGGCCTAAGGCAAAGGCAGAGAGGTTCCAAATGGCTAATAAGCCCAGCAGCAGCTGAAGCTCAGCTGCAGCAACAGCAATCACCAGGCCACTATGGGTGCTGTGTAGGTTCAAACAAAACAAGCCAGTCTGGCAGCCCGGAAGATCCGGACCGGACTGGGCTGAAATCTGGAACGGGTGACAATAAACAGACAGTTCATTGCAGCCACCAGGACTGGCCACCAGGTGGCGAGAAGGAGACCTCGAAACATGGGCAGAACCGTGACACTTGCCCTGGGATTTGTAGTATGGAGTGTTGCCACAATTTGGATTTCTGCCAGGTACTTGTGTCCTGGCTTGGCCACTGTTGGAAACAGAATACTGGGCTAGATGGACCATTGGACTGACCCAGTATGGCTATTCTTATGTTCTTATAGTGGAAGTGGTGGAAACCTGGACTATATCAGAATTCAAGGAAGTGTGGGACAGGCATGTGGGATCTCTTACGGGGAGGAAGAGATAGTGGATGATATGGATGGGCAGACTGGATGAGCCATCTGACCTTAATCTACCATCACTGTCTATGATTTTATGTTTCTGTAAATGTCCATATTAAATGAACTTACCTTTTTAATGTCCTCAGGAATCTCTCATAAAGGACTTTGTCAAATGCCTCCTGAAGATCCAAGTATGCATCACACGCCAGATGTCAGCATCTCTCTAGAATTTATTTCTGAATGTGCAATTTATATGTGTATAAAGGTATTTTCTGAGTTTGTTTTCCTAATTCAGTGTTATATACTGAACCTTCTTCACTAAACCCAGCAGGGGGCACCCTATGCTCATATTATTATTTTAGAACCACCCCCCCCCCCTACTAACCTATCAGCACAAAATTTGTGGATTTAATATTTAGATTTGATCTGAAGAAGATGGTACAGCCTTCAAAAGCTAATAAAAAATGTATTGTTAGTCCAATAAGTTTTATTTCTATTTATTATGAAGGCCACCAAAAGACTGAGCCAGGCCCGGGGCGAGGCCACCCCCCCAATCGCTACTACTGTCGCCTCCCTCTCCTGCTCCCAGGCCACCGGCGCTGCAGTCCTCAGTCTCCACCTTACTTTCAGCTCCGTCGACAGCCCCCTTCTGTCTGCCACCGGGCCCCTGAATTTAATAAACAAATCTCTAAATCGGCAGTGCAGCGCCAACGAGCAGTGCCTCACATCTCTGTGAAAGCAGCAGATCGCCTCTCCTCGGGCCTTCCCTCGCTGTGCCCCGCCCTCGCAGAAATAGGAAGTTACATCAGATGAGGGCGGGACACAGCGAGGGAAGGCCCGAGGCGATCTGCCTCTTGCACACAGAAGTGAGGCGCTGCGCTGCCAATTAGAGTTTTTTTTTTTTTTAATGCAGGGGGCCTGGTGGCACACAGAAAGGGGCTATCGATGGAGCTGAGGGTGGCAGGTGGAGACTGGGGACTGCGGCACCGGCGGCCTGGGAGCAGAAGAAGGAGAGTCACCCCGACACTGGGCCCCCCTTGGAGGCCCAGGCACAGGAAAATTTGCCCCCCCCCCCCCCCTCTCGGCGGCCCTGTTTATTATATTTAGATTTGAAATGCAACCATGTTAGTGGCCTGTGTGGAAACACAGAATAACAGTAGTAAGGGTACTTTGACCGTCATAATCCCAATGTGGCTCGCAGTGGTCAACCACAGAAGGCAAAAGTAGAGACTAATAGACGATTCACCACTGGAGACGTGAGTCCAACAGTCTTTATTATATCAGAGATAACGACCCGACACAGGCCGTATTTCGACGCTGAAAAGCGTCTGCATCAGGGGTCAATAAATACACCAAGTAGTGAATGCAAAACGAAGAGTCCTACTTGTATATGTGTTGTCAACTCACTGATCACGTAGCACCAAACAGAATATGCTGGATACAAACTATATTTTGGATCGTAGTGGTCAACCCACATAACTTAATAATGGATAGTCACTTATTCTTATCACAGTAGCACAATGTCAGCTGAGGAAGAGGGGAGAGCAGTACAGTCCTGAGATGTCCTTGGAAACAGTTTGTAATGTTACATCATGTCCAATCTTTTTGTAGGAAACTGTGTTAATGCAGGAGAAACTGAAGTCTTAGGAGGCTGTGATACATCTTAAAGGGCTAAACAAAACAAGATTCACTTCTTATAGATTCTGTCTCTCTCCTGTCACAAGGAAGAGAACTCAACTCCTCTCTGGACATCTGCTTACTAGTGAGTTTCAGTGTGGAAACATTTCCCAGCCTCCCATCTTTCAGGAATTCTGCTCCCAGACCTCAATTGGCTGGTGTGCTTCTGGGAGATGTAGTCCTTTCCTTCCTGCCCTGGTCCTGGGGGTTCTCGCTCTTTCATTCTGTCCCTGAGTCTGTAAGACTTCTCATTTTAAAAGGGGAAATTGTGTCTTTCAGGTGACAATGCATGTTATATGACAATGAATGGAATACATGAACGGTCTCCATACACTACCTCAACCATTGGGAGGATAGATGCAGAAGCGTACTAAACGAAATTGCACCCTTAAAGACAAGAATATCAAGAAGACAACTTGATACCATGGTTCAATGACAAATTAAAAAGAAATCAAAACACAAACCAGGAAACTTGAACGAGCATGGAAAAAAAACCCAAAAGATGAACATACACTCAATGCATGGAAACACATACACAGAAAGGTCCACAAACCAAAAGGTCCTATTACAAAACTAAAATAGGACTGGATTACAAAGATCTGAAAAAACTATTTAAACTCGTAAATAAATTATTAGGCACTACCCCCATCACCACAACCAACACAGACATAAGCACATAAGCACTGCCATGCTGGGAAAAGACCATAGGTCCATCAAACCCAGCACTCCGTCTCCGACAGCGGCCAATCCAGGCCCCAAGAACCTGGCAAAAAACCCAAAATTTAATAACGATCAATGGACTTTTCCTTCAGAAATCTGTCCAGACCCCCTTTAAACTCAGCAAGGCCAGCTGCCATCACTACCTTCTCCGGCAATGAGTTCCAGAGTCTAACTACGCGCTGAGTAAAGAAAAACTTTCTCCGATTTGTTTTAAACCTACCACATTCTAATTTCATCTTGTGTCCCCTGGTTCTATTATTGTTAGATAGTGTAAACAAACGCTTCACATCTGTCCGCTCTATCCCGCTCATTATTTTGTAAACCTCTATCATATCACCTCTCAGCCGCCTTCTCTCCAGGCTAAAGAGTCCTAGCCGTCTTAACCTTTCCTCATAGGGTAGTCATCCCATCCCTTTTATCATTTTTGTCGCCCTTCTCTGCACCTTCTCCAATTCCTTTATATCTTTTTTGAGATCAGGCGACCAGAACTGAACACAATACTCCAGGTGCGGTCGCACCATGGAGCGATATAACGGCATTATAACATCCTCATGCTTGTTTTCCATCCCTTTTCTAATAATACTCAACATTCTGTTCGCCTTCTTAGCCGCCACAGCACATTGAGCGGAAGATTTCAACGTCCTATCCACGATGACTCCCAGATCCCTTTCTTGGTCCGTAACTCCTAACGCAGAACCTTGCATGACATAGCTGTAATTCAGGTTCCTCCTTCTCACATGCATCACTTTGCACTTGTCAACGTTGAACTTCATGTGCCATTTGGACGCCCAATCCCCCAGTCTCACGAGGTCTTCTTGTAATTTTTCACACTCCTCCCGCGACGAGACGACCCTGGATAACTTTGTTTCATCTGCGAATTTAATTACCTCACTAGTTACTCCCATCTCGAGGTCATTTATAAATATGTTAAAAAGCAGCGGTCCCCAACAGCCTCAAGGAGATCTCAATGTCTCAGACCTGTTGGAAACATCTTTGTCTTCAATAACAAATAGGCAAACATTGTTGGTCTCATTTGTATTCCAGCAGGATTTGGAACTGGTTAGGAAACTAGCTTTAAGGAACTTACAACTTCCATTCTATGGACAAAAGATCTGGGTCTTCCCGGACGTTACTAAATCTACACAAATCAAAAGAAAAGATTTTCTAGCATTGAGACCAGCTACCTTGGCGCTGGGGGCTACTTTTAATTTAAGTTTCCCATGTAAATGCAATTTAAAATATTTGGGTGTAAAATATGTTTTCTTTAACCCTGTTCATTTGAAGCAATTTATAGAATTGAAAAAATTGTCATGAAGCCTGTTGGATAGTAGCAGTATTGACCTTATGGAGAAATGGAATGATTATAAGTGGATAAAACTGTTAAGCATTTTTTTAGTTTTTTTTGTTGCATACAGATCTCCCGTGTGAAAATGGCTCTTCTCCCCTCCAACTTGTGGTCTAATATAGGATGCATAATTATGTTTCTGGAACTAAAATATTTTCTGTAATTTTGTTTTATTTATATCTGATTTTCCTTTTCAAGCGTTATGAAGGCTTGTAATTTAAAAATGATAAATAAAGAATTAAAAAAAAAAAAAAAGCAGCGGTCCCAGCACAGACCCCTGAGGGACCCCACTAACCACCCTTCTCCATCGAGAATAATGGCCATTTAACCCTACTCTCTGCTTCCTATCCTTTAACCAGCTCTTAATCCATAATAATGCACTGCCTCCGATCCCATGACTCTCCAGTTTCCTTTGGAGTCTCTCATGAGGCACTTTGTCAAACGCCTTCTGAAAATCTAGATATACAATATCCACCGGCTCCCCTTTGTCCACATGTTTGTTCACCCCCTCGAAAAAATGCAGTAGATTTGTGAGGCAAGACTTCCCTTCACTAAAACCATGCTGACTTTGTCTCAGTAGCCCATGCTTTTGTATGTGCTCTGTAATTTTATTCTTAATAATAGCCTCCACCATTTTCCCGGCACCAACGTCAGACTCACCGGTCTATAATTTCTCGGATCGCCTCTGGAACCCTTTTTAAAAATCGGCGTTACATTGGCCACCCTCCAATCTTCTGGTACACCTGTTTTTAGGGATAAATTGCATATTACTCCACAAGTTCATTTTTCAGCTCTATTAATACTCTGCGATGAATACCATCCGGTCCCGGTGATTTACTACTTTTCAGTTTGCAGAACTGCCCCAATACATCCTCCAAGTTTACAGTGAAATCATTTAGTCTTTCTGACTCGTCTGCTTCAAATACCTTTTCCGGCACCGGTATCCCTCCCAAATCTTCCTTGGGGAAGACCGAAGCAAAGAATTCATTCAATTTCTCCGCTACGGCTTTGTCTCTAGCATTAGCATGCGCTAAAAAGTTTGCGAGCCTACAGCGTGGCTTAGTTCCCTCAGGATGATTATGTACACAATTTAGAGAGTAATACGTTTCTTAAATAAATCTGGAATAATTAGGAATAGAAGAATGTACCTTTTTAATCGCAGCCCTGGTTTTACAAATTTCTTTCTCCGAGTTAAACTGCACATAAAAAAAATCGGTACCGAAAAAAGCCCTCGCTTAAGCACTATTCTATAAGCCGCACTTAAGGTTTATAGAATAGCACTTAAGTCCCAGGCGTCGTGCTTAAGTTTAGGCACATCCATAAGCACTAACGAAAATGTGGTGCAAATACCCACACCTATATTTAGGCATGGAGACCCCTTCTTCTATCTTTGTGGATTCTGCGCCTAAATTTACGCACATACATGCCAATTAAATCTAATTAGTGCCAATAATTGCTTGTTAAAAAGCCAATTATTGGCGCTAATTATGTCATTCAATTAAATTGTGCACACTTTTATAGAATCAGGCTCAAAATGGCTTACATAAATACTACTTACTACTACTACTTAGCATTTCTATAGCGCTGCCAGGGTTACGCAGCGCTGTACAAGTTTAAAATGGGAAAGGACCGTCCCTGCTCAAAAGAGCTTACAATCTAAAGGTTACAAACTATGTAGTCAGTGTAGGTATCATGAGTGGGGAAGGTGGTTATGCGCCAAAAGCAAGGGAGAAAAGATGGGCTTTGAGTAAGGACTTGAAGATGGGCAGGGAGGGCGCATGACGTATGGGCTCGGGAAGGCTGTTCCAGGCATATGGTGATGCGAGGCAGAAGGGGCGGAGTCTGGAGTTAGCGGTGGTGGAGAAGGGTACAGATAGGAGTGCTTTGTCCTGAGAGCGGAGGTTACGGGTGGGAACATAAGGGGAGAGGAGGGTAGAGAGGTAATGGGGGGCTGCAGATTGAGTGCATTTGAAGGTTAATAGGAGAAGCTTGAACTGTATATGGTAGCGGATCGGGAGCCAGTGAAGTGACTTGAGGAGAGGGGTGATATGAGAGTATCGGTTCACGCGGTAGATAAGACGTGCGGCGGAATTTGGACAGATTGAAGGGGGGATAGATGGTTAAGCAGGAGGCCAGTGAGAAGAAGGTTGCAATAGTCAAGACGAGAGGTAATGAGCGAGTGGACGAGGGTTCGGGTGGTCTGTACAGAGAGGAATGGGCGGATTTTGCTAATATTATAGAGGAAGAAGCGACAGGTCTTAGCTGTCTGCTGGATATGGGCAGAGAAGGAGAGGGAGGAGTCGAAGATGACTCCGAGATTGCGGGCTGAAGCGACGGGGAGGATGAGGGCGTTGTCAACAGAGACGGAAAGTGGGGGAAAAGGAGAAGAGGGTTTGGGTGGAAAGACAAGGAGCTCAGTCTTTGCCATGTTCATGCCATCTGTAGTAAGGCTACAGTGCAATAAAAGCAATTATACAAATTGAGAATAAGATAGGAAATAACAATTAAACAGCAATAGGCAAGAGATAATAACAGGTAATTAGTGTCCTTGGATCTTATTAATGGAAAAAGTAATTAAAAATTAAGTTGAACCTGGGGAATAGGCCTTCTTAAACAATACTGATTGCAATAATTTTCTGAATTTCTGGGTAGATTTTACTGATTTGGGTAGAGCATTCCTCAGTTGAGTGCCCATGTATGCAAAGTTGGAGGCGTAAATTGCCTTGTATTTAAGGCCATTCCAGTCTGGGTAGTGCAAGTTCAGGTATGATCGTGAGGTACTGGATCTGTTTCTGGGTGGTAAGTCAATTAACTCAAGCATATATTCAGGGACTTCACCAAAGGTTATCCTGTGGATTAGTGTACATATTTTAAAGGCTACTCGTTCTTTAATGGGGAGCCAGTGCAGAATTTCTCGAAGTGGGTTTGCAGATTCAAATTTGGGTTTTCCAAAAATCAGTCTTGCCGCAGTATTTTGAGCCGTTTGTAATTTCTTGAGTAGTTGTTCTTTGCATCCTGCATATATAACGTTGCAGTCAGTGGCTCAGGCCCATCCAACAGTAGCACATGCTAATGAAAATGCTGCTCTCCACAATACTGGCACCTTCGCATGCTCACTTTTCAGCGCATGCCTGCTGCAGACTACCAAGGTGGAGACTGGAGCGAAGCATTTTCCCCACCAGCTGAGATATTTTTTTGGTGTGGGGGTGGGGTAGAGAACATTTGGTGCCCACCCACTTCTTGCCTAGGCCCTCCCAAAATCTGCTGTCTGGCTACACCCCTGTTTGCAGTAATCCATCTGACTTAAGACCATAGATTGTATCAGATATATATATACTAGCCGTTGAGCCGTAAAAACGGGCTAGTAAAGGAAGGGGGGGGGGGGGGTTGAACCCCCCCCCCCCCCGGATAGGTCGCCCCCCCCCCAGAGTCCCCTCCGCCACCCCTCCACCCGGGCCGGGTACCTGGCTTCACTATTCAAACCGCCGGAACGCAGCACACAGCTCATCCGAGCTGCCGTCGGCCTTCCTTTTTCTCTGCGTGTGTTCCGCCCTCGTGTGACGTAACGTCAGCGAGGGCGGGACACAGGCAGGTAAGGAAGGCCAACGGCAGCTCAGATGAGCTGTGTGCTGCGTTCCGGCGGTTTGAATAGTGAAGCCAGGTACCCGGCCCGGGTGGAGGGTGGGTGGCGGCGGCGACGCCGGGTGGGTGGGGGGAGCGGTAGCGGCAACCCTGGGGGGGGAGTGCGGTGGCGACGGCGGTTCCCTCACTCGCAGGTGCGCAGGTTCCCTCTCTGTCACACCCCCGTCATCACGTATTGACGCGGGGGCGGGACAGAGAGGGTCTCTACTGCGCATTTGCGAGTGAGTACGCCTCTTGCCATTTATATGTTTGATTCAATGCCTGGATAGGACTCTCTCTGAAGAAGACGTCTTACTTGGATTTAGCTCACTTCTTTTCACTGGTTCCCACGCTGCTACAAGGCTTTCAATCTAAGAGTCTCATGTGTTAATATGAATTCATGTGCATTGATGAAACAGACTAGGTGGCAACTCTGGTAATTGGGAAGCAAAGTCAGTACTGGGCGGACTTCTACGGTCTGTGCCCTGATTGTGGCTAGATAAGATTTGGATGGGCTGGAGTGGAGCTTTTCAAGGGCTTCGATAACACCTTAAAAAATGTTAGAACAAGGACAGTGCCGGGCAGACATCTACGGTCTATTGCCTGAAAATAGCACGGACAAATCAAGATCAGGAAAACATACGTTGTATCACCTCATACCTAATGTAATGAGTTTATCTTCTTGGGCAGACTGTATGGACCGTACAGGTCTTTATCTGCCGTCAGCTACTATATTACAATTTTTTTTTTCTGTGATAATTGTTTTAATTTTTGTATTTTATGAGTGTTTTTATGTAAACCACTTAGTTCAATCATTTATTTCTATTGTAAGAATTGAAATAAACATACATTTTAGTAGATGGGAAATGGGACTTGATATACTGCCTTTCTGAGGTTTTTGCAACTACGTTCAAAGCGGTTTACATATATTCAGGTACTTATTTGTACCAGGGGCAATGGAGGGTTAAGTGACTTGCCCAGAGTCATAAGGAGCTGCAATGGGAATTGAACTTAGTACCCCAGAATCAAAGTCCACTGCACTAACCACTAGGCTACTCCTCCACTAGCAATATTCCATGTAGAATCTTCAAATAGTAGCAACAGAATTTCAATAGTAGCAACATTCCATCTAGAATCTCCAATAGTAGCAACATTCCATGTAGAGTCTCAAATAGGGAAAGGGAAATGGGACTTGATAAACCGCCTTTCTGTGGTTTTTGCAACTACATTCAAAGCGGTTTACATATATTCAGGTACTTATTTTGTACCAGGGGCAATGGAGGGTTAAGTGACTTGCCCAGAGTCACAAGGAGCTGCAGTGGGAATTGAACTCAGTACCCCAGAATCAAAGTCCGCTGCACTAACCACTAGGCTACTCCTCCACTAGCAATATTCCATGTAGAAGCCTGTCCTTGCAGATCAGCAATGCGGCCACGCAGGCTTCTGTTTCTGTGAGTCTGACGTCCTGCACGTACTTACGTGCAGGACGTCAGACTCACAGAAACAGAAGCCTGCGCGGCCGCACTGCTGATCTGCAAGGGCAGGCTTCTACATGGAATGTTGCTAGTGAGTGGAGTAGCAACATTCCATGTAGAATCTCAAATAGGGAAAGGGAAATGGGACTTGATATACTGCCTTTCTGAGGTTTTTGCAACTACATTCAAAGTGGTTTACATATATTCAGGTACTTATTTTGTACCAGGGGCAATGGAGGGTTAAGTGACTTGCCCAGAGTCACAAGGAGCTGCAGTGGGAATCAAACCCAGTTCCCCAGGATCAAAGTCCACTGCACTAACCACTAGGCTACTCCTCCACTAGCAATGTTCCATGTAGAAGCCTGCCCTTGCAGATCAGCAATGCGGCCGCGCAAGCTTCTGTTTCTGTGAGTCTGAAGTCAGACTCACAGAAACAGAAGCTTGTGCGGCTGCGTTGCTGATCTGCAAGGGCAGGTTTCTACATGGAATGTTGCTAGTGGAATAGCAACATTAACATTCCATGTAGAATCTCAAATTGTAGCAACAGAATCTCAATAGTAGCAACATTCCATGTAGAATCTCAAATAGGGGAAGGGAACTGGGACTTGATATACCACCTTTCTGAGGTTTTTGCAACTATATTTAAAGCGGTTTACATATATTCAGGTACTTATTTTGTACCAGGGGCAATGCAGGGTTAAGTGACTTGCCCAGAGTCACAAGGAGCTGCAGTGGGAATTGAACTCAGTTCTCCAGGATCAAAGTCCACTGCACTAACCACAAGGCGTTATTTAGCACCCATTAAATTTCTTTAATATATTAATGCATATTAATAAATGTAGCCCTGTTTGTGCCTGATGAGATAAAAAGTGACCGGACTATCCAAGGTCACACAGAATGTTGGTGGGATTTGAACTCTGGCTCCCAGAATCTCTTTCTGTTGCTCTATCTACTAGAAGGGGGGAAGGGGATGGGATTTGATATACTAACACTACTTACCTTCTTTAGGTATATCAGCTCGGACTGAGATCCACTCTTATACTATCCAAGCTGCATTCATATTTTACTTGTGTCAGTGTGAAGCCTGCATGGGTCTCTGGTAGAAGATCTGCTCTTCAACTGTCTGTGCGTTGGAGGCAAAAACACATAGTAAACATTTTTTTAGGTATATTAAAAGCAGGAAGCCGACAAAAGAATCGGTTGGACTGCTAGATGACCAAGGAGTAAAAGCGACGATTAGGGAAGACAAAGCCGTAGCGGAAAGATCACCAAGGAAGATTTGGGTGGGATACCGGTGCCAGAAATGGTATTCGAAGCTGATGAGTTGGAGAAACTTAATGAATTCTCTGTAAACCTGGAGGATGTAATGGAGCAGTTCTACAAACTGAAGAGTAGCAAATCTCCTGGACCGGATGGTTTTCATCCCAGAGTATTGATAGAACTGAAAAATGAGCTAGCGGAGCTATTGTTAGTAATATGTAATTTATCCTTAAAATCGAGCGTGGTACCGGAAGATTGAAGGGTGGCCAATGTAACGTTGACTTTTAAAAAAGGTTCCAGAGGAGATCTGGGAAATTATAGACCGGTGAGTCTGACGTTGGTGCCAGGCAGAATGGTAGAGACTATTATGAAGAACAAAATTACAGAGCATGTTCAAAAGCATGGATTAATGAGACAAAGTCAACATGGATTTAGTGAAGGGAAATCTTGCCTCACCAGTCTACTACATTTCTTTGAAGGGGTGAACAAACATGCGGATAAAGGTTGATATTATCTGGATTTTCAGAAGGCGTTTGACAAAGTACCTCATGAAAGACTCCAGAGGAAATTGAAGAGTAATGGGATAGGAGGCAGTGTTCTATTGTGGACTAAAAACTGGTTAAAAGATAGATAACAGAGAGTAGAGTTAAATGGTCAGTATTCTCAATGGAGAAGGGAAGTTAGTGGGGTTCCCCAGGGGTCTGTGCTGGGACTGCTGCTTTTTAACATATTTATAAATGACCTAGAGATGGGAGTAACTAGTGAGGTAATTAAATTTGCTGATGACACAAAGTTATTCAAAGTCATTAAATCGCGGGAGGATTGTGCAAAATTACAAGAGGACCTTGGGAGACTGGGCGTCTAAATGGTAGATGACGCAAAGTGATGCATGTGGGAAAGAGGAACCCGAATTACAGCTTCGTGATGCAAGGTTCCACACTAGGAGTCACAGACCAAGAAAGGGATCTAGGTGATGATACGTTGAAACCTTCTGCTCAGTGTGCTGCTGCGGCTAAGAAAGCAAATAGAATGTTAGGTATTATTAGGAAAGGAATGGAAAACAAAAATGAGGATGTTACAATGCCTTTGTATTGTTCAGCACCTCGAATATTGTGTTCAATTCTGGTCGCTGCATCTCAAAAAAGATATAGTGGAATTAGAAAAGGTGCAGAGAAGGGCGACGAAAATGATAAAGGGGATGGGACAACTTCCCTATGAAGAAAGGCTAAAGCGGCTAGGGCTCTTCAGCTTGGAGAAAAGGCGGCTGAGGGGAGATATGATAGAGGTCTATAAAATAATGAGTGGAGTTGAACGGGTAGATGTGAAGCGTCTGCTCACGCTTTCCAAAAATACTAGGACTAGGGGGCATGCGATGAAGCTACAATGTAGTACATTTAAAACGAATTGGAGAAAATGTTTCTTCACTCAACGTGTAATTAAACTCTGGAATTCGTTGCCAGAGAATGTGGTAAAGGCGGTTAGCTTAGTGGAGTTTAAAAAAAAAGGTTTGGCCGGCTTCCTAAAGGAAAAGTCCATAGACCATTATTAAATGGGGAAAATCCACTCTTTCTGGGATAAGCAGTATAAAATGTTTTGTGCTTTTTGGGGATCTTGCCAGGTATTTGTGGCCTGGATTGGCCACTGTTGGAAACAGGATGCTGGGCTTGATGGACCTTTGGTCTTTCCCAGTATGGCAATACTTATGTACTTATGTGCTGAATTCATAATTTACATGTGTTGATGTAACAGCTGCATGGCCGGGACTCTGATGAACATCTGCCCTGCAGCTACGTTTATGTTTTATGTGTTTTAGTAAGATGCTTGCATGAGGTTCCGATGAAGATCTGCTTTTCAGCTGTTTGTGCCGTTGTCTTAATGTACAGGGTTGATGTGACAGCCGCATGGAGTTTGATAAAAATTCGTTCTTCAGCTATCTATGTCTGCTGAGGAAGATCTGGTTTTTTTTTCAGCCGTCTTGCTTTTTATGTTTCAGTGATGAAGATTTTCTTAGCTTCCGAATAGTTGCAGTGGAACAGGAAGAGACGCTTTCACAACGTATAATAAACATGAATATTTATCAAGACGTATGAAGAGAGGCTTGCTGACCTGAACATGTACACCCTGGAGGAAAGGAGGAACAGGGGTGATATGATACAGACGTTCAAATATTTGAAAGGTATTAATCCGCAAACGAATCTTTTCCGGAGATGGGAAGGCGGTAGAATGAGAGGACATGAAATGAGATTGAAGGGGGGCAGACTCAAGAAAAATGTCAGGAAGTATTTTTTCACGGAGAGAGTAGTGGATGCTTGGAATGCTCTCCCGCGGGAGGTGGTGGAGATGAAAACGGTAACGGAGTTCAAACATGCGTGGGATATGCATAGAGGAATCCTGTGCAGAAGGAATGGATCCTCAGAAGCTTAGCTGAAATTGGGTGGCGGAGCAGTTGGGGGGAAGAGGGGGTGGTGGTTGGGAGGCGAGGATAGGGGAGGGCAGACATATACGGTCTGTACCAGAGCCGCTGATGGGAGAGGGGGTGGTGGTTGGGAGGCGAGGATAGGGGAGGGCAGACTTATACGGTCTGTACCAGAGCTGCTGATGGGAGAGGGGGTGGTAGTTGGGAGGCGAGGATAGGGGAGGGCAAACTTATACGGTCTGTACCAGAGCCGCTGATGGGAGAGGGGGTGGTGGTTGGGAGGCGGGAAATATACTGCTAGGCAGACTTATATGGTCTGTGCCCTGAAAAGGACAGGTACAAATTCAAGGTAAGGTATACACATATGAGTTTGTCATGGGCAGACTGGATGGACCATGCAGGTCTTTTTCTGCCATCATCTACTATGTTACTATGTAAGATTAATTAAACAGAAATCAGAATTAAAAGGAACATTACTTATTTGGTTCAGCTTCCAAGTTTTCTAAAAAAAAAAAAAAAAAAAAGCACTATTACAGGTAGCGTTAGCAGCAGGAGAGCTTTGAAGAGCTTGTTATGAAGTGTTAGATCAGAAGGGGGCAATGCACGTCCTTCTCTCTTGCCCTGTGCAGTTTTAGGACACAAGAAGTTTCCCTGTGTTCTCCAAAACGCTTGACCTCCAGCTGCAAAGCCCGAGTTTAGTGCAATGGGAGAACTTTGAGTGGATTTCTAATAAACCAAAGGAGTAAAGAAAGAAAGAAAAAAAAAAAAACAACAACTTCAAACACTCGAGATTCCTTACGAGCATCTAGTAAATAAATCTTTGCAAAGAGAAAAGCGGCTGGGGAATGTTTTACGATCAATCACCGCAGTATTTCCTTTCTGTGTCGGGCTTTTTTTTTTTTTTCTTTTCTGGGTAAAATTAGAGCAGAAATGTTCCCATACTCTGCTGGCAGGACCATCCCCCCCCCCCCCCTCTGCTAATGAAACCCCGCCTCCGAGTCCCAGGCAAAGTTTATTTGCATGCAACGAAAAAAAAAAAAAGAAAAAAAAATCAGTGCAGCACAGGAAGGATTAATGGGGGGAACGAAGGAGGGCAGAGGATGGGGGAAAAGGAATCCGAAGCCTGCTGGCCAGGATGGCTGAGTGGCGGAGGACTTTGGCCGAAGTTGTAAACCGCCACGACCCCCTCCCCGGCCCCATCCTCGCTGCCAGACAGATGGAAAGCGATCGGGATCGACCTCCCCTCCCCAGCACCCCCTCGGAAAGACGGCTGCAAAAGCCGCAACGTGAGCCGATCTTTGCAGGGATCAAAGGAAAGACGCGCAACCGGAGTCTGAGCGCAAAACTTTGTTCTTTTGAGCGCACAAGAAAATGACTCGGACAGAGAGAGCGACGGCTGCGCGTTGATGGCAATCGTGGTGGCTGATTGCATGCATTCGGGATTAATTGCAACTTCTTTTTAAATTTTTTTTGTTACAATCGGGAGACAATGGCGGAGGAGGAGGAGGAGTGGGGGGCGGCCAGAGGGAAAGTTCGCATTTACCGCAGCGTCTCGTTCAAGCGCCTGCAAGGCTGCAGCGCCCCGGCCGGGGAGGGGGGAGGAGGAGGAGGAGGAGGAGGTGACCAGCCCGGGGCAGCCCTGGCTCTGCCCCCTTGCCAGCCGATGATGCACCGATCGCCAGCCAGAGTCGCCAGAAAAGTGTCCAAGATCTCGGCCGCCCGGCCGCTCTCGTCCCCAGCCCGCAGCCCCGAGCGCTCTACTGACCCCTGCTGGCCCAGCGTCACCGAGATGCGCAAGCTGTTTGGGGAGAGCTGCAGCCCGCGACGGTCCCGGGAGGCGCCCCCGGCCCCGCCGCCTCACACCTGCGGGTTCCGGGGGCCAGATCGTGCCCCCTCCTCTGCACCCTGTGCCTGGCACAGCTCCAGCGACGGGGAGCCGCGGGGTAGTGAGGAAGACGAGCGACCGGCGCCCCCCAGGAAGCGCTCCATCCGCAGGAAGAAGAAAGATCCGGCTGCCCGGGCCGGGGAGTCTGACGACAGTGACGGGCTGGTGGCCGGGGAGTCTTCGGGGAGACACCCACGGGGCCACGATGGTCCCAAGCTCTCATCCAGCAGCCTGCCAGCTGCCCAGAATGCCTGGCAAAGCCCTCAACCCCTGGGAAAGGAAGGGCACAAGCAGATTCTTCAAGGGCTGGTCCTTTCCCGTGGCCTTGACCCCTTGACTTCACCTGTACTCATGCCACTAGGAGGGCTGAATCGACCACCCAGCCATGCTCCGTTGGGCGCATCTCCTGGCCATGCACCCCTGGCGTCGCCCACACACATGCCACTAGTGTCTCGTGTGGCAAAAATTAACATCCCCCCCTTTATGCCCAGCCCCTGTGGCTCCAAGAACAGCAGTCGCTACTCCAGCACTGAAATGCTGAAGGAAGAAGACCATCCTTGTTCCTCAGGGCAGAGCAGAAGCTTCTCGGGGAGTCGCAGTGTGTACAGGTCACCTAGCCTTGGTCAGGGAGACTGTGCTTCCAGGCCACAGGTCCGTGTCCACGCCAAGCTGCCCGCAGGCATGATGAAAGGAAGAGCGGAGAGCCCGCACTACGCTGGCCAGGGGAATGAGACATCAACGCACAGGAAGTCCATGTCAAATCCTGACATAGCTTCAGAGACACTCACGCTCCTGAGCTTTCTGCGGTCAGATCTGGCGGAGCTGAAAGTGAGGCAGAAGGTGACCAAAGGGCCCGGTGATCAGGAGGGAGTGGCTGGACAACAGGGGAGCCCTCTCCAAAATTCTAGTAGGTTGATACCAGGGAGTCGACTTACGCTGAAAGACCTCACTGCCACCCTCCGGCGTACCAAGTCCTTCACGTGTTCAGATAAGCCAAGCTCACGGAGAGTTCTCCTTCAGACCCGCATGAAGCAGAGCTCCTCGGAGCTTATGCTTGCCACTGGAGAGCATCACGACGCCTTTGGCTCAGATAAAGAAACAGACAGTGACATTGGCCAAAGGGAGACAGGAGAAACGTTAACAGATGTGATTCAAGATCAGTACGTGCAGGAGGCACGACAAGTTTTTGAAAAGATAAGCCAGATTGGAGCCCAGCACAACTATGGTGTTGGGATGGATCAGAAGGATAGTGGAAGTGTCAAAGGTTTGGAAGAGTTGGGAGAGAAGCAAGAAGAGGCCAACATGGCACTCTTAGAAACCAAGGTGCTCGAAAAGTGTCTAAAGAAGGTAGATTCAGAGGAGAACCTGTCATGTGGAAAGTCTCTGGAGGAGCTCTCTGGTCATGAGTCCAGCATGACGGATGAAGGGATAGTTACTGAGCCTGAAACCGGACCCATGGGCACTGGGTACAGGGATCAGGGTCAGATGTTGACAGCGTGGAAGACGAGCGATTGCCAAGGGGAAGAACAACTTCCGAATAACATTAGCACGAGAGACTTGCATCTGCCAGTGACCAGGACCAGTTTGGAAAATGTTACAAGCGCTGAGGTGTGTGGCAGTAAAAATACAACACAGGGTCCAGAAATGGCATCGACCCCCAGTGCTTCTCGTCGCAGAAGAAAGTTCCCTTCCGTTGGTAACAACAGCTCTGACTCTAGCAATGGCAGCAACGGGGAGTTAAGCGGTGAAGCCTACAGGTCGTTGAGTGACCCAATGCCTCACAGAAAGAACCCGGTTGCCAAAGACACCAAGAACTTTTCTGTTGACAGCAACCTCCTCGGGTCGCTGATCTCCAAGTCTGGCCTTCCAGAAGCTTCTGCCATTGCTGTCTCAGAGTGCACCGGCAGTGCTGCTAGTGACCTCTCAGTTTGTAGCGATGGGGTCAAGGATTACAACACGGTCATCCAGAACATTGTGAGCCAACCGGGAGCCCTGGACAAAGTGATCGATGAAAGGGGCAACGGGAAGATTGTCAAGAAAAAATCTTTTAGCGATCCAAGTCGCCGAGGTGCCTTGTCCCCTCTGGGTTTCGAGGATCCTGGTGAACCTATAAAGGAGGCAGAACAGTCCATTCCACCTTCCAGCAGTGAGCCTATCCTTTCCGAGCACAGAGGTGAACAGGGGGATGCGGAAGAGCTGAGCAAAGAGGTACGAGCCCAGTCTGAGCAAGTCCTGGGAATCGGAAGAGGGGAGGACGGAGAAGGGAATCAGGGCTTCAGCTTTGACCCCAAGCTTGCAGAAGTCTTGTCACCGCGGACGGTTCGACGCAGCTCCAAGAAACGCACCAACAGGGTGACTCACCAAGAATGTAGGACAGAGGCACCAGCGTCTCCAGGTCAGATAGCCCTGGCAAGGTCGAGGCCTGTATCCAAACATGTAAGGCACACCAGTGAGCCTGCGACTTTCATCCCCATCACGGTACCAGAGTCTAACACACCAGGAAGCCAAGGGGTCCAGATTAGTATCCCAGAACCTTCTAGACTCCCAGTGAAACGCTACCCTGTTCTCCAGGCCCCCTCCTTAGAGGATGTTACCAAGAAGTACATGTTAACGCTGCACTCGAGTGATTCTGCCACGGCCAGTAATGTGGATGTGTCCAGGTCTACGCCTACCACTCCAACGACTACAGAACCCAAGACGGTGAAAGCTCCGAAACAGCACGAGGACTTTGGCACGCGCAGCCCCCGGAACAAGCCTCATGTGGTAAGTGCTCTGTGGTCATTTCACTGCTTTTTGATAGATGATTAACCGAGTCTTTGTGTTTGCAGGTTCCTGGGTCTTGGTTTAAAACTTTTGAGCAGGGTCTATTGTAAGAGACTTGAGGAGTGCAAGTACAATTTGGGCTTCGTTCAATATGGAGTTAAAAACGATCAAAATGTAATCCTGATGGTTTGAAAGTGGCCTTGGCTTAGGGCAGGAGGCAAAGCTGAACAAGAAATGTCCGGGCACTTTTACCTGTTAATTTCTGTGATCCCTGTCCGGATTCAAGGGAAATAGTTGTTAAGGGGATCTGCGTATGGGGAATAAAAAAGCATGAATAAGGCATCTGTAAAGAATTAAATCTGAAATTCTACTAACCGTGGTAAAGGATGTGTCCTAATCGGAAGTAACTTGTTCTCAATCATCGGAGGGTTTCCTTCCTGAATGAGATTTGGAAGACCGTGTGCATAGCGTACAGCCCTTGCGTGTAGATAAACATTAGTCTGAAGTTTTTGGAAGGGGGCAGATAATGCAGAGCTGAGTCACCAGTGACTTTAGGATGTTTGGGGGGGGGGGGTCTCCTTTGAGAAGTCACCGGGAAAAGCTTTATTGCATCTTTATCTTCAGGGAGAGGGGGAGGTAATATTTGAGAAACCTGTATTTTCTTATAAACTTTTGTATTGGCCTTTGGCTTTAGTGTGACGAGATGGCATTCTCCTAAATGTTCTGTAGGTAGACACTGAATCCCCTTTTAAGGGAGAAGTGGTCAAGGTGTGGTAAAAGTTTTGACTTTTACCGCACCTTATTCTGCTGAGGGAGTTGCCAGCCGGTCACCGGTCAGTACTGCAGGTTACTGACCCCCATGAAAGATGAATAAAGCTGCTCGTGCTACCATCCCAGGAGCATCGGGCTGCAAAACCTTGGTCTAATGTTTCCAGGCCGTATCTTAAAGGAGTTAGGCAAAGTTAACTCATGCAGCTCTTCTGACTCTCCTCCCAAACACAAACCCCTCTCTCCCAAAGGACCCCTCAACCTGAAGAGCCCCCAAGTCCAGTTCTCTCTACTCTCCCTTAGGCCCCCCTGGGCCTACCTTTTCATATCCCTGGTCTCTAGTGGGGTGGTATCCTTGCTGGCGCCAGGTTTAAAATGGTGCCAGCCAGGGGCGTAGCCAGACTTCGGCGGGAGGGAGGTAAGAGCCCGAGGTGAGCGGGCACATTTTAGCCCCCTCCCCCACTATTGCCGGCTTCACCCCCTGCTGCCGCTGCCACCACCACCACTAACATTGACCCCCCCACCGCCGACCCTTTCAACCCCCCCCCACGCCGCCAACCCTCTCCAGCCGCCGCCGTTGCCTACCTTTGCTGGCGGGGGACCCCCAACTCCCGCCAGCCGAGGTCCTCTTCTTCCTTCGTTCTGTTTGTGCAGGACGTCAGACTCACAGAAACAGAACGAAGCCTTGCGCCGGAAGAAGAGGATCTCGGCTGGCGGGGGTTAGGGTTCCCCGCCAGCAAAGGTAGGCGACGGCAAGGGCGGGTTGGCGAGGGCGGGTTGGCGGCGGGAGGGGGGTTCGAGAGGGTCGTCGGCAGGGGGGTCCAGGGCCAAATCTACGGGGGCCCAGGCCTTCGTGGCCCCACGTAGCTACGCCCCCTAGTAGTAGTCTTATAGTGTCATACCACCACCAGGAGGCTGGTGCCATTTTAGAGCGACTGAAGATCGCTCTTGCCCTACCCCACTAGAAACCAGGACATATGGTATGGTAGACCCAGAGGGCCTAAGGGAGGGGTGTGATGTCTTGGGGGACCTCTTAGGTTGGGGGTGGGCATGACTGGGGGGGAGTCCTTCAAGTTGGGGAGGGCTTGAATTGGGAGACGTTCAGGAGGGGTAGCTGTGATGGGGGAGGGGGCTGGTCCATTTAAGATGCGGCCTGGGCTGTGCCTTTGTGGCCTGATGTTCCCAGGACAGGAAATGGCCCCAGCATTTTTCTGGCTTTAATTTTCTGAAGCCACTCTCTTATCACTATGTAAATTCTATATTTTGCTTTCATTTGCATGTTTTGCATCTCGTTACTATGTAAGCTACGGCAGCTTAAAATGCCATGTGTTAAAAGTAATATGACTTGCATTGGTGCCCTTTAACACGCATTAAGGGGCATGTTATAGCTGTAACGCACCTTTGAGAACTACCCCCGTTAATGTCTTAGATCCAGGTTTGCTTCTGCGATCCAGTCTCTCACTCAAGGCCTTCTTGCTGGCTAAAAACTCTTTTCCCCTTATCGAAGTTTGTTTACTAAAGCTGAACATTGGGTTCATCAGAACGTGAACTTTCTGCTAAATTTGTAACAACTGTTCTCTCTGAATTGTTTGTCCCCCAGGATATGTGGTTAAAAAAAAAAAATCTTTAAACTTTCTGTAAATGGGCTTTTCTTCTGCAGGGTTTTAAAATACACAAACCAGCCTTTAAAAAAAAAAAAAAAAAAAAAAAAAGTCAGCCTTACATTTCTGCAGTTAATCTTGTTCAACCGACTCTGCAGCCGAATGTTTCCCAGGCTCCTTAAGCTGGATGGTAACGTTTCATGCTGGATTTGCAGATGCCAGCCAAGTCCTGCTATATGTGTAACACACACCTGCACTGAGGTTTCATGAAACATGTTGTGACCTGCTAACACAACCGGCGTGATCTGTTTTGGCTGTATGGATAACGGCAGTGATCGTCCGTCCAAGCAGAATCGATAATGACCGCCAGCCTGTGTGTCAGCTGGAGGTTGGTCTCCCTTAGTCATGCCAAAACAAAAGGTTAATGCCCTACTGATACGCTTTGAGAGTTGGTGGCCTGCCAGGATCGAGCTGGGCCGCTGAGTACCGACCCTTTCGGTCTCACTGGCAGCTTGGCTTTAGAAATCTCTAAGTCCGATGAGTCACCTTGGATCTGAAGAGCTAGGTCTTTATTTGGTGATGGATTTTAATCGTCAGATCTTTGCTTGGTAGTTTTTGGGCAGAAGTTGGGGGGGGGGGGGGGGGGGTGGGGATCCGTTTTTAACCTACTTTCTGAAGGGGAGAAGACTTCTGAAAGCGCCATAGCTGTTTTCCCGTACGTATCCGTTCTTTGTGTTCAATGTCTGATTCACCCTGAATTTTCAGCAGGTCGGTGGTCCGAGGGGGTCCCTACAGAAGTGTTTTGTTTGCATCCACATGCACGTGTGAATGTGTGCGTCTGTTCCTGAAAGTAATCTCTCTTCTTCTGGGTAGAATTTATAGGGCTTTTTTTTTTTTGAGGGGGTACTTGGGGGTACGGAGTTCTGGCACCTTTTCCATTGTCTCCTAAAATCGACTTGTGGACCTCAAATTTTAATGAAAGAGGTCAGGATCTACACACTAATTCTGCCTTGTCATAGATTCTTTGACTGGTTGCAGGGGGCCTGGCCATTCTGGGGTGGGTACCTCAGTAATCTCCACACCCCTGAAGGGTGGCCTAGCATTTGAGTACCGGCACCTTTTTTGCTAGAAAAAACAAAGAGAATTTATTCCCTAGGCCTCTTTGGAGCAAATGCTTGTAGCTGTGTGTTGAGGCCTGGTCTTAGGGTTACCATATGTCCGGTTTTACCCGGACATGTCCTCTTTTTGAGGATATGGCCGGGCAGGCTGGTGGGCGGGCCTAATGGTGTCCTATCCTAGCCTCCCCTCCCCTTACCTTACTGTACTGCCCTGGTGGTCTAGTGACCTCTTCGGGGCAAGAAACAGCCCCCTCTTTCCTGCCCAGAGCGCTGCCCTGCATACTGTTCCCCTTGCTGACAGTCTCAGCGCCGATTCAAAATGGCGGCCAAGAGTTCAAGCGGCCTTGCGAGACTTCTGCAGAAGTCTCGTGAGGCCGCTTCAACTCTCGGTGGCCATTTTAAATCAGCGCTGGGACCGTCAGCAAGGGGAACAGTATGCAGGCGCTCCGGGCAGAAAAGAGGGGACTCTTTCCTGTCCCGAAGAGGTCACTAGACCACCAGGTCAGTAGAGTAAGGTAAAGGGAGAGGAGGATAGGACACCCTTAGGGAGGTGTGAAAGGGGTGGGGCGATATGCGACACGGGGCGGGGTGAAAGGGGGTGAGGTGGGAGCGGGGCAGTGGTGTTGCAGGGGGGGCAGGGCATGTCTTCTTTTCCCAGGGAGCAAATATGGGAACCCTACCTGGTCTGTACTGTAAGCTTTCTGATCCTTTAGACTGGTGAGGGAGGGCATGGCCCACCCTGTTATGCTTTTGAAGAATTTTGTAGCCCCTGTGGGCCCTCTTTTTTTCTTGCTTTGTGAAAGGGAGGGGGGTTAAATTCTTTAACTGTTGCCTAAGGTGAACTACTTTGTTTGCTAGTGGTTGTAGGACAGGACACTTTAAGGATTACAGGTCTGATCTGGCATTAAGCATCACACTTTTCCTGATGTTTTCAGGTTTTGGATCAGTCCCCATCACTGCCGGCTTTCAGTTTAGCAGTCCAGAGCACAGCTATCTGGATGAGGCAGGGTTGGGAGTTTGTATATAACATTTCAATTTCCAGTTCTTTCTCAAGGTTTGGCTTGAATTTGGATATTGGATTGATTTACCTTTTATAAACCTCTGCTCAAGGCAAGTTAGATTTCAGACACAGCAGATATTTTCCCTGTCCCTGAGAGCTTACAGGTCAGTGTACTTAGGTATGACTCTAGTTTCACATAATGTGCTTCGCATGGACAAAACACCCACAGACATGCAAAAAATGTCAGTTTTGTACTTTTTTTTTTTTTTGTCCATGTGACTTGATTTTGCAAATGTGGGTTTTGCAACAGAAAATGTTCACGTGCCGTCCATTACAAGCAAATGTTTCTAGAATTTCAAAATAATGAGCTCCTGCGATGTAAAAATCATATAAAGTGACCATTAATGCAGGATTTAGCAAAAACGGGTGAATAAATGGCTTTGACAACTCATTTTTTTTTTTTTTGCAAAAAGGAAAAAAAAGACACCTCAAAGAGATAGGGTTCTGCCCGGTTAAATGGCACTCAGCAGTCTGGCCAACAGCATTCAGCGACGTTTAATCGGGCCATGCTGAATATTGGCTCTGAAGCTTGGGTGGAGCCGGTACTTAACGGTCAGCGGTGATATTCAGTCCGCTAACCAGTTAAATAAGCAGATAAAGTTGCTGTTCTGGGGTGGGGTGTCCTTTCACCAGGGGGGGGGGGGTTGCGCTGCACCAGGGGGGCGGGGCGCATCGGCGATCCGCCCCGGGTGTCACCCCCCACTAGGAACGCCACTGCCTGTTCCACTTCTGTGCCAAAATATCAAAATGCATATTTGATAGCACTGCTCACAGCGCTCTATATAGACTAGACACCGAAACCTGGTCTTGATTGGTTGGGAGTAGAAAAATACTACTGAAATTAAAAATGCCCAGGGAACAGTTAGTCTTGAGCAGCTCCTTAATATAATGAGATACTTGAAGATAAGGAAAGGTATAGTTAATTGAAAACTTAACTATATCGCTCAGCTGACAAGCAGAGCAGCGTACAGGCTAAGTAAGAAAGGAACGCCAATTTATAAGAGAACAGCAAAAGCACGCAAATCAGCTAAGAAAGGAGAGAAAGAAAGAAAGTAATCAAAAGTAAAAAGACGAGAGAAAAGAGGTTCCAGTAGACCAATGTCAAACATCTCAAGAGGACATTCAAGGAGGACATGATAAGCCCTAATCTACTCTATGTGTCCCCGCGTCTCGCAAAAGAATGGGCTTACGTTTCAACGTACCCCATTATCAGTTAACAAGTCTTCAACGTAAACCAACCCCATTAGTCGCCCGTCTATGGAATTTTGCATTGTCCGTTCCAGGACTAAAGTCCGAGTTGCCAAGAAGTGGTATAAAGTCTGTGCAGCTCGAGTTGTTCTGTAAAAGAGATAAGAATCTGCCAAACTTCTTGCATAGATTTCAGCAAAACATGATGTTTAAATTTGTGGCATTTTCTGTAACGAGTAAATGGAGTAAATAACTGTCGTTCTACTGTCCAGGGAGTAAAAACTTCTGATCCCAGCACCCAGTCGGTAAGATGGCGTAACGGACATGCACATTATACAAATGTAGATGAGGAAGACCCAACCCCCCCCCCCCCCCCCCCGATTCAAGTTTAGGCTTCTCGCCAGCAAAATTTAGTAAGTGTTTCCTTAAGAACTTTATGCTGCCTTTTCAGTATTTTGATTGGGAGTACATAAAGCCAACGGGGAAATAATACCATATGATATAAATTAATTCTGCTACATAAGGATAGTGGTGAATTGTTCCAGATAGCAATAGCTGTTTACTATAATGGAGCAGTGTCTCTATGTTAGCTTTGTAAAGTTGTCTAGGGTTTGAAGTAATTTTATAATAGCTAAATAACGGAATCTATCCGAGGCCCATCACAAGGGGAAATCCCCCACCCAGTGTTGGCGAAGCCCAGGAAAAGTAGGCAATCCCTCTGATCTACTCATGTTAAGGCGAAACCCAGAAAATGACCCGTATTCTGCAAAGCTCTCCAAAAGAACTGGTAACGATCGAGCTGAGGAAGACAGATGGACTAGAAGGTCATCGGCAAAAGCCAATATCTTACGGAGATGATATTTCAAAGGGGCCACATGTCCTGAGTCGGAGGCCTCCACCTTTGGGAGGCGCAGTTCCTTATTGCATCATTGAGCTATGGGAACGCCCCTTCCCAGTCTTGCACCGGGTATGCTGTAAATCTTTTAGTTCTGCCCTTTTAATAAGTGCATCGAAAGCTCAGTTGGCTTTCTGACCCTCTCCTCCCTCCACCCCCCCAGCAGCTTACCTCAATGTGAGAGTGTCTCAGTAGGGCCCAGGACCAATCCCTGGTTGCTTCACCCTTCTGGTGTCATCTTGGAACGTGGCATCAGCTGACTACTAGTGACGATGGAGTAGAGGAGTGGCCTAATGGTTAGAGCACCGGTCTTGCAATCCAGAGGTGGCCAGTTCAAATCCCACTGCTGCTCCTTGTGATCTTGAGCAAGTCACTTAACCCTCCATTGCCTCAGGTCCAAACTTAGATTGTGAGCCCTCCTGGGACACAGAAATATCCAGAGTACCTGAAGTTGGGGTTTGGCTAAACCCATTTTCTATGATGGAGCTGGCAGGGTAAATTGCCATGGAAGGGACAGGTAAGGGTTTGGCAAGGCCCTACCTGGGTGAGGTTAAAAGGGGCAGAGCTTGGCTGAAAGACTCTTCATTTCTGACAGCATCCCTGCACTGGGGCCAGGAGGGGGCTCTTGGACCCACCTGCTCCCCTCCCCTGAAAGAATTGAGGCACCTCTGACTGGGCTGCTTGGTCTCTCTAAAATATTGTCATCGCCACACAGTTTGTTGAAATTTGACTTGGGTTTCCATGGTTGGGAATGCTCATATAGTTTCACACAAAATTTTACTGTGCGACGCAGAAGAGCCAGGAATTTGTTTGCATCCATAGATTAATGCATCAGTCTCCAAGCTCATGCCTGAAGCAGAGAAGGCTGAAATCTCTTGCCTGAGGTCAGTGGGAGAAACAGGTTTTCAGCCCTGCCACTCCAACTGCTAGACCACGCCTCCATGTCATTTGTCATAAGAACATTAGAATAGCCATACCGGGTCAGACCAGAGGGCCATCTAGCTCAGTATCCTGTTTCAACAGTGGCCAATTCAGGTCACAAGTAACTGGCAGAATCACAAACAGTGGCAACTTTCCATACTACAAATCCCAGGGCAAGCAGTGGCTTCCCCATGTCTGTCTCAATAGCAGACTATGGACTTTTCCTCCAGGAACTTGTCCAAACCTTTTTTAAACCCAGACATGCAAACCGCTGTTACTACATCCTTTGGCAAAGAGTTCCAGAGCTTAACTGTTCGTTGAGTGAAAAAATATTTCCTCTTTTTTGTTTTAATAGTATCTCCATGTAACTTCCTAATCTTTGTACTTTTGGAACAAGTAAAAAATCGATTCACTTCTACTCATTCTACATTACTCAGGATTTTGTAAACCTCAATCATATCTCCTCAAATCCGTATCTTTTCCAAGCTGAAGAGCCCTAACCTCTTTAGCCTTTCCTTATACAAGAGGAGTTCCATCCCCTTAGTGGTAGAATTAGGCAAAATTGCTTGAACCTCTTTCTTCCATTCAGTTCACTGGCAGGAAATGAATCAGTTCCCATTCAGTATTGGATCTTGAACAGGGATTGGTTTATCACAGGCAGGAAATGAGCCAATTCCCATTCAGTATTGGATCCTGAACAGGGATTGGTTGATCACAGGCAGGAAATGAGCCAATTCCCATTCAGTATTGGATCCTGAACAGGGATTGGTTGATCACAGGCAGGAAATGAGCCAATTCCCATTCAGTATTGGATCCTGAACAGGGATTGGTTGATCACAGGCAGGAAATGAGCCAATTCCCATTCAGTATTGGATCCTGAACAGGGATTGGTTGATCACTGGCAGGAAATGAGCCAATTCCCATTCAGTATTGGATCCTGAACAGGGATTGGTTTATCACTGGCAGGAAATGAGAAGGAGTTAAATTTTTTGCAGAAAAAGCATGGCATGTTGCCGCAGCAGTGTATATCATTATTATTATTATTTTTTTTGCTTAGCTCCACAATAATTTGCATGAAGTTAGTTTACTGCATAGGGAGTAAAGCTTCTTTTAGCACCTGCCTTAGGAAAGAGTTAACAGACTGCTTAGGATGTCAGGCTCATTGTTAAGATTCTGTTTCTGCTCTACTGGAAGGGTAGAAAGGAAACATCCCCTATAGATCCCCCAAATCCTGCATTTCACTTTCTGTTTGGAAGCCAACTCCAACGATGTTGGGTTTGTTCCCAGAAGCTGTTTATTATGAAGACTGGGGGAAGGTAACTTGGATGATGAAACGTCTGAGTTAAAGACATGCGTTCTGTGTTTGACCATTTTCAGAAATTGCTGGGTGAAGATGAGAAGTCTAGGAGTGGTTTGTTGTGGGAGTGAACTTTGCCATTCAGTCTGGGTGAAAAAGGGCCGTTTACTGATTCCTGCGCTACCTAATTGCAACCTAGTGTGTAATGTGAAACGACACAGAAAACCTGTGCTCTGTTTTTTTTAACCACTTACCTGACTACAGGGTGAAACCTCAGCTGTATTATTCAGAGTATAAAAGCCCACGTTCCTTAGCTGGAGGTGTCTAAATGGTTCTGTTGGCCAAGTGATACTGGTTTGAGGCTTACCCGTTGTGCGTCTGCTCCTAATGCCCAGGTGGTATGCAGAATGAGACTAGTGAGAAAGGAGGGCAGCAAACCAGCTTATTATTATTATTTTGTTACATTTGTATCCCGCGCTTTCCCACTCGTGGCAGGCTCAATGCGGCTTACATGGGGCAATGGAGGGTTAAGTGACTTGCCCAGAGTCACAAGGAGCTGCCTGTGCCTGAAGTGGGAATTGAACTCAGTTCCTCAGGACCAAAGTCCACCACTCTAACCACTAGGCCACTCCTCCACTGTTGCTACTATTTGAGATTCTACATGGAATGTTGCGATTCCAACATTCCATGTAGAAGTTGGCCCTTGCAGATCACCAATGTGGCCGCGCAGGCTTCTGCTTCTGTGAGTCTGACGTCCTGCACGTATGTGCAGGACGTCAGACTCACAGAAACAGAAGCCTGCGCAGCCTTCTACATGGAATGTTGGTAGTGGAATAGCAACATTCCATGTAGAATCTTCAATAGTATCTATTTTATTTTTGTTACATTTGTACCCTGCGCTTTCCCACTCATGGCAGGCTCAATGCAGCTTACATGGGGCAATGGAGGGTTAAGTGACTTGCCCAGAGTCACAAGGAGCTGCCTGTGCCTGAAGTGGGAATCGAACTCAGTTCCTCAGGAACTAAGTCCACCACCCTAACCACTAGGCCACTCCTCCACTGTTGCTACTATTTGAGATTCTGCTATTCCACTAGCAACATTCCATGTAGAAGTCGGCCCTTGCAGATCACCAATGTGGCCGCGCAGGCTTCTGCTTCTGTGAGTCTGACGTCCTGCACTTACTTGCAGGACGTCAGACTCACAGAAACAGAAGCCTGCGCAGCCTTCTACATGGACTGTTGCTAGTGGAATAGCAACATTCCATGTAGAATTTCCAATAGTATCTATTTTATTTTTGTTACATTTGTACCCCGCGCTTTCCCACTCATGGCAGGCTCAATGTGGCTTACATGGGGCAATGGAGGGTTAAGTGACTTGCCCAGAGTCACAAGGAGCTGCCTGTGCCTGAAGTGGGAATCGAACTCAGTTCCCCAGGACCAAAGTCCACCACCCTAACCACTAGGCCACTCCTCCGCTCCACCAGGTAATGTGACTGGTGACTCTAATGTAGGGACCCTTTAGATTCCTTACTAATGGTTGCATCCCATTTACAAGGATGTAGTGTTGGAGTAAGGAGTCTGTGCTGGATTCCATTTGTAAGATCATCTTTTCAAAGTGTGCAGTGAAGGGATGCACTAGGTCCATAGTGTATCTAAAGTGGTCGGTCAGTGATACAGGTGAGGTAGAAATGGGAGCATCTGTAGACTCGGAGGCAGGAGTCTGTAAGCTCCCTCTAAATGAGTAACGGGGAGGGGAGAGAAAGCAAAGGGTAAACTCTCCATTCTTTTACTGCCCAAGGTTGATGGCAGGTAGAAGCAAGAGATTCCCAAGGAAAAAATTATTGCTCTAATAGTGTTCTGGGAAGGAAAGAATCCTTCACTGGAAAAGATTGATGTTCAAGTTGGATTCTCCAGAGGGGCTCTGGATCCAACACAATGTTCTGCTGTGGCTCTACAGTTGGGGGTACTACGCCAGTAAATATTCATGAGAGAGATTTGCTTACACTGCCTCCACTGCATGCAAATCTCTGTCATGAATATTCATTGTGGATATCCTGAAAACCTGACTGGCTAGGGTACCTCCATGACCAGGTTTGGGAACTGTACTACATAGCATGAAATGAAAGAAGAGCAAGCTGATCCGAAGAGCTTTGTACCCTAAGAGATGTAGGAGGTCCTTGAACGTAATGAGTGCAAGAATCTGCTAGACTGAAGTAAGGAGATCCTGGTTGATTTATTGGAGAAAGCTGGTTTGCAACTATTCCAGTGAGACACATTTTTCAGCTACAGTCTTTCACAACGATTTTTGTTAGATCGTGCGCACAGCCTTTTTAAAGGTAGAGTGACTTCGAATAAAGGATTGGTCAATAGAACACTCTTCAAAGAAATACTGATATTACCAGAAAATATATACATGGTGTAACAGACTCCTGATGCAGGCCAGTTGGGCCGAAACACAGCTGTGTCGAGTCATATTACCATAATAAATCCATTCAGTTTTTTTACTATTGGTGTGTCGTCTTTTTTTCTTTTTTCCCTTTTTTTCATTTTTTCTATCCGTCCACAGTTCTGTTTTTTGCAGTTCCTTCTATTTATTTTTTATTTTCAATTTTTACCTTTTTTTATCTTCCACTGTTTCTTTTTTGTTTTTGGATATATTTTTTTAATTATATTTTTTTCTTATTTTTTTCTTTTTTTGCGTCATCTTCTCTGTTTTTGATCACTTATAATGCAGTGTGTCATTGCTTTCCTTAAGCATACAGGTTCATAGCATAGCGTGTTTGACAGGTTTTTTTTTTTTTTTTTTAATATCCTGAATTGACATTTTGTTTTGCGCTGTACCTGTTCAGGAAAGGCGTCCACACTTTGACATGGAGGCGATACAGTGGTCTCAATAGGGGTCCAAGCAAATCATTGGGCTGTATCCAGAAAATGCTACCTGCATATTGAAGAAAAAAAAGTCTATAAATAATTTACTTTCAAATTTAATCTGATTACATGTCTAGACTGTTTTGGCACAAACTGTATCCCTCCCCTAAGCTGTTACTAGGGCAAATAATCGGATTAGATGTATCACAGTGTATTTTCTTGTAACACCTGTGAAGTGAATGCAGTATGCTGACGTCCTGGACCAGTTATCTTGTATAGGCCACTAGTGATTTCACAAGTGGTCTTCCCAGGGTTTCGTTGTCTTAACTCTGGGAAGGTGGTGTGGAAGGAGAGAAGGGGGGGCTTCCCATACAGGGGACAGTTTTTGGGAAGGGGGAGGCTGGTACTTTATTATAGCATTTTTTTTTTTTGTTACATTTGTACCCCGCGCTTTCCCACTTATGGCAGGCTCAATGCAGCTTACATGGGGCAATGGAAGGTTAAGTGACTTGCCCAGAGTCACAAGGAGCTGCCTGTGCCTGAAGTGGGAATCAAACTCAGTTCCCCAGGACCAAAGTCCACCACCCTAACCACTAGGCCACTCCTCCACTGTTGCTACTATTGGAGATTCTACATGGAATGTTGCTATTCCACTAGCAACATTCCATGTAGAAGTCGGCCCTTGCAGATCACCAATGTGGCCGCGCAGGCTTCTACATGGAATGTTGCTAGTGGAATAGCTCTGGTAACATTCAACTGCTAATAAACACAAACCAGGACTCAAAAGCCACCTACTGCGAGTAAGTGTAGTAACAAACAGTTATTTCACCCGTATGTGATCAATAATTTTTAATTTTTATGTGTAGAGTACCCTCAGATATAAACCACCGTGACTGCAGTCAATAATGCTGCTACAACGTGGCATAGCACTTCTTTCATTGGGTAACTCCTACTGAATTTTTTTGGGGTAAAGAGCAACCTCTGCTCATATTTTTTTGCATCCCAATCACCACAGTGCTATAAAATCACTTATTCATTTGTTTAAAAGATTACATATACTAGGTGAAAAAAACTGTACACTTATCTCGTGAGTTCTTGCCTCTCTGGCAGAACTGTGTTGCCTTGCTGAAACAATTAGCAATTGCCTTCCCCTGGATCCAGGGGAAGGCAATTGCTAATTGTTTCAGCAAGGCAACACAGTTCTGCCAGAGAGGCAAGAACTCACGAGATAAGTGTACAGTTTTTTTCACCTAGTATATGTAATCTTTTAAACAAATGAATAAGTGATTTTATAGCACTGTGGTGATTGGGATGCAAAAAAATATGAGCAGAGGTTGCTCTTTACCCCAAAAAAATTCAGTAGGAGTTACCCAATGAAAGAAGTGCTATGCCACGTTGTAGCAGCATTATTGACTGCAGTCACGGTGGTTTATATCTGAGGGTACTCTACACATAAAAATTAAAAATTATTGATCACATACGGGTGAAATAACTGTTTGTTACTACACTTACTCGCAGTAGGTGGCTTTTGAGTCCTGGTTTGTGTTTATTAGCTAGTGGAATAGCAACATTCCATGTAGAATCTCCAATAGTAGCAACATTCCATGTAGAATCTCCAATAGTATCTATTTTATTTTTGTTATATTTGTACCCCACGCTTTCCCACTCATGGCAGGCTCAATGCGGCTTACATGGGGCAATGGAGGGTTAAGTGACTTGCCCAGAGTCACAAGGAGCTGCCTGTGCCTGAAGTGGGAATCGAACTCAGTTCCTCAGTTCCCCAGGACCAAAGTCCACCACCCTAACCACTAGGCCACTCCTCCACTCTCCCAGTTCCGTCTGTCCTTAATTGCCAGTCATTGAGGCTTCCTCATCGCTGTGTCCCAGCTTCAAAGACATGTTATAAGTTCTAGAAGGAACCCAGTGCTGTAGTTTGGAACTTATTATGTACTGGTGCACGGGATAACCTGGGAGCTTGCATATTGACTTCAGTGCATGCTCACTGGTTAGAAGTAAGGGATGTACACCCTGGGGGAGGGGCAGAGAGGGAGAGACATATCTTCAGTAGTGCCGTGGATAACTGTGAAGACACTTTTGGGACCTAGGCAGGGCTCTGCAGGCCCTTTGTCATGTTACTGCACTTAGAAAATACCCAACTGCAAAAGATCCATGTTTTTTGTTTTCACCGTAAACAGAATTGATGCAGAAAGTTTGGTTTTAATGAGCCAAGAGCATGATTGATATTCTTGAGTCATGTAAAGGCTGCACTGCCATTGGTCAGTATTTTGTGTAGTATTCAGGAGGTGCATACATGATTTTGTGGTGCTGTCCGACAGATTGCGGAGAAGATGGTGAGGGCACTGGACTGGGGGTTCAGGAGACATCCTGGGGCATGACATTAAGATTCCCTCAACTTTTTGCTCGTACCTTTTTCAGTAGTAGCTCAAGGTGAGTTACATTCAGGTACTCTGGATATTTCTCTGTCCCAGGAGGACTCACAATCTAAGTTTGTACCTGAGGCAATGGAGGGTTAAGTGACTTGCCCAGGATCACAAAGAGCAGCAGTGGGATTTGAACTGGCCACCTAATGACAGAACCCGGCTGCTATGTGTAGGGCCTTCGTGGGATGAAGAAACATGGCAATACCTGTTGCCTTGCGGAAGGGCACCCTGTGGTCAAAGTGTAAAATCCATCTTTTGAATTCTGACAGTGACACCTAATGAGTTGAACACACACAAGCACACACTTTCTTGTGAGCCACCTAGAATCTCACGATAGGCGAAATATAAAACGGAATGAATGAAATGAGTAAACACCTGCATGCAAAGAGGGGTTGGAAAAGATTCCATGAACCATGCTGTGCATGCTTTCCCTACTTGTTTTGATTTGGCCGATCTCTCCTGCTGGACATCCAGCTCAACTGGAAGCAGGCCTGGGATCTGGCACATGAGCCTTTAATCAAAACTATGCAGGGATTTTCCCCCTATTTGATATCATCTTGCCTGACGTACCTAGTCTGACATGTTCCTTGACAAAGAGTCCACAACCCTTCCACCTTGGGCCTTGAATCTGACTACTAGGTGTAGCTATTGTGTAATGCAGTGGTTCCCAAGCTGGAGGCACCCCAGCCAGTCAGGTTTTCAGGATACTCATAATGAATATTCATGAGAGAGGTTTGCATGCACTGCCTTCAGGGGATCTTTTACTAAAGATTAGCTCAAGTTATCTGCAGCAGGGCCCATTTTATTCCTGTGGGCCCTGCTGCAGATAATTCAAGGTAAACATTAGTAAAAGACCTCCTCAATGCATACAAATCTCTCCTATGAATATTCATTGTGGATATCCTGAAACCCTGACTGGCTGGGGCGCTTCCAGGACCAGGTTTGGGAACCACTGGTGTAATAGCCGTGATTTCTTCCTCCTCCTCTCCCCAGAGGTTATAAGCGCTGACACTCAGCCAGCCCTTTCGAAGGTCATTTTATAACAAGTTGCCTTTATGCGAAGGCCAAGATTTCTGCCGCTTTGGTCCTATTATTTTAAACCTATTTTGTAGAGACCCAGAGGTTCCAATGTATCTTTACAAAATACTAAGACCCAAGGACTTTCACTAACTACACTCTCTCCAAAAGACATTACAAGATGTGATACCCGCAAGCGAGCCTTCTCCAGAGTAGCCCCCACACTCTGGAATGCATTGCCTGAAAGGCTCCGCTTACCACAAGACTACCTCTACTTCAGGAAGCAGGTGAAAGCTTGGCTCTTCAACCAAGCCTTTAACGGAAGAAGTAACTAACTTGTTAGTCTCACTCACACACCCAAGGATTGACTCGGGCTGCACATACTGCAGCGGGACATGTTTATCCACTCCTACCCTAGCTGAGATAATATTTAACCATCTCTCTGACCTCACGTGCAACTTTCTTCAAATCAATCACCTTACTTTCTAATTCTTCCTACTTTCTTACTCATCTATATGTTACAACTTTGCCTTACCCTTCACTACCAGTTATAATGTTCTAGTACATATTGCGTTGTCATGGCAAGCAGTGTACCATGCCATACTTTGTATTGTTGTTCGAATATTTTTACTGCTGTAATTGCCTACTGCTCATGTTTGATCTGTTCATACTGTACACTGCCTTGAGTGAATTCCTTCAAAAAGGCGGTAAATAAATCCTAATAAATAAATAAAAGCAACAGAAATCACGCTTAGGTTGAAGCCGTGGGTATTTACGCCTGCCTTCTCAGGAGCTGACGTAAATGCTTGTGCGTAAAGGGCGTGTGTACACGTGAATTTCTATGAATACATATAAATCGTGAGCGTGCTCATATGCCACCCAAACTCCACCCCAGAAGACATGTACACGCACAGGTCGCATAAAAATATGGGCCTTGGCACTGCGCATACTTTCACGTACGTAACACCTGGGTTAATTTTACAGGAGGCCTTTATACAATGACTCCCTTCATTTCTGTCTTACGAAGAACTTGACTGAGAATTTCCTGGTGGCTGGCGGAATAAGGGGGGCCTCTGAAAATTGTAACTGAGTCTCTCGCTGCGTAACAGAAGCTTGGACTGTATCGGTTCTTTGGGAACTCAGGCTGGAAGAATTTTTTGTGCCAGAAAGAGTTGTTTGCTAGACTGTGAGGACTGTGCTGCGTGCCTGCTTGGAGGAGAAAGTAACTTTATCCTAATTTCACGGGGGCATAATACAGCACTGTGTGTTTTCCTACATGGAAGAGAGTGTGGGTAGGTGGTTTGATTTACTGTGGTACCATTCAGCACATGGCAGCTGCTGCTGGCACTGAAGATGCTCTTTGTAAGCAAAATGTCGGCCTCTTTCCCATTCCAGAAATGTGTTCAGAAAGAGATGACCGCTGTGTAATTAGTCCAGCGTGTCTCCTTTCAGACTCTTGGCCTGTTCAGCCATCTGTTTGGGTTGCCCAGACTCGAGCCCTGTTTTTGTAAAGAGAGGCTTTTAGCTTTGCCCTTTCTTTCTCTGGGCAAGCTGCAGCCGTGCAGGCTCCATCTGCTCTGCGAAGACCTTGATGTCTCTGAGCCCTTGAGTTTTCCCTCCGTTACTTTTGAAATTCAGAATCTAAGTAAATTGTAGGTTGTATTTTTATCCTGTCTGTCTATACACTTGTATCGTGGCACAAATCTCTAAACCCCACTGTAGCCATGAAATGCCAACGTGTAAGTCCGATTATAGAACAGCTCTAGCGTCGACGATCAGCATAAGGAACATGAGCAGGCAGAGTATTCTCCATAAGGTGAGAAAGCAGCCAGCAGCCTGATTGGCGGTCACATGCCCTGTGACCTCCACTGCTTGGGAACAGCAGCTGGAATGTACCATTACCAGCTGTGGGAGAATTTTTTTCTTTACACTTTCTGTAAAATGAAAGAACTTTTTATGTATAGTAGCTGCTGGATGATAACGGAGACACACCACCACACGAAGGGACCTGGGTTTGGTTTTCAGCTCAGGTCTTTCGCTCATTTGATCAGCGGTGTAGCAAGGATGGGGCTTCCACTGACAGCTGTAAGTTATTCACCTGCACTTATGCCCACGGTTGCCAAGTGGGTGGTTTTCCCGCCCAATTGGGCGGCTTTCCGCGACCGGCTTCGGGGAAATTTTGATGGCTGCGGGCTGCGGGAAATTGGGCTGCTTTTTCACGGCCGCGGTGCGGGTTTGGGCGGTTTTCCGGGGCTTCTATTGGTCCAATTTGGTCCAATAGAAGCCCCGCAGAGGCGGGGTTAATGACGGGGCGGGTTTAATGACATCAGAGGTTACGTCAGGGGTGGGGTTAATGACGTCGGAGGACCGTCGGAGGCGAGGTTAATGACGGAGGGACGTCGGGGGTGGGGTTGATGACGTCGGAGGCGGGGTTTGACTTTCTGTGGGTTTTGGGCGGGGAAAATTTTTTCAACCTGGCAACCTTGCTTATGCCGCTCTATGGCTGATATAATTGCGAATGTGTACGTATAAGGCACACTGATAGGTTACACCGTTTCCCCCTTTAATTTCCATACTGGAACCTGGTGCTGTTACAGAATAGGCTCTCATCTAAATGCAGTGGCCCGGTTGAAGAAATGCCACCTTAGTGACTGGATTTAGGAACTATGTTTGCAGGGGTCCAGAAGGAGCCCCGATGCATGAGCCTGGCCTAGATCAGACACTGCAATGCCTGAGGTAAATGTAAGTCAAGAAGGGATATACGTTGAGTGAAAAATTCCTGCCCGGCTGCGAGTGAGGCCCATGGTTTCAGATCCCAGCTCAGATTCTGATTGAGCTGAAGGGAATTGCAGACCCTAAAAAAAAAAAAAGCAAAAAAAAAAAAAGAAAAACTTGAGGGCCTTTTTACTAAAGGGTGTTGCCACACGTCGATGCGGAACTACTGGGGTACCGCAGGAGCCCAGTGATAGTTCCCACCCCCAGAACGCGCCATTTTTGCAGTGCCGGTGCTTACACAGCGGTAATCGGGCTGCGCCACTCGCTGCCCTGTTACTGCCGAGTTAGCGCGGGAGCCCTTACTGCCACATCATTGAGTAAGTGCTACCCCCTCCCCCCCCCCAAAAAATGGCCGCACAGCAAGTGGCTCACTTACCGCATGGGCATTTCTTTTTCAGAATAAAAGACGGCCGTTTACCCGCTGCAGTAAAAGGGGGCCTCAGCACATATAAAAAACACATTCTGATGCTAGCGTAGGCCTCCCTTTACCGCAGCTTAGTAAAAGGACCCCTTGTGATGCACATCTAATTTAGGGTTACCATACGTCCGGATTTACCCGGACACGGCCTCTTTTTGAGGACTTGTCTGGGCGTCCGGGTGGGTTTTGCCAGTCCGCCCATTTGTCCGGATTTCTGGACAAACGGGTGGGCGGGCGGCGGACCTATCCTAGCCTCCCCTCCCCTTCCCTTACTTACTATCTACTGTCCTGGTGGTCTAGTGACTTCTTCAGGGCAGGAAAGAGCCCCCTCTTTCCTGCCCTTGCCCTGCATCCTCCTGTTGCTGTTTGATGGTCTCGGGATTCAAAATGGCCGCCGAGAGTTGAAGCGGCCTTGCGAGACTTTAACTCTCGGTGGCCATTTTGAATCCCGAGACCGTCACAGCAACAGGATGCAGGGCAAGGGCAGCGCTCCGGGCAGGAAAGAGGAGGCTCTTTCCTGCCCCGAAGAGGTCACTAGACCACCAGGGCAGTAGATAGTAAGGGAGGGGAGGGGAGGGGAATATGTGACACGGGGGAGGGGAGGTGACGGAGGGGGGAGAGGAGGGGAGTATGTGACCTGGGGGAGGGGAATATGTGACAGGGGGGTGATGTGAGAGCGAGAAAAGGTGGGGCGAAGATGCGAAAGGGGCGTGGTGTGGGCAGGGTAGGGGTGTGGTGTGGGCAGGGCAGGGGGGGCGTGACATGTGTCCTCTTTTTCAGAGGACAAAATATGGTAACCCTAATCTAATTTATATAAGAGCATGCCTGCTCTCATCTTTGCTTGGTGGAATTCTCTCCTCTCTGGTCTGTCTTGTGCTGGTGTTGCACTTGTCAAACATGTGGATGAAGTTGGGGATGTGTGGGCAGGTGAGGAGTAATTTTATTTCTGTCCAGAGAGTTAAATGTTCGGTTGGGAAAGACAGTAGTCAAAAATTGTTGTTCTACTTTTCCTGGAAAGTAATCGGTTGCCAATTTACTTCAGTGCCTGAAAGATATGGATAGAAATGCGTCATCCAACTTGACTCGGCTTTCCAAAGAATTTTGCCCTAGGCCTAGATTGGGAAAACCCTTTCGGAGAGTCGGCCTCTGCTTGCAGGGTAACAAAGGAGCCAGGAGAAGGCTGGAAACAGAGAATGTTCCAGAGTGCAGCTGGAGTACCTTTTGCTCCTGGCACACGGCCTGATCACTTGTGCAGATTATTTCCGAAAAGTAATCCCCTCCTGTAATCTGCTAATTAGAAAGGCAGTCAGATTGTAACCCAGTCTCTTCTAAATTTACCAGCACTATTTCCTGCTCGCTCTCCTCTTCTTCCTGCTCAATCAGAGCTAGTCCCAGCAGGGGTTGTAGCGCTGCGAGCCTTCGTTCACAATGGCTTGATGTTTTCTCTGCTTTTCTTGTGCTGCCGTTGTAGTGAGGAAGAAAAAACCCAGTGAAGATACTCTTAAAAACCTGCTAGTAGGGGAGTGGAATGCTAGATAGGTGAATCCTGGCTCTCAAGGGCGGTCCGAGTCAGTTGCGTAGCCACATGTGGGCTTGGGTGGGCGAGGGCCCACCCATTTATGGCTCAGGCCCACCTAACAGTAGCACATGTTTAGTGGTGACTGGTGGGAATCCCAAGCTCCGCCAGCTGAAGATTTCCCCCTGATGGTAACAAAAACGCTACTCTCCACGGCACCTGTGCATGCTCAGTTTTCAGTGCATTCCTGCTGCCAAGGTGGAAAGAAGCGTTTTCCCACCAGCTGAGATTTTTTTTTTTGGGGGGGGGTGGGGGTGGAGAACACTTGGTGCCCACAGTTCTTGCCTAGGCCCACCCAAAATCTGTTTTCTGGCTACGCCGCCCCTGGTCCGAGTGAGGAACTAGATCTAGAAACCAAATCTGGAACTTCTGGCCTGGTGGTTAGGGTGGTGGACTTTGGTCCTGGGGAACTGAGGAACTGAGTTTGATTCCCACTTCAGGCACAGGCAGCTCCTTGTGACTCTGGGCAACATTCCATGTTGAAGGCTGCGCAGGCTTCTGTTTCTGTGAGTCTGACGTCCTGCACGTACGTGCAGGACGTCAGACTCACAGAAGCAGAAGCCTGCGCAGCCACATTGATGATCAGCAAGGGCCAGGCACAGGCAGCTCCTTGTGACTCTGGGCAAGTCACTTAACCCTCCATTGCCCCATGTAAGCCGCATTGAGCCTGCCATGAGTGGGAAAGCGCGGGGTACAAATGTAACAAAAAAAAAATCTGGAACTTCTATACTGCTAGTAGGCTGACATAAAAAAAATGTTTGACCCTTTCTACTTTCAGCTCAGTCAGAATCGGTGCTGGGATCCTAATACCATGAGCCTTACCTGGAGAGTTTTATCTTGTTTTCCATTCTGCCCCCACATCGCTCCCACCCTGCAGAAACGGTCCTGGGCTGGAGCCCTAAATCTAGCCACTAGGTGTCACCCTTAAGCAGTGACCACATCCCCTTCTCCTGGGCTCCGTAAATGCTGCCTCCACAGCATCCTAAGACCTGGCTAAGCCACGGACTGGGACACTCAACTAAAGGTTCAGATCCGGGACCTTCTGCTGTGAGCCACTGAACTGGAACCTCTGACCGGGGTCCTTTTACTAAGCCGCGTAAGCATCGACTACCGCGTGGCTCTTGTGGTAATTTTATTTTTGGCGCGCGTCCGGAAAATATTTTTTATTTTCGGGCACGCGTAACGGACGCACGCCGAGTGGCATTTGGTGCACATAGGTTATTACCACCCGGTTACCGCGTGAGTTTTTACCGCTAGGTCAATGACTGGTGGTTAAGGTCTGAGACCCAAAATGGACGCGTGGCAATTTTCAGTTTGCCGCACGTCCATTTTCGGGAAAAAATTTAAAAAAGGACTTTTTCACAGGCACGCTGAAAGATGGATCGGCACACGCCCAAAACCCGCGTCTACACTCAGTGGCGTTCCTAGGGTGGCTGACACCCGGGGCGGATCACCAATGCGCCTCCCCCCCCCCCCCGGGTGCAGCACCCCCCCACCCCTCCGGCGAAAGGACACCTCCCCCCCCGGGTGCATTTTTACCTGCTGGGGGGGCGCCGCGCGCCTGTCGTCTTCGCTCGTTCCATGCTCCCTCTGCCCCGGAACAGGGAGTAACCTGTTCCGGGGCAGAGGGAGCACGGAACGAGCGGAGCCGACAGGCGCGCGGCACCCCCCCCCAGCGGTGTGCACCCGGGACGGACCGCCCCCCCCCCCCTTGGTACGCCACTGTCTACACTACCGCAAGCCATTTTTCAGCGTGCCTTTGTAAAAGGACCCCACTCTGTGTTATGTATCTTTACTCTGTCTTTCTCTGTGTTCTCAGTCACCCATTCCCTACGCCTTTTCCTCTGCTTTGTTTTCTGATTATAAAGCACATCTAAAGGACATTTAAAGCAGTCTCACAGCTCCCTTGGTTGATAGTCCCCCTCCCTCCTTCTCTAAACCTGGGATTGACCGGCGGATGGCTATTTCACTAGTGGAGGCTCACGGGGGAAGTTTTCCCATTTTCAATTTTTGAAAATATATCGTCATAAAATTCAGAGGCGCTTTCTGATGTAGTGCACTTGAGATAGTGCCTCGTGCAAAGAGTGTTACTTCTTTCATACTTGCCTTGCAGCCACCACTAGAGAATGACACGGGGATAAAATTGGTCCCCATCCCCGCCCTGTCCCCGTGGGTTCTGTCTCCGTCCCCACAGGCCCCATCTCCCTCCCCACCCTGTCCCCGCAGGCCACATCTCCGTCCCCATCCCTGTCCCCGTGGGCTCTGTTCTCATCTGCAGAAGCCTCGGACACTTATGATTTTATATTTAAATCTTTTTATTAAAGTATAAAAACGAACGATATGCTGTGTAACTGTTGTGTTTAAATTACAAATAGAAAAAAATATTGTCTGCATCAATCAAACATAGAAAATAGTCCAGTTAATTAACAGGCTTCAAAGCAGAAAGTGACATGGGAACAGAGTTTGTCCCCATCCTCACGGGCTCTGTCCCCGTCCCCATCCCTGCGTTCAATGGGTGGCAGAGACGGTTGGGAGGTGGGGCTAGTGCTGGGCAGACTTATACGGTCTGTGCCAGGGCTGGTGGTTGGGAGGCGGGGATAGTGCTGGGTAGACTTATACGGTCTGTGCCAGAGCCGGTGGTGGGAGGCGGGGCTGGTGGTTGGGAGGCGGGGATAGTACTGGGCGGACTTATACGGTCTGTGCCCTGAAAAAGACAGGTACAAATCAAGGTAAGGTAGACACAAAAAACTAGCACATATGAGTTTATCTTGTTGGGCAGACTGGATGGACCGTGCAGGTCTTTTTCTGCCGTCATCTACTATGTTACTATGAGGCATATTTTCAAAGCACTTTGGGAGGCTAAGTTCCATAGGTTTCTATGGAACTTTGGGAGGCTAAGTGCTTTGAAAATATGCCTCTAAGTATATGTTACTGTGGGTCCCTGTCCCCGTGTCATTCTCTAGCCACCACTGCTCTTATTATAATAGGGACTGGCTTCAGTCTGTTTTATTTTATAGATAAAAGAAAAACACAGACATGGAAGTAGCTGATCACAGTCTCCAAAGTGATCAAAAAAAAGGAATTTATTAATCCAAAACTGACAGAGTGAACCCAACACGGGCTGCGTTTCAGCAGCCAAAACCTTCGTCAGGAGTTCTTAAAAAGAAATATAACAACATGAAAAATCAATTAAAACACATGTAAAATATCACTTTAAAAACAAAATAAAAAGATAACATTCCAAATTTAAAACGCTAGCATTCCAGATGTGAAATATACCACTAAAAAACAAGCAGAGGATAAAACTGATAAGATATATATACAACTAACATACCTGTTGAGCCAGAAAAATCTTCACAGAAATGAGTACAGACCAAATCAGCTTATATAAAAAGCTGCAGATAAAAGACATATGAAGATTAAATCATTACACACAAAAATATAAAAATTAACATAAACATAATGGTAATACCAATGCCAATATTAATAAACCTCATTAATAAACATGTCATAAAGTTATATGTGTAAGCAAGCACACCCTACTTGTACAGTTTGCTGTTATAATTATTTTACATTTAAAACGTTAGAATGCATACATGAAACTGTGAAAGGGCTTCCTCTATAAAAACCCTTGTTGAAGCGCAAAAATGGAACCATATTATTGTAATGCAAGAATCTATACCCTCATCTATCTCAGTGTTAAGTAAGGTTTATAAACCACCTAGATTTGGTCAACACAATAAAGGGGCCCTTTTACAAAGGCGCACTGAAAAATGGCCTGTGGTAGTGTCGACACGTGTTTTCGACGCACGCAGAATCATTTTTCAGCGAAAAATGAACATGCGGCAACATGAAAATTGTCCCGCGACCATTTTCGGGTCTGAGACCTTACCGCCAGCCATTGACCTAGCGGTAAGGTCTCACGCGGTAATTGGGTGGTAAAGGTCTACGCGCGTAAAATGCTGATTATCGCCTGATTACCGCCCGCTCACCAGAAACTAAAAATATTTTCCGGTGCGCGTAAAAAATGAAATTACTGCACGGGCCACACGGTAGCCAGATGGTAACTCAGAATCGCCGCGCGTTGGGCGCGCATAGGCGCTTACGCGGCTTAGTAAAAGAGGCCCTAAGTGATTTCCCTCCTTACACTACTGCTACTACTTATCATTTCTATAGCTCTACTAGACGTACGCAGCACTGTACACTTGAACATGAAGAGACAATCCTTGCTCCACAGAGCTTACAATCTAATTAGGACAGACAAACAGGACAAATAAGAGATAAGGGAATATTAAAGTGAGGATGATAAAATAAGGGTTCTGAACAAGTGAATAAGGGGTTAGGAGTTAAAAGCAGCATCAAAAAGGTGGGCTTTTAGCTTAGATTTGAAGACGACCAGAGATGGAGCTTGACGTACCGGCTCAGGAAGTCTATTCCAGGCATATGGTGCAGCAAGATAAAAGGAACGGAGTCTGGAGTTAGCAGTGGAGGAGAAGGGTGCAGATAAGAGAGATTTACCCAGTGAACGGAGTTCCCAGGGAGGAATGTAGGGCGAGATGAGAGTGGAGAGGTAGTGAGCAGCTCTAGAGTGAATGCACTTATAGGTCAATAAGAGGAGTTTGAACTGTATGTGGAAACGGATAGGAAGCCAGTGAAGTGACTTGAGGAGAGGGCTAATATGAGCATAGCGACATTGGTGGAATATTAGTCGTGCAGCAGAATTTTAAACAGATTGAAGAGGAGAGAGATGGCTAAGTGGGAGACCTGTGAGAAGCAAGTCGCAATAGTCTAAGCGAGAGGTTGTAAGAGTGTGGATGAGGGTTCTACTACTACTACTACTACTACTTGACATTTCTAAAGCGCTACTAGGGTTACACAGCGCTGTACAATTTAACATAGAAGGACAGTCCCTGCTCAAAGGAGCTTACAATCTAAAGGACAAATGTACAGTCAGTCAAATAGGGGCGGTCTAGATTTCCTGAAAGGTATAAAGGTTAGGTGCCGAAAGCAACATGGAAGAGGTGGGCTTTGAGCAAGGATTTGAAGATGGGTAGGGAGGGGGCTTGGCGTAAGGGCTCAGGAAGTTGATTCCAAGCATAGGGTTCTGGTAGTGTGCTCAGAAAGGAAAGGGCGAATTTTGGTGAGAAGGAGAGGGAGGAGTCAAAGATGACCCCAAGGTTACGAGCTGATGAGATTGTTATCCACAGAAATAGAGAATGGGGGAGGAGGGGATGTTGTTTTGGGGGGAAAGATAAGAAGCTCGGTCTTGGTCTTATACCATATGCTTCATTATTATTACTACTACTACTACTACTATTTAGCATTTCTATAGCGCTACAAGGCATACGCAGCGCTGCACAAACATAGAAGAAAGACAGTCCCTGCTCAAAGAGCTTACAATCTAATAGACAAAAAATAAATAAAGTAAGCAAATCAAATCAATTAATGTGAACGGGAAGGAAGAGAGGAGGGTAGGTGGAGGCGAGTGGTTACGAGTCAAAAGCAATGTTAAAGAGGTGGGCTTTCAGTCTAGATTTAAAGGTGGCCAAGGATGGGGCAAGACGTAGGGGCTCAGGAAGTTTATTCCAGGCGTAGGGTGCAGCGAGACAGAAGGCGCGAAGTCTGGAGTTGGCAGTAGTGGAGAAGGGAACAGATAAGAAGGATTTATCCATGGAGCGGAGTGCACGGGAAGGGGTGTAGGGAAGGATGAGTGTGGAGAGATACTGGGGAGCAGCAGAGTGAATACATTTATAGGTTAGTAGAAGAAGTTTGAACAGGATGCGAAAACGGATAGGGAGCCAGTGAAGGGTCTTGAGGAGAGGGCTAGTATGAGTAAAGCGACCCTGGCGGAAGATGAGACGGGCAGCAGAGTTTTGAACCGACTGGAGAGGGGAGAGGTGACTAAGTGGGAGGCCAGCAAGAAGCAGATTGCAGTAGTCTAAACGAGAGGTGACAAGGGTGTGGATGAGGGTTTTGGTAGAGTGCTCGGAAAGAAAGGGGCGGATTTTACGGATGTTGTAAAGAAAGAAACGACAGGTCTTGGCGGTCTGCTGGATATGAGCAGAGAAGGAGAGAGAAGAGTCAAAGATGACCCCAAGGTTTCGAGCTGAGGAGACAGGGAGAATGAGAGAGCCATCAACAGAAATAGAAAACGGGGGGAGCGGGGAGGTGGGTTTGGGGGGAAAATGAGAAGCTCGGTTTTGGTCATATTTAATTTCAGGTGGCGTTGAGACATCCAGGCAGCAATGTCAGACAAGCACGCTGAAACTTTGATTTGGATGCAAGGTGAGATATCAGGGGTAGAAAGGTAGATTTGGGAGTCATCAGCATAGAGATGGTAGGAAAAGCCATGGGATGAGATTAATGACCAAGGGAAGAAGTGTAGATAGAAAAGAGGAGGGACCAAGAACAGAACCCTGAGGTACGCCGACAGGCAGAGGGATAGAAGTAGAAGAGGATCCACCAGAGTGAACACTAAAGGTGCGGAGGGAGAGGTAGGAAGAGAACCAGGAAAGGACAGAGCCCTGGAATCCAAGTGAGGACAGGGTATCGAGAAGTATGCTGTGATCGACAGTGTCAAAAGCAGCGGAAAGATCAAGAAGAATGAGGATGGAATAGTGACCTCTGGATTTAGCCAGTAATAGGTCATTGGAGACTTTAGTAAGCGCAGTTTCGGTTGAGTGGAGAGGGCGAAAACCAGATTGTAGTGGGTCAAGAATAGCATGTGAGGAGAGAAAATCAAGGCAGCGGCGGTGAACAGCACGCTCAAGTAATTTGGAGAGAAAAGGAAGGAGGGAGATGGGTCGGTAATTAGAGGGACAAGTAGGGTCAAGTGAAGGCTTCTTAAGGAGAGGTGTGACCACAGCATGTTTAAAGGCAGCAGGGACAGTCGCAGTGGAAAGTGAGAGGTTGAGAATGTGACAGATAAAAGGAATAAGAGCAGGAGAGATGGCATTAAGAAGGTGGGTGGGAATGGGATCAGAGGAACAGGTGGTACATTTTGAGGAAGAAAGGAGAAGTGTAGTTTCCTCAATAGTAACTTCAGGAAAGGAGGAAAGGGAATGAGGGGAAGGAGAGAGAGGGGAACGGACTAGTGGAGGGAGAGCTGGTGAGGTAGAGAAAGCAAGGTGTATCCTTGTTGAACCTTGTTGTGAAAGAATTCAGCAAGGGTCTGAGGAGATAATGAAGGGGGAGTTGGGGGAGGGGGCACCTTGAGGAGAGAGTTCAATGTGGTGAAGAGAAGTCGAGGATTAGAGCCAAGAGAGTTGGTCAGTTGGATATAATAATCCTGTTTGGCACGTAAAAGAGCAGATTGGAAGGAGGTCAGCATGAACTTAAAATGTAAGAAATCAGCAAGGGCCCGAGATTTCCGCTAATATCAAAAAATCGGGAGTCGGGGGCCCAGCTCCCCTAGGCCCCCCACGGCTACACCACTGATTTGATATCAAGGATACTTTTTAGATGGAGAGAGGTATCAGGTCGTGAGTTAAACCTCCCCTCCCTCCCCCAAATCAGGTATCTCAGAGCATACTGCGATGTTATGAAGAGGGAAGTCAGCTCTTTATTTTAATATTCTTATTTTCTTGTAAGTTGTTTTTTTCAATGCCATAATTGTTATGTTTATTTGAAGTGCATAGAGGCGCCTTTGTAAGCCAAACGTAGCATTTTGTTAAGCTCAGAGGAGGCAATATTGAAGTTGGATAAATAAGTATATAAAAGCATCAACGGTTACCTCTTTCTTTAATTTGGATGGATGCTTTTTGGCACATATGTGTCGATGACTCTTTCTGAACATTTACTCGGTCCAGCTCAGCCCAGTACAGAGAATGCTGACTCTCCCCTGGCCGAAACGTGTTGTTTTGGGAGGGCTACTGCTGGGTGTTTGCTCAGGCATGCAAGACTGTAGGCTCGGCATTGAAACAGCAACGTTCCAGAAGCCAAAAATAAAAAGGAGAAAAGAGACGGAGAGAAGGCCCTTTTTTTTTTTTTTATAAACTTCTGTCCCAAAGCACTTAACTGTTTTGTAGCAGTGGAGATGGGAGGGAAGGAGCTGCAGAGGAGATGCAGAGGCCACTTGTAGGGATCGGAGCAAAGCGTGTAAGTAAAAGGGAGGGATGGGGTATAAGCAGGGCTTTTGTTGAGGGGGTACTTGGGGTACTGTGTACCGGCACCTTTTCCATTGTCTACTAAAATTGGCCCATGGTCCCCAAGTTTTAATGAAAGAGCTCAGGCTCTACACACCAATTCTGCCTTGTCATAGATTCTGTGACTGGTTGCAGGGGGCCTGGCTATTGTGGGGTGGGTCCCTTAGTGATCACCCCACCCCTTGAAGGGTGGCCTGGGATTTGAGTACCGGCACCTTTTTTGCTAGAAGAAACACACTGGGTATAAGGGTCTTCTGTGTGGGAGTGATGGGAGGGGTGCGAGGTTCAGCCCTCACTACACCAGAGCTGCTGTTTTAACTTGAGAATGTAGTCTCAGTATTGCTACTTCTGTTTTCACAGTGGTGAGAGATCGAAGTTAGTCTGAAGCGGACATTTCATTGTGGGTCCTTGTATTAAAACCCCAAGAGGAAATTGCAGGCATCACACTGCTGCATGGGGTGCTTGAGCTGTAGATGGGGTTTACCTGTGAGAAGGGTATTGAGGATTCTTGGGGGGAGGAGGGGTTATGACTCTAGCAGATTTTTCTGGTTTCTTTGGGCCTCCAGTGCCGTTAGAACTTGTTTTCCTGTCCCCTCCAAACTCATCTAGCTCAGCCATTGTAGACCATTCTTGATGGGGTGTTGTGCGCCAGGCTTCCCTCTGCATCCTTCAATTTGTTGCTGCAGGCTGAATAGTGACTTTGGCGGCTGATGGACCCAGCCCAGTGATGAGTCTTGCTTTCTATTTGATGAGTTTTGTTATGTTACTAGCCGTTAAGCCCGTTAAAACGGGCGAAATTTCCAGCTACCCTCCTCGCCGCCGCTCCCTCCCCCCTCCGTGCCGGGCCCCCTGCACTGACCTGGTAGCGCCTCTCACCTCCGTGTGAAAGCACTGCAGGCAGCAGTAGATCGCTCTGCTGCTGCCTGCAGCACTTTCACATGGAGGTGAGAGGCGCTGTCAGGTCAGTGCAGGGGGCCCGATACGGAGGGGGGGGCGGGAGCAGCGGCGGGGGAGGTTGGTGCTTGCGATGTTCGTTTCCAGGCTCCAGCGGCAGCGTCCGACAGTCCGACTCCGTTTCCCTCTCTGTTCCGCCCTCTGACGTCATCACGTCTTGACGCGAGGGCGGGACAGAGAGGGAAGTCTCTACTGCGCATTTGCAGGTGAGTCGGTCACTTGCCATTTATATGTTTGATGTTTGTACACCGCTCTGGACAAGGGCGGTATATAAATGTTAATATATGAAATGAAATTATGGGTTTGAAATCTAGCCACTGGGTATCCTCGCTTCATAATGCTTGATCTTCTCCTCCCCCTCCCCCCTTCCCAACAAATGCCGTCCTCTTAATGGGGTTGAGAGCATACAGTAGGTGCCAACATTTCAAAATGATTGGGATGCCAAACACGGAGTGGGCTACTGTTAAGACGTGTTATCTTACAACTAACTTATCCTGTTTTAGTACAGGTCCCATTTTATGCAGTGAGACCTAGAGGGGCATAATCGAATGTCGCCGGCCAAATAGGTCGCCGGCGATCTATTGTGGTGGCGGTGCTACAGTTGGCCGGAACCGTATTATCGAAAAAGATGGCCAGCCATTTTTTTTTCGATAATACAGTTTAGCCCGGCCAAATGACGTGGATTTCGCCGGGTTTGTTTTTCAGCGATAATGGAAAAAATACCGGCGATCTCCAACCCGGCGAAATCCAAGCCATTTGGTCCATGGGAGGAGCAAGCATTTGTAGCGCACAGGTCCCCCTGACATGCCAGGACACCAACTGGGCACCCTAGACATGTGGGTACAGTGGGTTTTGGAGGGCTCCCATTACCAGCACAAGTGTTACAGGTGGGGGGGGGGATGGGGTCTGGGTCCGCCTGCCTTAAGTGCACTGCGGTACCCACTAAAAGTGCGCCAGGGACAGGACTTGTTGCTGCTGTATAAGCTTGCCACACCAGTTGACACCTGAAGACTAATCTCTTTGAAAAAGTCCTTATTGGAATAAGCACGTTTACTCACAGTTAAGTGCAGATCACAGGTTGTGTCCCACTGGCAAAGAGTCTTCCTGGTACTGAGATTAGCAGTAGGTCAGAACTGGCAGAATGCTGTACAATGCCCTCTTTCAGCCACATTCAAGGTAAGAACTAAATTCTCTAATGTGCTAACACATGAAAGGGATCTAAAACTGGCTTACAAACATGGCCACTACCTCATGGACTAACGGAAGTAAAACAGGGCACACTCTGACCCAGTTAGCAGGGGGAAAAGCACCATGGGAGTACAGCCCAGTACCCTACACCCACCACAATGCATTGCTGATGTGACTCTGCAGTGCAGCTAACAGAAAAGGTGTCACACTCACCCGAGAGCCACATTACAAACCAGGGAAAGGCTGTCGGATGATAGAACACATTCTGTTGTCATGGAGGTGGGTACAGCATTTGATGACCACTGGGGAGTATGGGGAGGTCATCCCCCATTCCCTCTGGTGGTCATCTGGTCAGTTGGGGCACCTTTTTGAGGCTTGGTCGTAAAAGGACCAAGTAAACCCGGCGAAATACTGCTTATCACCGGGTTTTTTTTTCCATTATCGGCGAAAGCCGGCCATCTGGTAGCCACGCCACACCCGCCCATGTCCCGCCGTCGCTTAGCCGGTGACACGCCCCTTTGAACTTTCGCCGGCGAGGCGACGGGAAAGCAGCGATGCTGTCAAAAACGCAGCTTTCGATTATACCGATTTCGCCGCTTTTCCGAGATCGCCGGCGATCTCCCGATTTGTGTCGGGAAATGGCCGGCGATCACTTTCGATTATAAGCTGGCTAGTTACCAATAACTGAGGTTAACCGTAAAATAACAAATCTTAACAGTAGCCCATGTTGATAACCTTCCCCCTTAGTGTGATGAGTTTTAGGCTCTGGTAACCAGAGCTGAGATTGTGATGTCATAATGCCTCTTTCCACCAATGCCTAAGAGCCAACCTCATCAGTGATGTCACAATGGCTTGAATGTCCTATGCTCACTTTTATTACATATAGCAGTGATTTAACCAGAGCTGATATAGTGATGTCATAATGCCTCATTCCACCAATGCCTAAGAGCCAGCCTCATCTGTGATGTCACAATGGCTTGATTGTCCTATACTTGGCTCACTTGTGCTAACATTAAATGGTCTATTTTACTGTTAATCCCTCTTATAGCAACTAGATCTCGCTGCATAAAATAGAACCTGTGCTAAAGTAGTGGTAGTGGTAAAATAACCTTAATGTATGCACGTGGTTGTAAAACAAATTAATCCACGGAGAGAACAAAAGAACAGCAACCGATCAGCAAACAACACCTTGTGACAGGAAGTTGTTTGCTGATCGTGCATACATTAAGGATTTATCCAAGCCAATCAGCTACTTTTCAGAGAAAGTTGTTTGTGACCCCTGAGGCAGGCGCTTTGGCGCCGAAACACGGACCGTGTCGGGTCCTTGATATGAATATTCTGAATCAACTGTTTTTGATATTATCTCCCTATTGGTTTGTACATTTGCCAGCCTCTACTTTTGCTGTTTTGTTTACAAACTATAATAACATAAAAGTAAGGAACTCCATAATATCGATAGAAAGACACTCATCCAAGACCATGCAAACACAACATATCAAAATAAAACCAAAAGTAAGCTCTTAGTGTACAGTTAGTGCACGACGATAGAAATGCATTAAAACGTTTTGCAGTATTTTGCCTGTTTGCACGTGCGAACCAGCATGTTATTGAATTTTTAAAAATAGTTTTTGAAGAGGCATGTCATGAGTGGAGAGTGGGTGTTTCTGCGTTATCCAGTTAGCGCATTATGGTTAGCATATTCGAACTGGATAATTAATGCGGGAGCACCTGGTAACTCCTAAAATAGAAGACGGTGAACGGTCCCATGTTAATTTTTTTTGCAGGTGCCGCACGCTAATGGGAACATTAGCACACGACCTGCACTAAAAGGCCTAACATGTGCTGCGTTAAATCTGGGCTTAGTGCGTGAGAAAGTTCCATGTTAAACATGTTAAACCCCAGATTCAGGTTAAATAGTTGTTTTAAAAAAACAACCTCTTCGAACCAGCCTCAACAGTGTGTACACATTACATGCACAAATTTACACCTGTTCAGAAGATGGTGTAAATTTGTGCAGGTACTTGTGTATTTTGTAAAATACACCTGTACGTGGCAATCCACCTCTGTCGTGCCCACACTATACCCCAGAGCACCTGTGCATGCAGCTGCGCAGTTTTATCAAAGCCCTTAACTGGATATTTCATTGGCACTATTCGGTTAACTGCCACGGGATATGAGACCCATCCGATCAATCAGCGACTATCTACCCTTCCGGAAATCACTAAAACCCACCTGTTCAAGCAAGCCTACCCAAATGAACCAATCTAATCCTAGGATCCCTTCTACCCAACACATATCCAGAAGACAACTGACAAGGACTCAGACTACATCTCCCGCCAAATTTCCCTATACTTTTCCCTTGTCCCATCCCCCTCTGCCCCTCCTCCAATGTCATCTACCCCTTGCTTATACTTCTCCTACTCCCTTCCCCCTTCCCCATCTTTACCTACTTGTCCTCTTTTACTATTCTGCTATAATTAACCTACATTTTCTCTATCAGTACTCTGTAATCCATATTATTATGTAAGCCGCATTGAACCTGCTTTGAGTGGGAAAGCGCGGGGTACAAATGTAATAATAAATCAAATAAATAATAAATGTACAGGCGATTTAAACGGACCCACGTATGAGCTCGAGATCTATCTGCATACAATGCAAGCAGTACATGCAAATCAAGCTCATGCATATTCATTGTGGAAATCTTGAAAACCCAACTGGGTTGTGGCCCTCGAGGACTGTGGTTGTTGCCCACCTCTGTGCTATTCTAGTCCTCCTTAATGTAAGTTGGAAGCAACTTCTAACATTTACAGATCACAAACATCATATTTGATACTTAGTTCAAAGTCACCTCTGAATTTAATCTCACCTAATCTAAATCTGCAGTCACTGCATCTTTGTTTAATGGGTGGCGGTAAGGTCTCAGGCCGAAAATGGACACGCGCTGGTTTTTATTTTGCCTGCACGTCTATTTTCCGGTCCCTTAAAAAAAGGCCCCTTTTCCAGCATGCGGCAAAAACTGGCCCGGCGTGCACCCGAAAGACACGCTTGTACTGCCGCAGGCCGCTTTTTGCTGTAGCTTAGTAAAAAGGCCCCTTAACTGGATATGTTTTCGCCGCTGACATATACCTGGAAATTCAGTGCTCAAGTCTAGACATGGCCTGGCCACTGAATTTTCTGGGGGTAATACCAGCGACGGTGAGCAAAATGCTGCCCATCACCAGCTGGATATCGGTCCCCTCATGCATATTCATTGTGGAAATCTGGAAAACATGATGTGGCTTGTGGCTTTCAAGGACTGTGGTTGCCCACCCCAGGAATACCCTAAGGCAGACAAGAGAGGGACTTTGGAGAGAGGAAGGAGTGAAAGAGGCCAAGGGCCAGCAAGTTAGAGAGAAGAGGGGGAGGGAGATTGGTGAGGTAGGAAGGGAAAGGCATACCTCACTCCCCCATTTGAATTCCTGGTGCCCAAACCCCCGTCGTTCCACCCTCTTGACACTTGAAGGATGATAGAAGAAGACTGACCTCTCATTTCCCTCTGAATCCAGAAACTCTCTCGTTTTTCCCCTCTACCTGATTCTAGAAATTGCCTTTCCCCGATCTGCCCTTCCGCTCGGATCACAGAACCTTCCTCTGTCCCTGATCCCCTCCCCTGCCCCCGTCACCTACCTACCCGTCACCTCCCCTCCCCCTTGTCACATATTCCCCTCCCCTCTCCTCCTCTTACTTACTATCTACTGCCCTGGTGGTCTAGTGACCTCTTCGGGGCAGCAAAGAGCCCTCTCTTTGGGGCAGGAAAGTCTCGTGAGGCCGCTTCAACTCTCGGCGGCCATTTTGAATCCTGAGCCGAGACTGAGAAGGATGTAGGGCAAGGGCAGGCAGCGCTCCGGGCAGGAAAGAGGGGGCTCTTTCCTGCCCCAAAGAGTTCACTAGACTACCAGGGCAGATAGTAAGTAAGGGGAGGGGAGACCCATGGCACCGCTCGCCTGCCCGCTCGCCCGTTTGTCCAGAAATAAGGACAAACAGGAGGGCAGGCAAAACCCGCCGGACGCCCCGGACATATCCTCAAAAAGAGGACATGTCCAGGGAAATCCGGACTTATGGTAACCCTACACTTTACAATGTCTTCCTCAACAAGATATACAGCACCTGCACTCATAACATATGATATAAGAGAATTAACTTAATTGCAGCCTTGAAAACTATTCATGCGGGTTAGCCTTAAGAAACCTCTCATGTATTTTCCGTGTTTGTTGAATTTTGATTGCGCTTAACACCTTGCTTCTGAGTACTTCTGGCAAACTCTGCACTCTTGTATCCTGAAGTTGAGAATCAAAAGTTGTTGTCACATAAATGTGAAGGGGGAAACGATACCAGATCTTTCACACTGCTGGTTCCCCTAAGGGTCTCCTCAGAGAGACCCGAATCAAAGTGGTGGTACTTTGGTGAAATTCTGTTCCGTTAGTTTTCTGTAGCAAACTGAAACAGAGAAATTAGATGTGTTAAGTCCTAAAATCCTAAATTCAGCAGTACTGGGCCAAGTGCAAAAGATCCTGCCCACGGGACAGAGCTGGACAGAATTTAGAACTGAAATCCAAATTAGCTACCGAGGAACAGATGGCCTGATTCTCTATAAAACTGTTTTCCAGCAGAACTTTTATAGATTTTTCACATTAGTCTTTAGAAATTTCATAGAATGTTTATGTAAGGGAGGTCTCCTGAAATCGAACTTATTATGCTCGCTATCAATCTGTTCTTGTGCATTGTGACTTTGTGGGTGGCATTGTACGGAACAGGCTCGATGAAACACTTTGACGACATGGCAGAAATGCCCTTCTTGTTCTTTGAGGACATTGCATCCCATTTCCATGAAAAACTGGAAGACGGCCACGTCTAACGGCAGGGCTCACACCACCCCCGTGCTCCCCTCCTTTCAGTTCCAGAACCAGTATGTAGTCTTAAGTGCTTTGAAAATGAGCACCAAGGTTATTATTGCATGGATGAGGTCAACAGCAAGGCTTTAGCTTAATTTTTACATAATGTATAGCCAACTTTCCTGATAAAAGTCACCACAGAGCATGTAATAGTATATAATTTAGATGATCTTACAGACAGGTGGCTAACCCTTAATTGGCTGATTTACAGCTTTTTGGAACTAGTGCATCAAGACATCAGTATTTGCATACAGACAAGTGAACTAGGCTAAAACCCAATGAATTTTGCAGATTTGTGCACATGATTGAATGGGCTATCTCCATTGACTACGTGGTCAACTGGGCCAGCCACCTTGGGTGTGAAAAATAGATTAGCCCACTTGCTCATAAGACCATCATTTGACGGTAAGTGCATGAATGTAACACCCTAGCTAATAGGAACACTAGATGATGGAGGAGTAGCCTAATGGTTAGTGCAACGGGCTTTGATCCTGGCTACTTGGGTTCAATTCCCACCTCAGCTCCTTGTGACCTTGGGCAAGTCACTTAACCCTCCATTGCCCCAGGTGCAAAAAAAAACTTATTGTGAGCAGTGGCGTTCCTAGGCTGGCTAACACCCGGGGCGGATCGCCGATGCCCCCCCCCCCCCGGCGAAATTACACCCCCCCCCCCGGGTGCATTTTTACCTGCGGGGGGGGGGGGGGGGGGTTGCCACACGCCTGTCGGCTCCAAGTCCGCTCGTTCCCTGCTGCTCCCTCTGCCCCGGAACAGGAAGTAACCTGTTCCGCACAGAGGGAGCAGCAGGGAGGGAACGAGCGGACTCGGCCAACAGGCGCGCGGCCCCCCCCCCCACCGGCATGCACCCGGGGTGGACCGCCCCCCCCCCCCCTTGGTACGCCACTGATTGTGAGCCCCCTGAGGACAGAGAAAGTACCTTTATATAATGTGTCTAGTAGCACTATAGAAATGATAAGTAGGAGATAGACCTTCAAAGGTAAGCCCAGCGTCTCTTATTAATCACCCTCACAGGGTGTAAAGCCCTATGTTTCCACCTTCTTAAGGATTTATAAGCTGCTGTAGAACCAGACTCTTTAGCTGATAATGATACATAAAAAGTTAAGAAAATGAATTAAAGTAAAAGAGTATGTGCTACGACCAGTGATACGAAGGATATGAACCCTGAAACCACACGTAAAACAGTGTGATGGTGATTAATAAGAGACGCTGGGTTTACCTTTGAAGGTCTAAAGAAAAAGAAAAATAATCTCGGTAATAATTAATTGGGTTTCTTTTCAACAGATAATATATTACTGATGATCTGCTACAATATACTGGGCATTATATTTAATCTCTAGTAGGAGATAGAGACATACCTAACAAATAATGCCACAAGTGAAAGAGAGATGTTTTTACTACTGAGTCAATCTGCTTTGGAAAATTCAGAAAAAGAGTCTATTCGTACCCCTAAAATTTGTTACTTCAGTACCAAGAGGTCCCCAAATCCAGCTGGTGGGAATGAAAGTTCATTTGTGTTCATATCTGTCTTCCAGTGTCTCAACTTGAGTTCATTAGTTGGCAACAATCCCTTAACCTTGGAGAGACGCATTTAACTTAGTAATAGAATCCTCTCGTTCTCATCCAGTTCACGGTAGAGCTGGTGTCTCGTAATGGGGCTCTCTGGTCAATTACCTGCCACTTCGCTTCCTGAGCCCATACGCCAAGCCCCCTCCCTGCCCATCTTCAAGTCTTTGCTTAAAACCCACCTCTTCATTGCTGCGTTCGGCACCTAACTCTTACCGTTCAGTAAATCCAGACTGCCCCAATTTGACTGCCCCTATCGGACTGACCGTTCACTTGTCTTCTAGATTGTAAGCTCTTTGAGCAGGGACTGTCCCTCTATGTAAATTGTACAGCGCTGCGTAACCTAGTAGCGCTTTAGAAATGTTAAGTAGTAGTAGTAGTTGTTAGAGACGGACGTAAGCCTTTGAAGTACAAAGTGAGCAAGGAGTAGCTGAGTCACTGAGCAGGAACCTAAGGCATATAGAGGTCCTGTTACTAAGGCGCGACAAAAAATGGCCATTTTACCCTCATTCTCATTTTATATCCGAATATGAACTCTTTATACTTGACTGTTTAATCTACTATTCCAATCATGATCTCTCACTCCGGAAATGGCGATCGCCATGACGGAACAATGTAAGCCACATTGAGCCTGCGAATAGGTGGGAAAATGTGGGATACAAATGCAACAAATAAATAGGCGCGTGTATTGTACGCGCGCAGGTCTATTTTTCAGGGTACCTGCAAAAAATGGCCTTTTTTTTTTTTGCCGAATATGGACGTGCAGCAAAATAAAAATCAACGCTTGTCCATTTTGGGCCTGAGACCTTACCGCCACCCATTGGGTGGTAATTGTCGGTGCGCATACGCTGCTGATTACTGCCCGGTTAGCGCCACGCTGTAGAAAATAGAAATTATTTTCTGCCATGCGTTTCGGATGCGCATCAAAATTAGAATTACCACCCGGGGTAACGGTAGTTCTAATTTGATGCGCGTTGTATGCTCGTAGGCGCCTACGCGTCTTAGTAAAAGGGCCCTATAGAGGATAACTCTGTAAGGCGCCACCTAGTGGGCAGCAAACGGGCACAGAAATGGGCAATATTCTAATCCAGGGTTTCCCAAGTCAGTCCTGGCGTACCTCCTTGCCAGTTAGGATTTCAGGATATCCACAATGAATATGCATGAAAAAGATTTGCATACAGTGATTTGCATATACTGTCTCCAATCTCATGCATATTTGTTGTGGATATCCTGAAAACCTGACTGGCAAGTCAGTAACATTTCCTGCTACAGAAGTTCTACCACTCGTCCCATCATGAAATTTCACTCCTTCCTTACCCTCAGCTCCTCACCTTGCATGGGCTCTGCTTTTCTCTGTCTGATCCTCCTCGTTCTGAACAGATCTCGCTCCCAGACTCTGGTTCTCTTATTTGCAGGGTAAAGCAGGACGGCCTCCCAAATTCAGAGGAAGGATAGCCGGCCAAATCCTGAGTGGTGTAGAACGAGTAGAAGTAAATCGATTTTTTTTACTCGTTCCAAGAGTACAAAGACTAGGGGACACTCGAAGAAGTTACTTGGAAATACTTTTAGAACATATAGGAGGAAATATTTTTTCACTCAACGAATAGTTAAGCTCTGGAACTCTTTGCCGGTGGAGGTGGTAACAGCGGTTAGCGTATCTGGGTTTAAAAAAAGGTTTGGACAAATTCCTGGAGGAAAAGTCTATAGTCTGCTATTGGGACAGACATAGGAAGCAACTGCTTGCCCTGGGATTTGTAGTATGGAGTGTTGCCACAATTTGGATTTCTGCCAAGTACTTGTGACCTGACTTGGCCACTGTTTGGAAAACAGGATACTGGGCTAGATGGACCATTGGTCTGACCCAGTATGGCTACTCTTATGTTCTTATCTTTGGGGGTGGAAGGGGGTCAGCGATTACTGGGAGATTAAAGGGGGGGTGATGCCTTAATCCCTTCAGTAGTGAGCTGGTCAGTTAGGGCACCTTTTTGTGACTTAGTTGTGATTGAAATAGGTCCAGATAAAAATGTCCCAATTTTTGCTCTAACAAACTAACAAACAGAAGACGCAGTAATCTGCTTACAAATATAACGTGAAAGCAGACCGAGGAATGGATAGCTGTATAGGTTTATTTGCAGTTACCCGACGTGGCCATGTTCGCCTCAAAACGCTGTATCAGGGGTTTGCAATACACTGTTAATCAGACATACAACAATAACAAAATTAAGATCAACATAAAAATTAATTCATACAACATGTACATAATCCTAAAAATATCTACTAACACATTCTGGACCCACCCATATCCACCCAAAACATGCCCCCAACATCCTCCTTGCGATTTAGACGAACTGCCAAGAAACCCTTCTCAATTCGGAGTTCTGAAAATCACGTTTTCCTGTGAAAACCGTCTGTCTGGCGCTTTGTGCTGCTTTTGAGACGTTTTTCTCTTGAAAGTGAGTGCCGTAGTGCTATGTGTGCTCCTGCATTGTGAGTTGAAGCTACTCACATCCAGCCTCAATGTACTTCTTCTGTTTCACTCTCGTGCAGGGAATTGGGCTGTGATTTTCAGTGGGGTGACTCAGAATGCTTCAGCTCTATCTCTCCATGAATGTGTTTCAGGGGTGAAAAAGTGCTTCAGTCTGACTCCCCTGTAGATGGTAATACACTTCCTCCCCAGTGTTTTGGGGGGATTTATAGTGCTATAGAATAGTGCTCTACCACCTGCTGAACGATCAGTGAGCAGAAATAATCTTTTTAAGGTGAGCCTTTTCTCTGTCCCTTGCTACATTCTTCATTATAGCTCACAGCTGTCTGAGGTTTCCAGATTGTGTTTACCAGGTTTCCACTACTGCTGATCACAGGCCAGGCTAAAATAAAATTAAAACCCCAAATATGCTGAGAATGGATTTGTGGACTGGTAGTTAGGGGTTTCAGAACATCCCAAAATACATCAAAGCACTTAAGCAAGGCTGAGGCTGCCAGACTTCTCTCATTTTCTCCCGGTCTCGGTCTTAGCAAGGGGCAAAGGCTGTGAGAAGACAGGAGAGTATGGCGACTCTTTTGGTGGTAATCCAGCATGCATAGTAAAAGGAGACTGCAGCCCCCTCTCACTCCACTTTTCTCCCCCTAAAACTCCGTCAAAGTCTGCACTTTAGCCATGAAAACCCACCAGCCTCGGGCCAGCCCTGTGCAAAGGGAAACTCCTGCCTTAATGCTTGGCTAGTTGAATTCTTAATTTGGAAAAACAACTTTTATTTATTTCCATGTTTCTGCTCAGACTGTGTTTGCTGAAATCGGTGCAGTTGATACCTGTGACTCTGATGCAGGAGAACTTTACATTAAGCACAATTAAAAATAATATCTAATTTCTGGGCAGCCAGCTCTGGAATGCTCTGCCAAGATACAGCCGAACAGTTAGCGATGATTTGCCCTTCAGGAAAATGTTGAAGACACATCTCTTCAAGCAGGCTAGGGCTATTCAGCTTGGAGAAGAGACGGCTGAGGGGAGACATGATAGAGGTATATAAAATAATGAGTGGAGTGGAACAGGTGGATGTGAAGCGTCTGTTCACGCTTTCCAAAAATACTAGGACTAGGGCATATGCGATTGAAACTACAGTGTAGTAAATTTAAAACAAATCGGAGAAAATGTTTCTCTTCACCCAACGTATAATTAAACTCTGGAATTCATTGCCGGAAAATGCGGTGAAGGCGGTTAGCTTAGCAGAGTTTAAAAAGGGGTTGGACGGTTCCTAAAGGACAAGTCCTAAACCGCTACTAAAACGGACTTGGAAAAATCCAAAATCCCAGGAATAACATGTATAGAATGTTTGTACGTTTGGGAAGCTTGCCAGGTGTCCTTGGCCTGGATTGGCCGCTGTCGTGGACAGGATGCTGGGCTCGATGGACCCTTTGTCCTTTCCCAGTATGGGCATTACTTATGTACTTATGTACCATAACGACCAACGTAAGATTTCCAACCCACCCATACAAGCTTGCTCTGACACTGATAATAACTACCTTAGACCTCGTCTCCCTATCTCACTATAATCATCCCTAGTTTTTTTCTTTTTCATCTCTCTTATACCATATCCCTCTTTATCCCTATTCCCGCTTATCCTATCTTTGTTTATCTCCCCATATCCATTCAATTTATTTAAAACCTTATTACTATTATACTATTCAGCTTGTAATATTTCACCTTACAAGACTTTGTTATTCTAGTTACTATGTAAGCCGCATTGAACCTGCTATGTGTGGGAAAGCGTGGGGTACAAATATAATAAATAAAGAAATAGACAACTTGAAATCCAAGGGCTTAATTCCATCACAAGTGTGCCATCCTCTTATGTGCTCCTGACCAGTGACATAACCACAGGTGAGGATTCACCCCAAATTGTGGCACTCTTGCTAAGGTTGGTGGGGATCCCTAAACCCCGCCAACTGAAGATTTCCTCCTCCTTGGGCAGCCGGCATCTCCTTCCTCGAGATTGACACCGACACCGCCCTCTGCACATGCTCAGTTTCCATGCATGCACACGCACAGCCTTCTTGGAGGTGTGGCGCCAGCTCGAGGCAAGTGTTGACGGCTGCCGTTTGGAAGAGCACTGACTGCCCGAAGAGGATTAAATCTTCAGCTGTTGTGGTTGGGGGATCCTGCCAGAACAAGTATTTATTAGTTTGGGTTGGTGGGTAGGAAGGGGTGTTGAGTGGGTCGGGGGGAGGGGGGGAGCGTTCGAGCATCAGCAGTTTCGCCACTGGAGCTCTACCTGTTCCGTCTGAGAAGTAGGGAAGCAGGCAGGTTGCTCCTGCCTCTGACGTCAGCACTTCTGCACGTGCTCAGTTCAAATACATGAACTGAAGCATGTGTGGAAGTGCTGGCATCATTGGCTAGAAGCACCCTGCCGACTTCCTGCTGCTCAGGCAGCATGGGGCAGGGGCTCCAGTGGCAAAATTCTTCAGCTGATGGGGCTTGAGCACCCCCACCAGCCATGTATTGACTGCCACAACTTGGAGGGAGCCTGAACTCAAAGTGGGGGGGCTCCAGGCCTCTGAGGCCCCCATTGGCTTGCCGCTAGGTGGGTTCAGGGACTGGGTGGGGTTATGAGTGTTAAAGGTAGTGTGTGCTGTTACTAGTGCAGTTAGGATTTGTGCACTTAACACCCCCTCAAGATGAGGCACTTGGAGGGGGGGGGGGGGTAATTCCATCAGGATCCACCTAGCTGCAAGCGGCAAAGAGACGCATAAATTGTAGTAATCCAGTCTTTTACGTGAACAATGGTCTCTTGCGGAATAGTGACTAGTGGAAAAGTATATACCATGGTTTGCTGGTACATACTTTTGTTTATTTTGCCGAAAATGGACGTGTGGCAAAATAAAATTGGCATGCGTCCATTTTGGGTGTCAGACCTTACCGCCACTTGGTAGGTAACGGTCTATGCGCGTAGAATGCCGATTACTGCCCGTTTTCCGCCTCGTGTCAGAAAATAAAATATATTTACCGATGCATGTAAAAAATGAAATTACTGCCTTGGCCACATGGTAGCTGGGCGGGAATTCAGAATTGACACGCGTTGGGCGCGTTTAGGCACTTAAGAGGCTTAGTAAAAGGGCCCCATAAATTTTGGCTCTGGATCTGAGCCTAAAATTTATGCGCAGCCCAAAAAAGAGGGGTTGGGGAACTGGCAGGGTTATGGGTGTTTCAGGGTTTTGAGTTATGCATGTAAAATAGGTGCTCCATGCGTACTTTTAGGCGTGGGCATTTGCACCGCGTTTTCGTTCGTGCAAATGGTGGTGCCTAAATTTATGCGTGGGCTCTCCGTTAGGCGTTCTTCTGTAAACCGCACTAAAATTTAGGCATAACTTATAGAATTATCACTTAAGCGTTTTTTTCGGTATCTACTTTTTAGGCTCCATTTATAGAATTCACCCTTATGTGAGGTAACAGTAACATAGTAAATGACAGCAGATAAAGACCTGTACGGTCCATCCAGTCTGCCCGACAAAATAAACTCATTTTACATGTTTGCTAAGGCGTGTTACAGTTTTTAAACGCTAACACGCCTATACATTCCTATGGGTGCATTAGCATTTAACACGCGTCCACCAATTACGCGCGTTAAAACCGCTAATGCACCTACAGCGCACCTTAGTAAACATAGGCGCAAAGTTGGAGAAGGGGTAACTTGGATGGAGCATTGCTACAGTTAGAACGAAGATTGAGTTATGAACTGAACACTGTCATTCCGCAGGGTCTCAATCAGGAGGTTGAAATTATTCATTTTTTTTCTGAAGTAAGCCCCTGTTGCTCTTATGTGTTTAATATTTGATCAATATATAAATAGATTTTATTCTATCATATGTCCAATTTATGGACTTTAATGAAATATATGTTCTCCTTGTATTTCATATTTAGGATAATAAATTTGATATTGGTTGTATCTGATATTTATTTATTTAGATTTTGCTCACACCTTTTTCAGTATGAGTTACATTCAGGTACTCTGGATATTTCTCTGTCCCAGGAGGGCTCACAATCTAAATTTGTACCTGAGGCAATGGAGGGTTAAGTGACTTGCCCAAGATCACAAGGAGCAGCAGTGGGATTTGAACCGGCCACCTCGGGATTGCAAGACCAGTGCTCTAACCACTAGGCCACTCCTCCACTTGGCAACATGCCATGTAGAATCACCAATAATAGCAACATTCCATGTAGAATCTCAAATAGTAGCAACAGAATCTAAAACTATTATTTATTGATTTAGATTTTGCTCACACCTTTTTCAGTAGTAGCTCAAGGTGAGTTACATTTAGCTACTCTGGATAGTTTCTCTGTCCAGGAGGGCACACAATCTAAGTTTGTACTTGAGGCAATGGAGGGTTAAGTGACTTGCCCAAGATCACAAGGGGGCAGCGAGTGGGGATTTGAACCGGCCAGACTGGTGCTCTAACCACTAGGCCACTCCTCCACTCCACTACTACAAATCCAATTTTAGATTAAAGCTGTTTTGCTAAATGAGCGGTGCGTGTTTTGGGCGCGTGCAGAATCATTTTTCAGCGCACCTGTAAAAAAATGCCTTTTTAAAATTTTGTGCCCAAAAACGGACGTACGGCAAAATGAAAATTGCCACGCGTCCATTTGGGTCCGAGACCTTACCGCTAGCCATTGACCTAGCGGTTAAAGTCTCACGCGGTAACCGAGTGGTAATGACCTAACGTGCGTCAAATGCCACTCGGCGCGTAAGTGAGTATTTGCAGAATATCGTATAGGTGGTATGTTAACATATATGCACCTATGTGCATACATTCGCGTGCATATATTAGTATTCTATGAATTCAAAGAAGATTCCTTGTGACCCTCTCACTAATAAAGCAGTTAGGTTTTTAGGTATGGTGCCTCAGTGATGCTCATCACAACATTTTTTTCAAGGGATTCCCTCTGCATCAGCTTCTTCAATCGGTACCATAGATGTTAAACTTTTAGTTCCAAAACATCATCATTTCTTTCATTTTTTTAAATGTATACTTTATTATATTTTTAGACTTAAACATTTAAAATATCTTGAACATGGTAAATATCGCTTAGATGAATAGAGATTTCAAGAGGGCCCTGTATTTCGGCAGGTGCTATTTCAAGGGTGCTCCCCTGAAAAGAAACGTCCATCGTTAATCTCTCAAAATAATAATAAGAAAAACTCCATCAATACATAATATTTATTTATTTGTTACTTTTGTATCCCACATTTTCCACCTATTTGCAGGCTCATGTGGCTTACATAATACTGTAAAGGGCGATCGCCAAGTCCGATATGGGGAAACAAATACAATTTGAAAATTAGGGTCGGTAAGGTTGGTAGATTCAGGTCCATAGGGATCGAAGATAGGAAGGAATAGGTTTTGCTGTGTTGCAGAGTTGAGGCATCTAAGTTAGGTCGTGGGGAATGCCTTTCTGAACAGTAGGTCTTTAAATGACTCCTGAAGTTTAGATGGTCTAGATTGTTTTCACAGACTTTGGCGTGCATTCCACAATTGTGTGCCTATGTAGGAGAAGTTGGATGCATACGTTAATTTGTATCTGAGGCCTTTGCAGCTTGGGTAGTGGAGATATCATGGCAGTAATCGTTGTAATTCATAATCAGCCATACCTTTTAGGCACTTTCGAAATAAGTTGCTCTCATCCCCCATGGCTGTGGCGTTTTATTTTAATATTCAATACGCTGAGGTCATATGTTAGATGAACACCAATCATGGAACATGGTCAGGCTAGATCAGAGGTGCCCACTCAGTTACACTTAGAGACAATTCTTATGCCTGTTGAGGATCGGTCCATCTTGAGCGCTGTTTGAACTATAAGGAACAACAGTGGATTTTCAAACTTTGCTCTGTGTAACCGGAGGGACTTAAAGAAATTGAGTGGGCGTCTTTGATCAGCCTGTTTTTAATTGTTGTACTATTGTTTGCTTTGTAGCCCCTGATGCAGCCCATTTGGGCGAACACGGCCTGTGTCGGGCTTATTATTTCATTTCACTAATTTTTTTTTATTAAACTTCGATTTTATCTGTACTGATTCTGCTTTGTTTGTTTCCATCTTGGAGTTTGCGGATCGGTCACCCTGTTGTTTTCTTGGACCTTCCTATAAACGTTACGCTGTGACAGGCAGCTGATGTGTGAGTTTGCTCTTGCAGAGCAAAGCACACCGTGGTAGCATAAATGGTGCAGGCAGTGATGATCGGTGAGATAGATCGTTGTTTAATTAACTGTTACAGGATATGTAACCTTTTCAAATAACAGTGGGGAAAGCATGGAATTAGCAACATTCCATGTAGAATCTCCAATAGTAGCAACATTCCATGTAGAATCTCCAATAGTATCTATTTTATTTTTGTTACATTTGTACCCTGCGCATTACCCACTCATGGCAGGCTCAATGCGGCTTACATGGGCAATGGAGGGTTAAGTGACTTGCCCAGTCACAAGGAGCTGCCTGTGCCTGAAGTGGGAATCCAACTCAGTTTCTCAGGACCAAAGTCCACCACCCTACCACTAGGCCACTCTTGTCTACTGAAATCCTTTGCACATTTTTTCTCCTGTCATTCCATATAGTTGCCATCCCCAGCGACAAAAATACATAGTTAATTCTGTGGGATGGTACTTGATATACTGTCTTTCTGGTGGTTGCAATCAAGCAGTTTACTTATTTTGTATCTGGGACAATGGAGGGTTAAGTAACTTGCCCAGAAGGAGCTCAGGGCTGCCGAGGGACTGAACCGGACCCCCCCCCCCACCGCTGCTGCCGCTGCCCCCCCCCCCCACGAGGCTGGTGGCGGCGCCACAGTCCCCCAGTCTCCACCCGCCCACCCCCAGCCCCCCTCCGTCCGCCACCGGGCCCCCTGCATTCAAATCGGCAGCGCCCTACCTCCGTGTGAAAGCGCAGCGCCGGCAGATCGCCTCCCTTCAGGCCTTCCCTCCCTGTGTCCCGCCCGTCCCTGTGGACCTCCTCCTCTATCTTGCATTTTTCTGGGAGGAATCAATCGATAGAAAAGATGGAGTGTGTTAAAACAGCAAGTAGTTCTCGCCAGCTGTTCCGATGGGTTGTCTGTGAAATAGAAAAGTCACAGCAACCAGTCTTTCGTTTCTTTGGTGAGCCCAGATCGTTCGTTGTATGTACCTCGCTGGTGAGGAAGTCTTTGTGTTTCATTCAGTGTAATGGAGTGGCCTAGTGGTTAGGGTGGTGGACTTTGGTCCTGAGGAACTGAGTTCAATTCCCGGCACAGGCAGCTCCTTGTGACTCTGGGCAAGTCACTTAACCCTCCATTGCCTGCCGCATTGAGCCTTCCATGAGTGGGAAAGCGCGGGGAACAAATGTAACAAAAAAAAAAACAAAAAACTGCAGGATTGTTTTCTGAAAAAAGATTTTCTTAATGAGAATGTGCTTTTCCTGCTGCTGTTAGATTTCTTTTTTCACTCTCAAAGTATTATGTCGTGTCCATAACATGGTAATTGTACCACCAGTAGTAAATTAGGGAAATGGGACTTGATATACCACCTTTCTGAGGTTTTTTCAACTACATTCAAAGCGGTTTACATATATTCAGGTACTTATTTTGTACCAGGGGCAATGGAGGGTTAAGTGACTTGCCCAGTCACAAGGAACTGCAGTGGGAATCGAACCCAGTTCCCCAGTCAGAGTCCGCTGCACTGAACCACTAGGCTACTCCTCCACTAGCAACATTCAAGTAAGTAATATCAACATTCCAGAATCTCAAATAGTAACAACATTCCATGTTCCACTGCACTAATCACTAGGCTACTCCTCCACTAGCAACATTCCATGTAGAAGCCTGCCCTTGCAGATCAGCAACGCAGCCACGCAGACTTCTGTTTCTGTGAGTCTGACATCCTACACATACATGCAGGACATCACTCACAGAAACAGAAGCCTGCGCGGCCGCATTGCTGACCTGCTAGGGCAGGCTTCTACATGGAATGTTGCTAGTGGAATAGCAACATTCCATGTAGAATCTCAAATAGTAGCAACAGAAGCTCAATAGTAGCAACATTCCGTATAGAATCTCCATAGGGAAGGGAAATGGGACTTTATATACCACCTTTCTGAGGTTTTTGCAACTACATTCAAAGTGGTTTACATATATTCAGGTACTTATTTGTACCAGGGGCAATGGAGGGTTAAGGTGACTTCCCCAGAGTCACAAGGAGCTGCAGTGGGAACCAACTCAGTTCCCCAGGATCAAAGTCCACTGCACTAACCACTAGGCTATACTCCTCCACTGCTTTGTTGGGCCTTGTTAATCATAGTTCTCTCACTAGAGAATGACACCGGGACAAAGTTTGTCCCCCTCCCTGTGGGTTCTGTCTCCATCCCCGCCCCGTCCCTGCAGGCCCTGTCTCCGTCCCCGCCCTTTCCCAATGGGCTCTTTCCTCATCGCTAGAAGCCTTGATCAACTATATTTATATTTAAAATCTTTTTCTTAAAGTATAAAAAGGAACAATATGCTGTGCAACTGTTGTGTATAAATTACAAATAGAAAACAATAATAACAGTGAGCAGCTATAATAATAACCCTCCTCACCACCACGCTCTAACCCTTCCAACCCTAGCAATAGTTGATTTCTACTACAGGAATCCTAATCTAGTGGCGTAGCGGGGGGGGGGGGGGCTGCCCCAGGGGCGGGCTGTTCGCCGTTGCACCCCCCCCCCCCCCCGGGTGCAGCACGATGACATCCCCCCCTCGGCGCATCGACACCCCCCTCCCCCCCGACCAGCTCCCGCACCCTACCTTTAAAAGAATGTCGGAATCCGAGGCTAGGCGCGGCCCCTCGCGCCTGCCCTGCACGTAAAAGAAATGTGGACCGTCGGGCCTTCCTCGCTCTATCTGTCCTGCCCTTGCGGAAATAGGAAGTTGCGTCAGCGGAGGGCGAGACAGATAGAGCGAGGGAAGGCCCGACGGCCCACATTTCTTTATATGCAGGGCAGGCACGAGGCGCCACGCCTCGCCTGGGATTCCGATATTCTTTTTAAAGGTAGGGTGCGGGAACTGGTGGGGGGGGGGGGGTGTCGATGTGCCGAGGGGGGGAGCTGGCAGGGAGCACCCCCCCCCTGAGCTGACACTTGGGGCAGACCGCCCCTCTCGCCCCCCCCTTGCTACGCCACTGTCCTAATCCACTCTGTTAAATGTCTAGGGGTACAAAATATACAACCTGTTCTGTATGCCCTAGAGGGGAGAAATATGCCCTATGAAGCACTGTTATGATTTTTCAATCTGTGGATGAATAAGAAGTCATCAACAATCTCAGGATTCAATCTAGCTCTCCTGACTTCCACAGTCCTTCCTGCATAGAAGATGTCTTCTTAGAAGATGTGCTGGTAGCAGGATGTACAGGATCCCCCATGCAAATTTTGCTACTTGTGGCCGGCATGTTCGCTTGTTTCTCCAAAAATCAAAATACTGTTGTCTCCGTCACTCAAACATAAATAACAGTCCAGTTCATTAACAGGCTTCAAAGTAGAGAATGACACAGGGACAATGTCCCCATCCCTGTGGGCTCTGTCCCCATCCCCGCCCTGTCCCCGCAAGCGCTGTCCCTGTCCCCATCCCCATGGTTACTGCGGGTCCCCATCCCCATGTCATTCTCTATCTCTCGCACAAAATCACAGACCTGGAGGCCATCACGGTGTTGGCGGTCTTGGATATAGCTGCAACCCCCAAGTTGTAATGTAATGGAAGCCAGGATGGGGATGTGGCCGTTCCAGTCCATAATTTCTTTAGAAGCGAGAGAGAGTGTATAGAAAAGGTGGGAGGAGGTATGTAGGAACACAAGAGCAACCAAAGGGATTAAAAGAGAGCTGGAGCAGTTGAATTGCTGTAAGTTGCCCTGGAAAGACCTAAGAGAAATTCTGTGTGCATAGGAGTACTACACAGATTATCGACACTGGGAAAGGAGGTAGATTTTAGATGTAAGAGAAGTCACTGTGTCGTGAAAAGGAAAGAACCTGCTTACAGGTGCCGTCAATCTACCTGCTGTAATGTCAGCTTGTTCTGTTTGCCCTACGAAGGCCATTCAGAGGTTATGCTGTGTCTGTATTGACAAATGGAGGAAAGCGTTACTGACCTCATGGTAAGGGAAAATTTCATGGCATGTGATCACAGTATCACGTGGTTCCCTATGAAATGCTGACCTGAAGTGAACCATGCGACGTGCAGGTTCTTTTTTTTCTTGAGGGCTGATTTCAAGATGACTGGTAGTTCTTACCAGATTCTGAGAGCTGAATATACACGTACAAACCAGAGCGGCAGGGAGGGCAATTATTTATTATTGTTATTTGTTAAATGTATCCCACATTTCCCCACCTATTTGTAGGCTCAACGTGGCTTATATAGTTCCGGAGAAGTGGTTACAGACTCCAGTGTGAACAAATACAAAGTGGGATGATACAATTTATAGATTTGATGCGGTTCGTTCCGTGCGGGTTGCAAGGGTGGGATCGTTCGGTGACGGATTGAGTATTGTCCGTTACTTAGTTTAATTGTTGTGTTACATTGTTCGGTGTTTATGTTGGTTATGTGGGGTATGCCTTTCTGAAAAGGTGAGTCTTTAGGTTTTTTTCCGGAAATTTAGGTGGGTGCTCAGAGAAGAGGAAAAGCCAGGGGGAACAGGAAATGAGTGAAGGGTTTGGGAAGCGAGTAAGAGGATTATAGCAAAAGGGAGTGTGAGCAGATGGTTAGAGGTACTGGGAGAGTAGAGAGTGAGTGAAGGAATGTGAAGGGAGAAGGTGAGTGAAGGAGAGTGAGGGGATGGAAGAGTACAGGGGAGGGGGAGCGTCAGTGAAGCAGGGCCTGGAAAAAAAAGCTCAGTGCTGTCCACTGCTACACCTAAGAAAATGTTCTTTAAAATTAGTTGCAGATGGTGGCGGTTTCCTTCTTCGTTCCGCTCTGTTTGTCCTCCATTGGCGTTGGCCACTGGCACTGTGGGGCTGTTGAAATCGAAGAGCAAGTACTTCCTGTATAATACAACAAGTACTTGCTCTCCGATTTCACCTCCTATGGGATACTGGTGGCCAAAGCCAACATAGAACAGACTGAGTGGTGGGAACAAACTCCTGTCACTCCGCAGCAGGTTAATTTTTATATTTATATTTATTGAGGATTATCTGAATAGAACAAAATATAGAACAATGTACAATGGTAAAGGCAACCAAAATCACAGTCAACCAACATTTTATAGTGTATCCCCCTCCCTTCCCACCCACCCCCCCATCTCTGCAGTTGATTGAAAAGGTGCTGGAGAGATGGGAAAGGGGGCTGATGCAGAGAGTAGGACAGGGAGAAGGAACTGATGCTGATGGTTGGACTTGGGGGTGGGAGAAACGGACTGGGAATGGCAGAAGAGTTCTGGGTGTTGATGTTGGCAGATGGGATGGTAGGAAGTGGTTTGCTAGTAGGGCTTAGAAAAAGGTCTAATGCTGTGGCTGGGAAAAGGGGACTTGGAGCCAACAGGGGCTGGGAAAGGGCAAATGCTAAGGGATGGGTTCCTTGGAGAAGGGGGCTAATAGGGAGGTAGGTGAGAAAAAGGCCTTGGATCTGATTCTGGGGCTGGGAAGAGGGGGCTGGCAGAGAGTGGGAGCTGATAGGGCAGCAGGTGACAGAAGAAAGTTGGTGCTTGGCTGATGCCGGGTCTCTGGATGGGCAATGAGAGAAGGCAGAGGGTGAGAAGGGGCTCGGAATGCAGTTAAGGAGGGAGAAGAGTCAGAATGGAACGTAAGAGGGAGTGAAGTGGGGAGAAGAGGTAGGAAGGGAAAGAGTGGAAGGAGAGAGGGGTGAGAAAGGGGGAAGTGGTGAAGTACCTAGAGGTGCGTGGGAAAAGGTTGAGAGTCACTGGAAAGGGACAGATCTGAGAAGGAAAATGCGGAAAATGGGTAACAGGTAAGAGAAAGAAAGGGGTGGATGCCAGAAGGGGTTCAATGACAGCTAATGAGTGGGGTTGGTGAGATCTTGAAATTTGGAGGAAGATAAGTGAGGGCTAGGGAGGAGCAGAGTGGAAGATGGAAAGTTCATAGGTAGGTGAGATGTGAAAGAGGGGAAACTGAAGACTACGGGGTGAGAGAAGAAGATAAAATATAGCTACTGAATGAAGATGTGCAGAAGAGAGAAACAGAGAAAAATTATTAAGGTGAATGATCGATGTGAGAAACATGTAGGGAGGAGAAAAAAAGAAAGTTCTTTTTCAGGGTTTTGCTTTTCTAAGATGAAAACAACACAGAAACGTCAAGAAGAGAGGCTGGGAACGAGCAGATTAGTAAATAAAATGCCCAGACAGCAAAGCTTGAATACATTTTATTTTCAATTAAGTGACTGAAATATGTCAACTCTTGAAAAGTGCAACCCTGATAACTCTGTGGTGAAGCTTCTACAGATGGAAGCAGTGATTACAACCGCAGCAGCGTAGACCAGAGTAACTGGGCAGACTGGATTGGCCAAGGGGTCTTCATCTGCCGTCATCTCCTATGTTGCTACTTTTCCGTATAGGATATAAATGGAATAAAAGAGATGGGGTTGCATTAAAGTTTAATCCTCATCTCTCCCATCCATCTCTGCTCTGTGGTATAGAAACAGGAACACAAGGCAGATGGAGAATACACGCTCTTCTGCCCTTTTCCTAGTCCAGCTTTCCCATCCCTGCCACGGGGTTTAGGATTGTCTGTGGTTGTTGGCATTTTGTGGCCTGGCAGTTCCCTTGTGTTTCTTGGACTTTAAGCTTAATTGGAACTGGCTTCTGTTGGCTTGCAGCACAATAAGCCTTCATTTTGCCATTAGTGGAGATTTATTCCGCTATTTTGTATCCCTTTCCCAATCGCTGTAGCACAGACCTTCCATTGACAGCTCTCTTTATGGAGCCCTGCGATCATGGGTCTTCTGTCTGGCCATTAGGTGTCAGTGTTGCAGCATGGCTGCGTCTTCCCTTCCTAGGGGGCATGGGAACACTTTCTGCACAGCATCTGCAGCCCTGATCCATCTGCAGCTGCACCTGATCCAGCAGATTAGCTCGGGCACTTGAATTTCGATACAGGTTTTACCTCCCCTGGGAGGACATTTTGCTTTCTTTCTACATGGGCATGAAGCACATGTGTGTCACCTGCTCTTTGGTCCACCTTCCTGTTTGTTCTCATTTTGGTCTCTTTCTGTGTCTTCCTCTCCCTCCATTTTCACTGTCTCTCTACTCCTGTCTCTTTCCCTCCACCTTTCCCTCTCTCCCCATCTCTCCTTTCTTACTGTCATTTCTCTCCCTCTTTTCTTCACTGTCTCTCTACTCCCCTCTCTCTTCCCCTCTGTCTCTTTTCCTCTCCCCACCTCTCCTCCTTTCTTCATCTCTCCCTCCATTTCTCACTCTCTCTCGACTCCTTCCTCTTTTCCTCCACCTTTCTTCTGCTCCCCCCTCTCCTTTTTTACTGTCATTTCCCTCTTTTCTTCACTGTCTCTCTCTTCCCCTCTCTCTTCCCCTCCGTCTCTTTTCCTCTCCCCACCTCTCCTCCTTTCTTGCTGTCATCTCTCCCTCTGTTTTTCACTCTCTCTGTACTCCTGTCTCTTTCCCTCCACCTTTCCCTCTCTCCCCATCTCTCCTTTCTTACTGTCATTTCTCTCCCTCTTTTCTTCACTGTTTCTCTACTCCCTCCATCTCTCTTCCTCTCACAATCTCTCCTTTCTTGCTGTCATCTCTCTCCCTCCATTTTCACTGTCTCTCTACTCCTGTCTCTTTCCCTCCACCTTTCCCTCGCTCCCCATCTCTCCTTTCTTGCTGTCATTTCCCTCTTTTCTTCACTGTCTCTCTACTCCCCCTCCGTCTCTTTTCCTCTCCCCACCTCTCCTCCTTTCTTGCTGTCATCTCTCCCTCCGTTTTTCACTCTCTCTGTACTCCTGTCTCTTTCCCTCCACCTTTCCCTCTCTCCCCATCTCTCCTTTCTTACTGTCATTTCTCTCCCTCTTTTCTTCACTGTTTCTCTACTCCCTCCATCTCTCGTCCTCTCACCATCTCTCCTTTCTTGCTGTCATCTCTCTCCCTCCATTTTCACTGTCTCTCTACTACTTCCTCTTTTCCTCCACCTTTCTTCTGCTCCCCTCTCTCCTTTCTTACTGTCATTTCCCTCTTTTCTTCACTGTCTCTCTCTTCCCCTCCATCTCTTTTCCTCTCCCCACCTCTCCTCCTTTCTTGCTGTCATCTCTCCCTCCGTTTTTCACTCTCTCTGTACTCCTGTCTCTTTCCCTCCATCTTTCCCTCGCTCCCCATCTCTCCTTTCTTACTGTCATTTCCCTCTTTTCTTCACTGTCTCTCTACTCCCCTCTCTCTTCCCCTCTGTCTCTTTTCCTCTTCCCACCTCTCCTCCTTTCTTACTGTCATCTCTCCCTCTGTTTTCACTCTCTCTGTACTCCTGTCTCTTTCCCTCCACCTTTCCCTCTCTCCCCATCTCTCCTTTCTTACTGTCATTTCTCTCCCTCTTTTCTTCACTGTTTCTCTACTCCCTCCATCTCTCTTCCTCTCACAATCTCTCCTTTCTTGCTGTCATCTCTCTCCCTCCATTTTCACTGTCTCTCTACTCCTGTCTCTTTCCCTCCACCTTTCCCTCGCTCCCCATCTCTCCTTTCTTGCTGTCATTTCCCTCTTTTCTTCACTGTCTCTCTACTCCCCCTCCGTCTCTTTTCCTCTCCCCACCTCTCCTCCTTTCTTGCTGTCATCTCTCCCTCCGTTTTTCACTCTCTCTGTACTCCTGTCTCTTTCCCTCCACCTTTCCCTCTCTCCCCATCTCTCCTTTCTTACTGTCATTTCTCTCCCTCTTTTCTTCACTGTTTCTCTACTCCCTCCATCTCTCGTCCTCTCACCATCTCTCCTTTCTTGCTGTCATCTCTCTCCCTCCATTTTCACTGTCTCTCTACTACTTCCTCTTTTCCTCCACCTTTCTTCTGCTCCCCTCTCTCCTTTCTTACTGTCATTTCCCTCTTTTCTTCACTGTCTCTCTCTTCCCCTCCATCTCTTTTCCTCTCCCCACCTCTCCTCCTTTCTTGCTGTCATCTCTCCCTCCGTTTTTCACTCTCTCTGTACTCCTGTCTCTTTCCCTCCATCTTTCCCTCGCTCCCCATCTCTCCTTTCTTACTGTCATTTCCCTCTTTTCTTCACTGTCTCTCTACTCCCCTCTCTCTTCCCCTCTGTCTCTTTTCCTCTTCCCACCTCTCCTCCTTTCTTACTGTCATCTCTCCCTCTGTTTTCACTCTCTCTGTACTCCTGTCTCTTTCCCTCCACCTTTCCCTCTCTCCCCATCTCTCCTTTCTTACTGTCATTTCTCTCCCTCTTTTCTTCACTGTTTCTCTACTCCCTCCATCTCTCGTCCTCTCACCATCTCTCCTTTCTTGCTGTCATCTCTCTCCCTCCATTTTCACTGTCTCTCTACTACTTCCTCTTTTCCTCCACCTTTCTTCTGCTCCCCTCTCTCCTTTCTTACTGTCATTTCCCTCTTTTCTTCACTGTCTCTCTCTTCCCCTCCATCTCTTTTCCTCTCCCCACCTCTCCTCCTTTCTTGCTGTCATCTCTCCCTCCGTTTTTCACTCTCTCTGTACTCCTGTCTCTTTCCCTCTCTCCCCATCTCTCCTGTCATTTCTCTCCCTCTTTTCTTCACTGTTTCTCTACTCCCTCCATCTCTCTTCCTCTCACCACCTCGCCTTTCTTGCTGTCATCTCTCTCCCTCCATTTCTCACTCTCTCTCTACTACTTCCTCTTTTCCTCCACCTTTCTTCTGCTCCCCTCTCTCCTTTTTTACTGTCATTTCCCTCTTTTCTTCACTGTCTCTCTCTTCCCCTCCATCTCTTTTCCTCTCCCCACCTCTCCTCTTTTCTTGCTGTCATCTCTCCCTCCGTTTTTCACTCTCTCTGTACTCCTGTCTCTTTCCCTCCATCTTTCCCTCGCTCCCCATCTCTCCTTTCTTACTGTCATTTCCCTCTTTTCTTCACTGTCTCTCTACTCCCCTCTCTCTTCCCCTCTGTCTCTTTTCCTCTTCCCACCTCTCCTCCTTTCTTACTGTCATCTCTCCCTCTGTTTTCACTCTCTCTGTACTCCTGTCTCTTTCCCTCCACCTTTCCCTCGCTCCCCATCTCTCCTTTCTTACTGTCATTTCTCTCCCTCTTTTCTTCACTGTTTCTCTACTCCCTCCATCTCTCTTCCTCTCACCACCTCTCCTTTCTTGCTGTCTTCTCTCTCCCTCCATTTTCACTGTCTCTCTACTCCTGCCTCTTTCCCTCCACCTTTCCCTCGCTCCCCATCTCTCCTTTCTTACTGTCATTTCCCTCTTTTCTTCACTGTCTCTCTCTTCCCCTCCATCTCTTTTCCTCTCCCCACCTCTCCTCCTTTCTTGCTGTCATCTCTCCCTCCGTTTTTCACTCTCTCTGTACTCCTGTCTCTTTCCCTCCACCTTTCCCTCTCTCCCCATCTCTCCTTTCTTACTGTCATTTCTCTCCCTCTTTTCTTCACTGTTTCTCTACTCCCTCCATCTCTCTTCCTCTCACAATCTCTCCTTTCTTGCTGTCATCTCTCTCCCTCCATTTTCACTGTCTCTCTACTACTTCCTCTTTTCCTCCACCTTTCTTCTGCTCCCCCCTCTCCCTTTTTACTGTCATTTCCCTCTTTTCTTCACTGTCTCTCTCTTCCCCTCTCTCTTCCCCTCTGTCTCTTTTCCTCTCCCCACCTCTCCTCCTTTCTTCATCTCTCCCTCCGTTTTTCACTCTCTCTGTACTCCTGTCTCTTTCCTTCCATCTTTCTCTCTCTTCCCATCTCTCTTTTCTCAACTGTCATTCTTTGCCTCCTTTCTCTCTTTCTGTTCCCATCTCTGTTGCTGTCACGCTCTTTTCCTGAATGGCCTGCAACTAGTTGATCAGGCTTTTTGTGAATCTGCTTCCTCAGTTATAGGGAACATGAAAGGAAGGACAGTGCGAGTTTCTTGGCGCAGTGTGTAATTATTTTTTATTTAGTTATTTATACACACTTGGCAGGGCTGCTTTCCCGCCTCCTCCCCCTCTCCCACAGTCCTGTTACCATAGACACAGGGCCCAAGTAATCTTGAGAACATTTGTTATATTCAGAGAGAGGAGGGGGAGGCCGCAATGAGAAAAAGGCCGTCTCGCAGACTGCACTTGGCTTTTTGTCTCTCATATTGTGTTTATAAACAGCTCCTGATTAAAGGTGAAAGGCCTACTGTAATCGTGGGCCTGGCAGGGGATCCTCGCAATCGGACTAAAGGTATTTTCAATTCTTCGAAGCTTAACCTTTCACGTTGCGAATGCTCTCCCCTCCCCCATCAATCTCTCTTCACTGCGATGACAACCAGTAACTTGCTTATGCGTTTATAGGGGGCCACATCATCTCTCCTTTATTCTGTGCTGGCCTGACGCGAGTCGCAGAACTCTGGCAAAGTAGACAGACCAGGTGGAGCCGGGCCCGGTGGCTTGGTGCCAACGCTCCACCGCCATGCAGAAGACCAGGGTTTTATCCGGGGGTCAGGTTTTTTGCTCCCTGGACTGGCTGGGGATGCTGCATCCAGTACTCCTGAGGGAGAGGAAAAAGGGAATTCCAGGCACCATGCATTGGTGAAGGCCAAGTGGCAGGATTTAGGGTTTCGGTTTGCAGGGCTCTGGAAAGACTCTTATGGGTCCTTTTACTAAGCTCTGCTAATGGATTTAGCGCACACTAAATGCTAAGAAGCAGGGGTGTAACCAGACTTCGGCAGGAGGGGGGTCCAGAGCCCGAGGTGAGGGGGCACATTTTAGCCCCTTTCCGGCGCCACCAAAACCAACTGTGACCCCCTCCTGCCGATGACCCTCTCGACCCCCCGCCCGCCACCAACCCTCCTCCGCCGTCGCCTACCTTTGCTGGCGGGGGACCCCAACCCCCGCCAGCCGAGGTCCTCTTGTTCCTTCGTTCTGTTTCTGAGTCTGACGTCCTGCACGTTGTATCGCTCCATGGTGCATCCGCACCTTGAGTATTGCGTTCAGTTCTGGTCACCATATCTCAAAAAAGATATAGCGGAATTAGAAAAGGTTCAAAGAAGAGCAACTAAAATGATAAAGAGGATGAAGAAAGACTAAAGAGGTTAGGGCTCTTCAGCTTGGAAAAGAGACGGATCAGGGGAGATAGGATTGAGGTCTACAAAATCCTGAGTGGTGTTGAACGAGTAGAAGTAAATCGATTTTTTTACTTGTTCCAAAACTACAAAGACTAGGGGACACTCGAGGAAGTTACATGGAAATACTTTTAAAACAAATAGGAGGAAGTATTTTTTCACTCAACGAATAGTTAAGCTCTGGAACTCTTTGCTGGAAGAGGTGGTAACAGCGGTTAGCGTATCTGCTTTTAAAAAAAAAGTTTGGACAAATTCCTGGAGGAAAAGTCCATAGTCTGCTATTGAGACACACATGGGAAGCAACTGCTTGCCCTGGGATTTGTAGTATGGAATGTTGCTACTCTTTGAGATTCTGGATGGAATCTTGTCACTCTTTAGGATTCCAGAATCCTGCTGTTCTTTGATATTCTACATGGAATGTTGCTACGATTTGGGTTTCTGCCAGGTACTTGTGACCTGGCTTGGCCACAGTTTGGAAAACAGGATACTTGTCTAGATGGACCATTGGTCTGACCCAGTATGGCTATACTTATGTTCTAGTCCCAGTTAAGTGTTAATATAAATAGAGGGAGAAGGTGGAAGTGGTACCACCCGAAACCATGTGATGGCCCATCTGCAGATCTTGCTGAAACAAGGCCTGACACAGGCTTGTTTTAGATGAGACAGAGTATAAGTAGGAATCTGGGAGGAGTCTGAGGCTCACACCCCCTCCCCTTCACACCCTGCACAGCTTAGATGATGCTTGATCTACCAAGCCACAGAAAGAATTTTGATGGGGGGAGTGGGGGATTTGACATGGGTTTTTCTCTTCAGCGTGCTTGGAAGAATGTTTGCTCATTAGTTGTGTCCCTTTTGAAGAAGTTTACTGAAAGTCAACAAACTTGAATGACAGATCATAGTATGAAGCACAGAGACACGAGTGCAGTGCTCGCAAAGACACAGAAATGGGAGGAGTCAGGGTAGGAAAGTGACAATAAAGTCTCTTCGCCTCTGTCAAATATATTTCCAGGCAGTGCATGTCACAGTGGTAGTCCTTAACCAGAAGCTGAAACCTTGATGCTTTCCTAGGCCAAGTAAGTGTGATCTTGAATTTAGCCACTAGGGGTCACCTTTGTGCAATGGCTGAGGCTCTCTCCCTCCTGCAAAGGCTACACAGGATCTCCTTCTGTTGCCAGTCCGGGTACAGAAGCAGTGTAGGAAGCAAACCCAGTTCTTTCTTTGAGCCACTGGGTGGATTGAGCAATACCCGTTTTGAGTTCGCCTAGTTGATACTTGCGTGAATGCCTTAACTAAAACCAAGTGGTTTTACCCTTTTCAGCATCTAATGCTGCAAATAATTTTGTAAAAGGGCTCAGCACAGTAACTTTTAAAAGTGGATGAAAATTCATCAACTGTAGCATTCACATAGAAAATGTGAACATCTGAGATGAATTTGGGAGCCAGTTAGCATTTTAAGATTGCTGAGCCTTTGAAGAAAAACCTGTGACTTTCTGTGGAAAACCGTGAGAAACTCTTAAGAGTACTGACCCTCTGCTCCATTCCAAACCCTCTTTTATCGCCCTGTTTGAGGATCTCATAAGCCTTCTTTTCCTTCAGAAAGTAGACTAAATCCAAATAATCTTCACAGTTTTCCTTGTTACTTGGTGATATTACTGTAATTTTTCCAAAGCCGTGTTTGATTTGAAAATAAAACCCTCCTAAAATGTGAGGAGGGTAACCATCTTAGGTTCAAAGAGCAGTGACCAAAATGATAGAGGGGAGGAAAGGCTAAAGAGGTTAGGGCTCTTCAGCTTGGAAAAGAGACGGATGAGGGGAGATACGATTGAGGTCTACAAAGTCCTGAGTGGTGTAGAATGAGTAGAAGTGAACCGATTTTTTTTTTTTTTTTTTTACTATTTCAAAAAGTAGAAAGAGTAGGGGATGCTCAATAAAGTTACATGGAAATACTTTTAAGACAAATAGGAGGAGAAAAGGCGGCTGAGGGGAGATATGATAGAGGTCTATAAAATATTGAGTGGAGTTGAACGGGTAGATGTGAAGTGTCTGTTCATGCTTTCCAAAAATACTAGGACTAGGGGGCATGCAATGAAGCTACAATGTAGTAAATTTAAAATGAATCGGAGAAAATGTTTCTTCGCTCAACATGTAATTAAACTCTGGAATTCGTTGTCAGAGAATGTGGAAAAGGCAGTTAGCTTAGCAGAGTTTAAAAAAGGTTTGGACGGCTTCCTAAAGGAAAAGTCCATAGACCGTTATTAAATGGATGTGGGAAAATCCACTATTTCTGGGATAAGCAGTATAAAATGTTTTGTACATTTTTGGGATCTTGTTTGGTATCTGTGACCTGGATTGGCCACTGTTGGAAACAGGATGCTGGGCTCGATGAATCTTTGGTCTTTTCCAGTATGGCAATACTTATGTACTTATGTATGAGGTGCTGTGGCTAATAAATATATTTTTACACCCCTATCTGGCTCCTGGAAGTCTTTGGTCCACTCCAGCTTCCTTGTCACTGCTGGAATGTTATTCTGCTCATCAATATTGCATTTGCAAAAATGTACCGCACAGAATGGCATTCCACAGCAGAAGAATCGCCAGTGTATCGTTCTCCCCTCCCGAAGCAGCTTTTGCGAAACAAGGGGGACCCTTTGCCGGGATTTTTGGATTGGAGCCGTGAAGCAAGCAGTCTTCACTCTTTGCAAGATAAGTCATTTTATTTACTTATTTAGATTTTGCTCACACCTTTTCTGTAGTAGCTGATGGTGAGCTACATTCAGGTACACTGGGCATTTGTCCCTGGTGAGCTCACAGTCCCCCTGTTTACTAAGGTGTCTTAGCATTTTTAACGCGCGCGTTCGCACCTCTAGGGATATTGTAGACACGTACACAGTTAGCGTGCGTTAAAGACGCTAACGCGCCTATAATGTGGCCCTGGGCAATGGAGAGTTAAGTGACTTGCCCAAGATCACAAGGAGCTGTAGTGGGATTGGAATCGGCCACTAGGCCACTCCTCCACTCCACTAATCCTGACAGCGCAGTGTTTTTGCTTCCGCTCTACATGTGGGAATGTGGTATGAGGCACTTTATATATGGGCTTTGATTTCAGAACGCTTTTTTCTGTTGTTTGTTGCGTATATAAGTGCCGGCTGTTATTTTTTTTTTTTTAATTGAAAGAAGTCTTTATTCAAGTACTAGTAAAAAAGGCCTGTTTCCGAAACCAATGAAACGGGCGCTAGCATGTGGCTTTTTGTGTGTGTGTGTATGTGTCACAGAGTTATTTTGTGTGTGTGTGTGTGAGGGTGCGGTGTGTGTGCAGGTTGTTGATGTGTGTCTTTTTTTGTTTTGTTTTGTTTTTTGCTTGGGGGTTAGGGGATGTGCTGTGCTGTCCTTGGTCGCTGTTTGCTGCTGGCTGGGTCGCGGGTAATCCTTCCAGCTGGGCCGCAGCTTTTCCTGTGCGCCCACGTCCCTGTTGGTGACGGGCACGTTGTTTTCCGGCTCCTCTGACTCCATGTCAAGTGATCCCAAATATAGTCTGTGCTATAGGCCCTCTGGCACTCTTCAGTACTGGCATTAGGCATTTAAAAATTCCCCCCCCCCCCCCCGGTCTATTTTTGCACATACCCACAGCAGGAATATTCTTCTCTCGTTCCAGCGGTGGTTCTGTGCTCTCCGGACTGCACAGATAATGAGCCATTGTGCTGGGGAATGCTCCTCCCTTATTGTCATGTAGTTTCCTCTGATTGGTCCGTCTTACGTTGTCTAGTGTTGCCTGGGAACGGTGTTGTGATGGTCCTTTGTGTTTCAGAATGTTGAGGGTGTTTTTTCTGATTGGTCCGTCATGCGAGGGCGGGGCAGAGAGACATGGTCAGTGTTGTGGCTTCACCACCATGAATCCATGAACCCTTCAGGGAGTGACTGAGTGACTTCAGAACGTTGTCTTCAGAACGTTGAGGGTGAGTTTTATTATAGTAGATGGGAGAACAGACAAAATGCTAACAATTAAGCAGCTGTTGACACATTACAGAGTTTCATTAGCAACGGTTGTAACATCCGAGAGTTATCAATAATAAGCTCCCACCACAGATGAAACATTTTATAATAAACTTCAGTGTTTTTAAGATTTAGCACAGGTGTACCCACCTCCCCCCCACTAAACAAAAAAGAAAGAAATTAGTTAAATGCGAAAGAGAGAAAGAGGAACCCCCCGCCCCCGCCTTTTCCTCCATCTCTAATCCTCAACACTAGTGGCTTTTTTTCTCCCCTTCTTTTTTGGGGAGCTGTTTTTCTACTGTTGTTATAATAACCCCAATGAGACCTCTATAATAAGCCATGTGGGCTTTCCTCGGGGTAGTTGAGGCTTTTTATGCTCTATACAACGCTAGTGGATTGAGACGGCTCTGAGTAAAATACAATTTTTTGGTGTACCGATTCTAGTATATGCCCATAAGTCTAGCTATACAGTTCTTCTCAGACCTCTAAGCAGCTTTAGAGACCCCTAACACCCCCGAACTGGGGGTATTATGTGCCCGGTGTCCCCTGCCTGTAGTTACTACATCGGCAAGCAAAGATTTGATGCTATGCTTACGTTAGGAAGCTGTGCACTAGGCTGTCAGCGCATGTAAGGTCAGCTTGCTGCATTGACCCATGAGAAAGATACTCTGTGTTAACTTTACATTCTCTCTCCCCACCCCCCCCTGCTGTAATTATTTGCCACACCTAATTGCATGTTTTCCCCCCTGGAGTCTCAGAAGGCTCTAGTCACCGATCTGGAGGCTCCCTGTCTAATTGCAGGCAAAACAGCTCTTTCCTTAGTTGGGGGGGGGGGGGGGGGTTCCTTAGGAAGAAAGCTCTGCTGCTTCTGACTTGCTCCTTTTGAAATGATCCTAGACTGAATTGAATTGCAATCTCTGCTTTCCACTAAGATAAACCCTGCTTCCTGCCACCTCTGCTTTGGAAAGTTAAATGGCACTTGGAAGCCCCTTCAATTATCTAGACACCTGGGACAAGGAAAGGCTGACTTGAATTTACCAGAGTGGAGGAGTAGCCTAGTGGTTAATGCAGCAGACTTTGGTCCTGGGGAACTTAACCCTCCATTGTCCCAGGTACACAATAAGTACCTGTACATACTATGTAAACCCCTTTGAATATAGTTGCAAACACCTCAGAAAGGCAGTATGTCAAGTCCCATTTCCCTTTCCCTATTTGAGATTCTACATGGAATGTTAATGTTGCTATTCCACTAGCAACATTCCATGTAGAAGCCTGCCCTTGCAGATCAGCAATGCAGCCACAAAGGCTTCTGTTTCTGCGAGTCTGACATCCTGCACGTGACTCACAGAAACAGAAGCCTGCGCAGCCGCGTTGCTGAGCTGCAAGGGCAGGCTTCTACATGGAATGTTGCTAGTGGAGGAGTAGCCTAGTGGTTAGTGCAGCGGACTTTGATCCTGGGGAACTGAGTTGGATTCCCACTGCAGCTGCTTGTGACTTAACCCTCCATTGCCCCCAAGTACAAATAAGTACCTGTATATACTATGTAAACTGCTTTGAATGTAGAAAACCACAGAAAGGTGGTATATTAAGTCCCATTTTCCTTTCCCTATTTGAGATTCTACATGGAATGTTGCTACTTTTTGGGTTTCTATATGGAATGTTGCTACTTTCTGAGATTCTTTTGAGATTCTACACAGAATGCTGCTACTGTTTGAGATTCTGTTGCTACTTTTTGAGATTCTACATGGAATGTTGCTAGTGGAGGAGTAGCCTAGTGGTTAGTGCAGTGGACTTTGATCCTGGGAAACTGGGTTAAATTCCCACTGCAACTCCTTGTGACTCTGGGCAACTCAGTTAACCCACCATTGCCCCAGGTACAAATAAGTACCTGTATATACTATGTAAACCACTTAGAATGTAGTTGCAAAAACCACAGAAAGGTGGTATATCAAGTCACTTTCTACAAATTTGCACTTTCCAGGGCCTGTGGGGAGGTTTCGCTTTGGAACTACAGGTCAGCTGGAGGCTGATAATTCCACATGTTATCATTTCTTTCCCGCTTCTTTTAAAACCTTACACAGTATAGTCTTGATTATCTGACATAAATGGGACCGTCCCATTGTCGGATAAGTGAAAAGTCGGATAATACGAGAAAACACTGCACGAACCCCTCAAACAACGCATGGACAAAGGCACAGAGTTACCGCTTTTCCAAAATTGTTCTAAAACAAAGATTTTTAATATAAATAATGATGTCGTTTTTTTCCACCATGGTGGTTTTGTCGTTCCTGGGAAAGGGATGGAAAACCAAAATATGGATATTATTCTGCCGTTGTATCGCTCCATGGTGCGACCGCACCTCGAGTATTGTGTTCAATTCTGGCGCCGCACCTCAAAAAAGACATAGTGGAAATGGAAAAGGTGCAGAGAAGGGTGACAAAGATGATACAGGGGATGGGACGGCTTTCCTATCAGGATAGGCTGAAGAGGCTGGGGCTCTTCAGCTTGGAGAAAAGGCGGCTGAGGGGAGATATGATAGAGGTCTATAAGATAATGAGTGGAATGGAACGGGTCGATGTGGAGCGTCTGTTTACGCTTTCCAAAAATACTAGGACAAGGGAGCATGCGATGAAGCTGCAGTGTGGTAAATTTAAAACAAATCGGAGGAACATTTTCTTCAATCAACGCGTAGTTAAACTCTGGAATTCGCTGCCGGAAAAGGTGGTTAAGGCAGTTAACTTAGCGGACTTCAAAAAAGGGTTGGACGGCTTCCTGGAGGAAAAAGCCATAGAATGTTATTGAATGGACGAGGGAATAATACAGTATTTCTAGGATGGGTGGGACAAATTGCTTGTTCTTTTGGCTGCTGTTGGTGACAGGGTGCTGGGCTGGGTGGACCCTTGGTCTGGCCCAGCATGGCGATGCTTTTTATTTATTTATTTATTTTTTTGTTACATTTGTACCCTGCGCTTTCCCACTCATGGCAGGCTCAATGCGGCTTACATGGGGCAATGGAGGGTTAAGTGACTTGCCCAGAGTCACAAGGAGCTGCCTGTGCCTGAAGTGGGAATTGAACTCAGTTCCTCAGTTCCAAAGTCCACCACCCTAACCACTAGGCCACTCCTCCACTGTTGCTACTATTTGAGATTCTACATGGAATGTTGCTAGTGGAATAGCAACATTCCATGTAGAATCTCCAATAGTAGCAACATTCCATGTAGAATCTCCAATAGTATCTATTTTATTTTTGTTACATTTGTACCCTGCACTTTCCCACTCACGGCAGGCTCAATGCAGCTTACATGGGGCAATGGAGGGTTAAGTGACTTGCCCAGAGTCACAAGGAGCTGCCTGTGCCTGAAGTGGGAATCGAACTCAGTTCCTCAGTTCCCCAGGACCAAAGTCCACCACCCTAACCACTAGGCCACTCCTCCACTCCTTATGTACTTATGGACAAAAGCAGTGACAGAATTCAAAAAGGTGTAAGAAAAACATGGAGGATCCCTGTCTAGTAAGAGAATGGGATCAAAGGAAAACAAATGGCCTTGAACGGTGTAACCTACACGGAGTGGCAGGCACCATCATAAATAAAAGCAAAGAGGAGAGGTATCTTGCATGTTCTGCACAGAGCGGCAGGAACCACTCCAACCGTCCCGCTGGGCGGACTGGATGGACCAGGCTAGTCTTTATCTCCGTCTGCTACTCTGTTACTGTGTAAGGGCCTTGTTTACTAAGTCGCGTTTTAGGCGCGTTAGTGTCTTTAACATGTGTTAACCATGTACACGCGTTAACTGTGTACACGTCTACACTATCCCTACATGGTTAGCGCGTAAGCTGATTGTGGGCGCGTTAAAGATACTAACGCGCCTTCGTAAACAGGGCCCTAAGGCAGGCAGGGGGAAATGTGAGAGTATCAGGGGCAGTGGTATTTTTCCAATGTTTACGCAATAAATACCTAGTTTAATTTTTTGCATTAATGTTTTTTTTATCAGTTAAAAGCTAAAATCAGAAGCTCTAAATAAAAACGTAGAGGTCAGTATTCAGAGATTCATCCGTTTAAAGTTATTTGAATATTGATCAGAGCTACGCATTCAAGTATGGTCGCTTAAAATGCTGTCCTAACTTTAAGCGCATAACGGGAATAATTTCAAATAGGTATCTTATTTTGGCAGTCAAAAATGCAAGCGTAAGTTCAACAGGCTGGCAGTAATCGCCACTCGTCTTTATAACTTTTAGCGCCACTCTGGACCACCCCAAATTCCAGCACAATTTTAAAAAGATAAGTTTGGGTGCATTGCAAGCGAAACTGCCAAATATTACCTGTAGAAATGCCAAAAAATTTTCTGATCAGCACTAATGTTTTTTTTTATTTTTTTTAAAGAAGTTTTTATTAAATAAAGATCAAACATACAAATGTAACTGCGAGTATTCAGTCGGATACTTTCCAGGTTAATAATGTAACATCGTCAACATAGCTTTAACCAACTGTTTATATCCCCCATTCCCCCCATCCCCCCTCCCCTCCCTCCCTCTTATTGAACTACCAAGGTAGAGTCCGGTTGTGCCAACCACTCCGTGTATGGATCCCATGATAAGTACTAATGTGGTTGGCATCTATTGCCAACTCTGTAAGTCAGTGTTCTTCAATACCAAACCCCTTTGTCATTTTTTTTGTTTGATAGCACCAAGCCACTCCCCACTGCCAACCCCTCTCAGATATCCTTGGCAGTGACTGGTTGTGCTCCAGCACCTCCCACCAGTGGTGTAGACATTGATTAAGCTCGGCAAAGAGATGGGTGCCACCCACTGGGAGGGGTTTCCTGCTTAGAGTTGCCACTTCCTGCCTCACAGAAGGCTTATGTGTATTTCAAGAATCATAAGAACATAAGCGTCGCCATACTGGGACAGACTGAAGGTCCATCAAGAACGGCATCCTGTTTCCAACAGTGGCCAATCCAGATTACAAGTACCTGGCAGGATCCCCAAACAGTACAATACAGTTAATGCTGCTTATCCTAGAAATAAGCAGTGGATTTTCCCCAAGTCCATTTTAATAATGGTTTATGGACTTTTCGTTTAGGAAGCTATCAAAACCATTTTTAAACCCCGCTAAGCTAAAGGCTTTTACCACATTCTCTGGCAACAAATTCCAGAGTTTAATTACACATTGAGTGAAGAAATATTTTCTCCGATTTGTTTTTAAATTTACTACTTTGTAGCTTTATTGCATGCCTCCTAGTCCTAGTATTTTTGGAAAGAGTAAACACGCAATTAACGTCTACCTGTTCCACTCCACTCATTGTGTAACAAATGTAGGGCTAGGACCTGCATCTGCGCATGTTCCTCTTTCAAGTCTCACCTCCTCCTAGCAGGGTATTTGTCAACTCTCCTTCTGCTTCTTTGGATCCACAGTGACCCTGTCTTAAAAATGAGTGAAGACCAGTGGTGTGAGTGTTTTTTTAATATGGGACCCATTTGCAAAGCCAGTCTTTGGCTAGAAGCCTCATGCACTTCGCTCGAGAGGTTTGAGATGCAGGACCTGAGGAAATGGGACAGACACCATCTGGTCCTTCCTGACTCTGAGATGGGAGTCTTTTCAGCCTGCATACTGTCCCCCCAGGAGCCCTGTCCCCTGCTCATGGCTACTCACTGCTGTCTCCTGTGCCCTGACATCTGGTTTCATCACGTGAGCTGGTCTAATACTGGGCTTTCTCTGTGGTTTCTCGGGTGGAACACAGTTCTGCCTTTTCTTGTTTTCGGTTTCATCTCTCAGCTGGCTGGTGAAGACCCGATGAAGAGTGAGCGTGCTTTCTCTGTGGGGCACAAGGATTAAAATAAAGCCCAGGCCCCCACCCTTCCTCTCCAGTCAGCAGGCTGTAAAATAAATTCCCTGTAAATTAAATTGACATGATAGGAATCTTCTCGGTTTTGGCTTTTTTTTTAAACCACTATCAAGATTTTTAAAAAAAATTATACTTTAACTTATAATTAAAAGGCAGAAACCAAAGGCAAAAATAAACAAATATAAAAAAGCAAACCCATTACTATCAATCTAGCCCACATCAAGGGAATACAAGGCGATGTTATTGAAGTTAACAAAAAAGAAATTTCAATTGGTACAGGCATAATAAAAATTATGAGAACTGTTATCTATCCTCAATAGCAAAAATAAAGACAAAATCAATTACAGTCCGAGATCTCCCTGACAGGCTTCCTTGCCAGGAAAGTCTCTAACTGCAAGGGATCCAGGAACACATAGAGGGGCATAATCGAACGCCAACGCCCATCTCCATGGGCGTCTATCTCTGAGAACGGGTACGTGAAGGGGCGGGACAGACCGTATTTTCGAAAAAGATGGGCGTCCATCTTTTTTTCGATAATACGGTTTGTGCCGGGCAAATGCATCGGATTTGTGCGGATTTGAGCTGGGCGGTATCATTTTCCAGCGATAATGGAAACCGAAGGCGCCCAGCTCAAAAACGAACAAATCCAAGGCATTTGGACATGGGAGGGGCCAGGATTCGTAGTGCACTGGTCCCCCTCACATGCCAGGACACCAACCGGGCACCCTAGGGGGCACTTGTAACAATTAAAAAAAATTAAAATACCTCCCAAGTCCATAGCTCCCTTCCCTTGGGTGCTGAGCCCCCCAAATCCCCCCCAAAACCCACTGCCCACAAATCTACACCATTACCATAGCACTTAAGGCTGAAGGGGGGCACCTAGATGTGGGTACAGTGGGTTTTGGGGGCGGTTTGGAGCGCTCCCATTTACCAGCACAAGTGTAACAGGTAGGGGATGGGCCTGGGCCCACCTGGGTGAAGTCCACTGCACCCACTAACAACTGCTCCAGGGACCTGCATACTGCTGTGATGGAGCTGGGTATGACATTTGAGGCTGGCATACAAGCTGGAAAAAAAAAGTTTTAAAGTTCTTTATTTTGGGTGGGAGGGGGTTAGTGACCACTGGGGGAGTCAGGGGAGGTCATCCCCGATTCCTTCCAGTGGTCATCTGGGCAGTTGGGGCACTTTTGGGGGACTTGTTCGTGAAAAAAAAGGGTCCAGAAAAAGTGACCCAAATTCTCACTTCTGGCGCCCTACTTTTTTCCATTATCAGCCGACAGCCGATAAACACGACCCAGTCCCGCCTTCACCACGCCTCCGACACGCCCTCATCAACTTTGTCCGTTCCCGCGACAGATTGCTGTTGGAGACGTAAAAAAATCGGCTTTTGATTATAGCAATTTGGACGCCTACGGGAGAAAGGCGCCCATCTCCCGATTTGGGTTGAAATATGGGCGTCTTTCTCTTTCGAAAATAAGCTGGATAGGGTCCAATGCTCAGCGCAATTTAACCGGTCAGAAACGGCTCCTGGCTGGTTAAACAGTGCTTAGCCGGCTAAGTTCGAATATTCAGTGTAAGATATGATAAAGGGGATGGGATGACATCCCTATGAGAAAAGGCTAAAGTGAGTAGGGCTGTTCAGCTTGAAGAAAAGATGACTGAGGGGAGTTATGATAGAGGTGTATAAAATAATGAGTGGAGTGGAACAGGTAGATGTGAATCGCTGGTTTATTCTTTGCAAAATACTAGGACTAGGGGGCACACAATGAAGCTACAAAGTAGTAAGTTTAAAACGAATCGGAGAAAATTTTTCTTCATTCAACGTGTAGCTAAACTCTGGAATTTGTTGCCAGAGAATGTGGTAAAAGCAGTTAGCTTAGCAGGGGTTAAAAAACAGGTTTAGATGGCTTCCTAAAGGAGAAGTCCATTATTAAAATGGACTTGAGAAAATCCACTGCTTATTTCTTGGATAAGCAGCATAAAATGTATTGTACTGTTTTGGGATCTTGCCAGGGACTTGTGACTTGGATTGGCCACTGTTGGAAACAAGGTACCTGGCTTGATGGACCTTTGGTCAGTCCCAGTATGATAGCGCTTATGTTGTTATGTATTAATAAGTTGTCTTTAGCAACCACTGTCTTCGTAGCCTGTACTGATTTCAGCTGAGAATCTGTGTTGGACACACGTTGTTCCACTGATTTTATCTTGTTTAGCAAGCTTCTGAGAGGTTTCCTCAGAGAATTTGAATAACTTAATTAAGTTCTCATGCAAAACATTTTCCATCCTAAAAACTGCAGCTCAGATGTCCTTTAAGGAAACATCCTCTAACTTTGCCTCCAGGGAGGATGACAACACCCCCGGAGATGCTTGACTTCCAACCAAAGAAGGTAGCTGCAACTCTCGAACAGTGGCGGGTTGAGGAGGTAGAGTTCAGCCATCTGTCAATAAGGAGACCGGAGAGGAGGATAATGTACCCACTGTCCTGATGGTACAGGCACCTGTTGTAACCTGGTGATGTTGATCTTTTGGGCCTTTCACCTTCAGAGGTGCTGATTTCACCAATTTAATGCCGTTACATTTCCCCATAGGTACGGGGAAATCTCCCACTCCTTGCTCCTCAGTAGGCTCTGAAGGGGCCTCCAACGGGATGTGGCTTGCCCCTTTGGTTACTCCCCTTCGGGCACATGCCTATAGCTGCATTCGGCAGTAGAGCATGGATCTTATGCAGCTCCCGCAGGGCCTCTGATGACATCATAGGAAAGAGCTCTGTCCACCGCTGTGCTTGACCACCACTGCACCGCGCCTCCAACAAGTCTCAGGTATTCCCACAACTATAAAGATTATTCCCCATTTTATTCTGTTTTATGTGAGGTTTTGTGGGCAAAACTTAGAAATATGACTGCAGAAAAAGAATTGGGTAGCCTAGACAAACCTCTGTCTTTAATCCCCATCCCCATGATCTCACCACCTGTCCCACACATGTACAATGGACTTAAAAAATGTGTATTATGGCTTAGTATGATTACAAGTTCAGCATCTGCTCGAAGAGATTTTACTTGATAAGAGAGAATATGAAAACGGAACCCAACTAAAAAAGTGACAAAGCTCATGCCTTTGGATTTAGCTCATGCCTTTTCAGTAATAGCTTAAGGTTAGGTACAGGCAGGTATTTTCCTGTCCCTGGAGGGTAAGTTTGTAGCTGCAACTATGGAGGGTTAAGTGACCTGCACAAGACCACAACAAACTGTTGGGCTATCATAATGTGGAAACTCAAAAGAGTTAAACCTTTCTTCCCAAGGAAGGTATTCCGCAACCTGGTGCAATCAATGGTGCTGAGCCACTTAGACTACTGCAATTCCATCTACGCAGGGTGCAAAGCACAAATCATCAAGAAACTCCAAACTGCCCAAAACACTGCAGCTAGACTCATATTTGGAAAAGCGAAATACGAATGTGCAAAACCCCTCAGAGAAAAATGACATTGGCTCCCATTAAAAGATCGAATTGTAGTCAAAACCGGTACCCTGGTTTATAAAATTATTCATGGCGAGGCCCCGTTATACATGTCAGACCTCATAGACCTACCAACAAGGAACGCAAAAAATCATCACGCACTCTCTTGAACCTCCATTACCCCAGGTGCAAAGGACTCAAATATAAATCAATTTATGCATCCAGCTTCTCCTACATCAGCACGCAACTGTGGAATGCACTACTAATTGCCATAAAAACTATGCACGTTTTGACAGAGGTACTAAAGACTAACCTGTTCAGACTCAGGAAAGATGTCAGGAAGTATTTCTTCACAGAGAGGGTGGTGAACGTTTGGAATGCCCTCCCGCGGGAGGTGGTGGACATGAAAACGGTAACGGAATTCAAACATGCGTGGGATAAGCATAAAGGAATCCTGTGCAGAAGGAATGGATCCACAGAAGCTTAGCTGAAATTGGGTGGCGGGGGGAAGAGGGGTTGGTGGTTGAGAGGCTAGGATAGGGGAGGGCAGACTTATACGGGGTCTGTGCCGGAGCCGGTGATGGGAGGCGGGACTGGTGGTTGGGAGGCGGGAAATACTGCTGGACAAACTAAACGGTCTGTGCCCTGAAAAAGACAGGTACAAATCAAGGTAAGCTATACACATATGAGTTTATCGTGGGCAGACTAGATGGACCGTGCAGGTCTTTTTCTGCTGTCATCTACTATGTTACTATGTTCAAAGAGACTTGCCTAAAGGATCCTTCATAAATGACCAGACATCAAAACTTTACCAAAACAAGACAACATTGAACTCTTTATTTGTTTACTTTATTCACATTATTACTGTTGAATGTTTTACATTTACCCTTGATCTTTAATGTCTGAATTGAACTGTATATTTACTTCTTACGACTTATTTTATTTTCTGTACTTTAAATGTAATAATACTCTGTATTTCTCATTCTGGAGTGGCGATTGCCGTGACGGAACAATGTAAGCCATATTGAGCCTGCAAATAGGTGGGGAAAATGTGGGATACAAATGCTGCAAATAAATCTATGTACATGCACTGCTATTATGCCAACCAAAACAATTACTGAAAATCCTGCAAAAACACATTCAGAACCTGTCTAGCAAAACAGCACTAATTCACAGGATTCAGCCAGCAGCACACAGCTCACATGACCAATGATTTATTTCTCAAGTTCTGCTCCAAGAAGTAAACCCATAAATTCACCTCCTGATACAAGGCAATCGTCTGTTCAAACCTCACCCTCCATGTTGTTATGCCATCTGTACTTTGAGTGTGACAGAGAGTAACTTGGTGTATGCGTCACCTCTCCATTCAGTCAGCTAGCACATGACTACCTTCCTTTTGCACCCGAGTCAACTTGTGGTGGGGAGTCGGCTCATTCTGGCTATAAAAAACACTACCTGCTTGTTATCGTATCCCTGTTCTTTCCAAACCTCTTCTCTTTCACAGGCCATTTCCTTGTTAAAGCTGCCTAATGTGATGCAAAACACCATTTGCTGTGTACCACCTACTTGACCAAACCCAGCTGCATTCTGGGACTCTTTCACGTGTGCATTCTCCCAACCTGAAGGTGACTCGGTAGCCATCTTGGTACCAGGTGGAAGGGATGGAGAGAGAGCCACTGAGAATGGTGCCATGATTAAAGGAATCTCCCCTATTGTACGGCATTGAGACAATTGACTCTGTTCCCCCAGAGAAATTAAGGAACCCAGGAATAAATGATTTCAGTGGACCCTGGCAGAGTGCATCCTGTGACATAGACACAACTACTAGTACTACTACTTTTCATTTCTACAGGATGTCTTAAAGTATAAGTGAGATTAAATAATAAATAAATGCTACCAACAGTAAAGAACGACAACATGGATGCAGCAGCTCATAGGTTTGTTTACTTTGTTTTGAGTGTACACTGCACGATGGCTGAGAAACAGAGACTAACCTAAGTGGCTTCAACTTTTTGACGTCATGCCTTTTCCTGTTCTCAATCAAACCTCCCTGGAACCATGCTGTCCCTGCTGAGCACTCTATAACTAGACCTCTTAAAGTGACCCTGTGAGGGACTGTGCTTAAGGGGGACCAGTTTTCTATGTGCTCCACCACAGTGAGACATTCATTTTTGAATGGGTTTCTGAATGCACGGTTGCTGATCCCAAATTTGGAATTTTGTAATATGAATGATGCAGTAGATATATCTAGAGAAAAATCCTGCACATACAGGTCTCTTCAGTAGCATTGACTTTTTTTTTTTTTGGGGGGGGGGGGGGGGGGGGGATAGTGGTCATCCTATATATAATTCTCACCTCCAACAGGATGTGCTTGGGACCGTGCCTGCAGGAAGTGGTCTGCTAGGCAGGCATGCACTGACCTCAGTGACAGACAATTTGGCAAAGCAAAACAATCTGAGTGCTGGCCATTAGGACACAGGGTTGATAGGAGAGTTTTAAAAGACTGAAGGAACCGAAAGTGTTAAGTGGGGGGAGGGGGGGGGAGTCTTGAACACTGAAAGACATGAACATTTGGGAAAGGAAATCAATCTGAATGCTGGCATTAGGACACAGGGTACATAGGAGAGTTTTAAAAGACTGAAGGAAACCAAAGTGTTAAAGTGGAGAAGCGGGGGGGTGGGGAGTTGTGAATGACTGAAAGACATGCAAATTGGGACAGGAAAACAATCTCAATGCTGGCCATTAGCACACAGGGTACATAGGACAGTTTTAGTAAGACTGAAGGAACCAAAAGTGTCTCGGGGGGTGGGGGGGGGGGGGGGGGGGCAAGTTCTGAATGAATGAAAAATTGAAAATTTTACGAGAGGAACACAATCTGAATGCCGGGCATTTGTACACAGGGTAGATAGGACACTTTTTTAAAAAATGAGGACGTGAAAGTATTACATCTTGGGGAGGAAAGCGGTGGGGTATCCGGATACTGGGCGTTTAGGGCCACGGGGGTACATAGACTTTGAAAGCCTTAAGGAACCCAAAGTGTGGGAAGGAGGAGGAAAAGGAGGGGAGGGAAGGGGTGAGGGGCATTAGGAACAGGGAGGGGCCCTGTCACACACTCTCATTCTCACACACACACTGTCACACACAGTCTCACTCTGTCACACACCCGCACATTCACTCTGGCTCTCTCTCTCAAACATACACACTCCCAGGAAAACCTTGCTAGTGTCCGTTTCATTTCGTTCCAGAAACGGGCCTTTTTTACTAGTTTCTGATAATTATCTCAGTCAAATTGGGTCCAGCAATTAATTCAATTAAAGCAAAATCTTCACTTCAAACTGTTTTTAGAGTTTTCTAGCTCTCAAACATATAAGAAAATTTTTTTGAAAAACATATGTTAACAATTTTCATATTTTCAAGGCAACCTCAGCGGCGCTCATTGTCAAAGATGTAAATCTGGCAATGTAACTAGCGCCCACTTCTTCATCGGTTCAGCCGATTTTCTTAATTTTTAGATTTTAAACTCTTTTATTTTCTTATCAATTAAATTACTTATCTTTTCTTTTGCAATCAGACCAAGGGGTTCAACTGCCCGACATGCATGTTTCGCTCTGCACCGAGCTGTGTCAAGGGCTGTCCCCTATAATAGAAAACCCAGTATGTTAATTCACTTTCCCAGCAGTTAGAAAACCTTCCTTCATAAGTTTTCAAAACCTAGGTAGTTTTAAAACTCCTAAATATAAAACTCTTATTCAGGGTCGTCAAGTCGCAGGAGGAATGTGAACGATTACAGGAGGACCTTGCGAGACTGGGAGAATGGGCATGCAAGTGGCAGATGAAGTTCAATGTTGACAAGTGCAAAGTGATGCATGTGGGTAAGAGGAACCCGAATTATAGCTACGTCTTGCAAGGTTCCGCGTTAGGAGTTACGGATCAGAAAGGGATCTGGGTGTCGTCGTCGATGATACGCTGAAACCTTCTGCTCAGTGTGCTGCTGCGGCTAGGAAAGCGAATAGAATGTTGGGTGTTATTAGGAAGGGTATGGAGTCCAGGTGTGCGGATGTTATAATGCCGTTGTATCGCTCCATGGTGCGACCGCACCTGGAGTATTGTGTTCAGTACTGGTCTCCGTATCTCAAAAAAGATATAGTAGAATTGGAAAAGGTACAGCGAAGGGCGACGAAAATGATAGTGGGGATGGGACGACTTTCCTATGAAGAGAGGCTGAGAAGGCTAGGGCTTTTCAGCTTGGAGAAGAGACGGCTGAGGGGAGATATGATAGAAGTGTATAAAATAATGAGTGGAATGGATCGGGTGGATGTGAAGCGACTGTTCACGCTATCCAAAATACTAGGACTAGAGGGCATGAGTTGAAGCTACAGTGTGGTAAATTTAAAACGAATCGGAGAAAATTTTCTTCACCCAACGTGTAATTAGACTCTGGAATTCGTTGCCGGAGAACGTGGTACGGGCGGTTAGCTTGACGGAGTTTAAAAAGGGGTTAGATAGATTCCTAAAGGACAAGTCCATAGACCGCTATTAACTGGACTTGGAAAAATTCCGCATTTTTAGGTATAACTTGTCTGGAATGTTTTTACGTTTGGGGAGCGTGCCAGGTGCCCTTGACCTGGATTGGCCACTGTCGGTGACAGGATGCTGGGCTAGATGGACCTTTGGTCTTTCCCAGTATGGCACTACTTATGTACTTATGTACTTATGTACTAGTCTCTCCCAGCGTCAGCTCTACTTTATTTTAACGGGTTTACCCCTTCCCAAGATGGCTCCGTCTGTGGCAACACTCTACATTGCTCGTCTAGAAGCTATGTTGATTTATCCATCTGAACGTTTCAAACCAGTACGAATGTGGAAACGTTTTTTAGATGATATCTTTTTTCTTTGGACCGACTCCGAACAATCTCTCTATGAATTTACTGCTTGGTTGAACACACTGGATTCAAATATTTCGTTCACTATGACAGCTAATTGGACATCGATTGAATTTCTGGACTTGTGGATATATAAAAATGACACTGGACTATCTACATCATTATATCGTAAGCCTTCAAGCCGTAATACACTTCTACAGTTTAATAGCTGTCATCCATACCATCTAAAATACAACCTCCCGGTCAGTCAATTTTTGAGGGTGAGAAGGGTGTGCTCTACTCTTTAGGAGTTTAAAAATCAATCGATAGATTTGAAACAACGATTCCAAGTGCGAGGATACCCTACATCATCGATTAGAAAAGCATATTTGCGGCTCGATATGCTCAACGGCCCTTATTATTAAAAGAAAATATGCCTGATGATGAAATCCGAGAAGAAAAATTAACCTGTGTTCTTCCGTTTACTACAATGAGTCAGAAGTTGATACAGATCATTAAAACTCATTGGTACATTTACAGTATTTCCATGTTTTCCAGAGCCCCCTCGAATTGCATACACTAGAGGAAAAACAGTGGGGGAATGGTTGTCAAAGAAGAAATTTCCTTTATTCCAGCTGGATAGAGGAAGAAGGTGAGCAAGTAGAATGTGGTCATTGTCAGTGGTGTAGAACAGGAATGATGGGCCCCGTTTGGTGTGCCCCTGGTAGAGATAGTATTATTCGACTGAGAGAGAGAGTTACCTGTGATTCGAGTAATGTGGTATACAGCATTATTTGTCCCTGTGGACTGGTATTTGTCCCTGTGGACTGATTTATGTAGGGAGAAGTGCTAGACTGGTAAAAGTGTCGATTAACAGAACACAAGTCCAGAATTTACTACTCAGAATATGCAGGCACCTTTAGTAGCCCATTGGCTAGATAAGATACGTTGGAGAATCCTGGATTATGTAGGCCCAGGGGAGGAGGGAGGCTCAGTTAAAAAGCTATTAAATTACCGTGAACAATTTTACATTTTTTCTTTAAATACGGTATCACCGGCCGCCTTAAATGCCGAGCTAGAATGGGCGTCGTTAATTAGTTAGATCAGCTAGACTTCAGCTTTAAGTGTCCAATAGAGCCAGGGGAGGATCCATGATGTCAGAGTAATTAAAATATTTAAGTAAGAGAGTAGAACGCCAGCGCCATCTGGGAAGGGGTAAACCCGTTAAAATAAAGTAGAGCTGACGCTGGGAGAGACTATAGGTAAGAGTTTTATATTTAGGAGTTTTGAAACTACCTAGGTTTTGAAAAGGTTTTGAAGGAAGGTTTTCTAACTGCTGGGAAAGTGAATAACATACTGGGTTTTCTATTATAGGGGACAGCCCTTGACACAGCTCGGTGCAGAGCGAAACATGCATGTCGGGCAGTTGAACCCCTTGGTCTGATTGCAAAAGAAAAGATAAGTAATTTAATTGATAAGAAAATAAAAGAGTTTAAATCTAAAATTAAGAAAATCGGCTGAACCGATGAAGAAGTGGGCGCTAGTTACATTGCCAGATTTACATCTTTGACAATGAGCGCCGCTGAGGTTGCCTTGAAAAATATGAAAATTGTTAACATATGTTTTTTAAAAAATTTTTCTTATATGTTTGAGAGCTAGAAAAACTCTAAAACAGTTTTGAAATGAAGATTTTGCTTTAATTGAATTAATTGCTGGACCCAATTTGACTGAGATAGTTGCTGGACTTATATGGGACTGGTACGCAGTTTTCTAAAATTAGCCACGATCTGGTTTCCATTTCTGATAATTATACATGGAGTTCATTTTAGAAGGATTATTTGCTATTTACACATGCAAAAAAAACTGATTTCCATGTGTGAATGGCCAAATACGTAGAAGTAATAATTTCAGACAAAGTACCACATACATGTATATGTTCGTGGCATGCACAGATTGAAGGGTGTGTTCTGGGCTGGTTTGGGCAGACCCTTGAAAATATTGTGTGTTTTCTATTTTGTAACATTTTCAAAGCATATAGACTTAGTTACCTATCAGGCTTATTTTCGAAAGAGAAGTGCACCCATCTTTCGACACAAATCGGGAGATGGGCGTACTTCTCCCAAGGTCGCCCAAATTGGCGTAATTGAAAGCCGATTTTGGGCATCTTCAACTGCTTTCCGTTGCGGGGAACGACCAAAGTTCATGGGTCGTGTCGGAAGCATATTGAAGGCGGGAATGGGGCATACCTAACATGGGCGTCCTCAACCGATAATGGAAAAAAGAAGGGCGTCCCTGACGAGTACTTGGGCGACTTGGTCCATTTTTTTTCTTACGACCAAGCCTCAAAAAGGTGCTTGAACTGACCAGATGACCACCGGAGGGAAAAGGGGATGACCTCCCCTTACTCCCCCAGTGGTCACTAACCCCCTCCCACCCTCAAAAAAATAGTTTAAAATATTTTGTGCCAGCCTCAAATGTCATACTCAGGTCCATCGCAGCTGTATGCAGGTCCCTGGAGCAGTTTTAGTGGGTGCAGTGCATTTCAGGCAGGCGGACCCCAGCCCATCCCCCCCCTACCTGTTACACTTGTGGTGGTAAATGTGAGCCCTTCAAAACCCACCAGAAACCCACTGTACCCACATGTAGGTGCCCCCCTTCACCCCTTAGGGCTATGGTAGTGTTGTACAGTTGTGGGTAGTGGGTTTTTGGGGGGTGGTTTGTGGGCTCAGCACCCAAGGTAAGGGAGCTATGCACTTGGGAGCAATTTCTAAAGTCCACTGCACTGCCCTCTGGGGTGCCCGTTGGTGTCCTGGCATGTGAGGGGGACCAGTGCACTACAAATGCTGGCTCCTCCCACGACCAAATGGCTTGCATTTGGTCGTTTCTGAGATGGCCGTCCTCGGTTTCCATTATGGCCGAAAATCGGGGACAACCATCTCTAAGGTCGACCTAAATTTTGCGATTTGGGCATTCCCGACCGTATTATCGAAACGAAAGATGGACGCCCATCTTGTTTCGATAATACGGGTTTCCATGCCCCTTTGCCGGGATGTCCTGCGAGGACGTCCTCAGGAAAACATGTGGGGCGCCCCTTTCGATTATGCCCCTCCACGTAATCTTTATGTCTGCGTGATTTATTTTTGATATGACGTCTAAGTCCTACTTTGGACGTTTTGCTACAAACATCCAAAACTGAAGTAGGGAATGTAGCCATTTTCAAAGCAGAAAAACGTCTGTCTTTGCTTTTAGAAAATGTCTATTTGCTAGATGTTTTTTGTTCTGTGTTCATTTATCTTTTTGCTCCATTAAAAAAAAAAAGTCTAAGTGAAAAACACACAAAATCAATCCATTAAGATGTAGGAGGAGCCAGCATTCTTAGTAGACAGGCCACACAAACATCCCAGGAGAGCAATGGGGTACCCTAGGGGGCACTGCGGTGGACTTCAAATATACATCTCATAGTAACATAGTAACATAGTAGATGACGGCAGAAAAAAGACCTGCATGGTCCATCCAGTCTGCCCAACAAGATAAACTCATATGTGCTACTGTTGTGTATACCCTACTTTGATTGTACCTGTCCTCTTCAGGGCACAGACCGTATAAGTCTGCCCAGCACTATCCCCGCCTCCCAACCACCAGCCCCTCCTCCCAACCACCGGCTCTGGCACAGACCGTATAAGTCTGCCCAGCACTATCCCCGCCTCCCAACCACCAGCCCCTCCTCCCAACCACCGGCTCTGGCACAGACCGTATAAGTCTGCCCAGCACTATCCTCATCTCCCAACCACCAGCCCTGCCTCCCAACCACCGGCTCTGGCACAGACCGTATAAGTCTGCTTAGCACTATCCCCGCCTCCCAACCACCAGTCCTGCCTCCCTTCACCGGCTCTGCCCAGCACCATCCCCGCCTTCCGCCACCGGCCCTGCCACCTAGTCTCGGCTAAGCTCCTTAGGATCCATTCCTTCTGAACAGGATTCCTTTATGTTTATCCCACGCATGTTTGAATTCCATTACTGTTTTCATTTCCACCACCTCCCGCGGGAGGGCATTCCAAGCATCCACTACTCTCTCCGTGAAAAAATACTTCCTGACATTTTTCTTGAGTCTGCCCCCCTTCAATCTCATTTCATGTCCTCCCGTTCTACAGCCTTCGCATCTCCGGAAAAGGTTCGTTTGCAGATTAATACCTTTCAAATATTTGAATGTCTGACGGACTTCATAGAAATACATCTAAAAATTGGTTTTGAAAATACCAATCTGGACATTTTTGTGAGAAGATTTATGCCGCTTTTAGACGTTTTTTCTCTTTTGAAAATGAGCTCCGTAGTCCACAAAATTTCCCTGTCAGCATTTACACTCGCTCCAAAGTAATGTTCATTTGTACCTGAGTTTTTGGGGGAATGAGTGGGGTGGGGAGGGGATTGGGTTCACATCTGTGGAGTTCAAAAGCACCAGAAATGGCAATAAAAAAATAAATAAAAAGAATTTTGGAGCTTGGCTCCCCTTGGACATGCAGTTTTGCAAAATCTGCTCTTTATATAAATGCTGGCACTCATACATGCAATTGCAAGTGTTACAAGTGTTAAGTTCTGGCATGTATTTATTTTATTTCTTGGGCATTATTAACCGCCAATATGAAGAAATTCACCCAAGGCGGTGTACAACAGTTTAACATAAAACTTACAATTTTGTTACATGTGCAGAGTCTCAAGCGTGGCTGTACTGTTTTTTGTTTTTTTTTTATTGTTTGTTTTTTTAAGGTGTATTTTTCTAAAATGGCTTTCCTCTGTACACGCTGCCAAATACACGTGCTCTTCCTGTTTTAATAAAAGATCTGTATTCAGGAAATAATAGACGTCCTCGTAGCAGGCTGCCAAAAATGTTTTGTCATTGCAGTTGCAGACAGAACATTCTGGCCCGTTCTTCAGAAAACAGATGCCAATCACAGTGTAACAGTAGGTGGTACATTCAGAGTCTGATCCAATAGGATTTGATTAGGAGCCTTTGGGCTGAAGTAAAAAAAAAACAACCTAAGGACAAGGGAGGAGCCATGTCTTTCCTTCCCAAGAAGGATGTACAGAAGCAGTAAATGGGGAACCCCACCCTGTGGCCCAGCAGAGCCTCGGCTCCCTACTCAAGGTGCCAATTAGAGAAGAAGTACATAAGTACATAAGTAATGCCATACTGGGAAAAGACCAAGGGTCCATCAAGCCCAGCATCCTGTCCACGACAGCGGCCAATCCAGGCCAAGGGCACCTGGCAAGCTTCCCAAACGTACAAACATTCTATACATGTTATTCCTGGAATTTTGGATTTTCCAAGTCCGTTTAGTAGCGGTTTATGGACTTGTCCTTTAGGAATCCGTCCAACCCCTTTTTAAACTCTGCTAAGCTAACCGCCTTCACCACTTTCTCCGGCAACGAATTCCAGAGTTTAATTACACGTTGGGTGAAGAAAACTTTTTCTCTGATTTGTTTTAAATTTACTATACTGTAGTTTCATCGCATGCCCCCTAGTCCTAGTATTTTTGGAAAGCGTGAACAGACGCTTCACATCCACCTGTTCCACTCCACTCATTATTTTATATACCTCTATCATGTCTCCCCTCAGCCGTCTCTTCTCCAAGCTGTATAGCCCTAGCCTCCTTAGTCTTTCTTCATAGGGAAGTCGTCCCATCCCCGCTATCATTTTAGTCGCCCTTCGCTGCACCTTTTCCAATTCTACTATATCTTTCTTGAGATGCGGCGAACAGAATTGAACACAATACTCAAGGTGCGGTCGCACCATGGAGCGATGCAATGGCATTATAACATCCTCACACCTGTTTTCCATACCTTTCCTAATAATACCCAACATTCAGTAATAATACAAGGGCTGCCAGTGTGTTAATCAGTTGTCCCCTGGCACCATAAGGAGCAGAGTCAAGTGTTTCCCAACTGCAGTGAACTGTTCCGAGAGGTCAGTCTGATCCACAGCTATACCTCTGAGGCACAGATTCCCCTGGTCGTAGGGAGACTGGATCCTAAACCTTAGGTCAGAGAAGAGCAAAGACTGAAGCTGCTAACAGCAGTAAATCCCTATCAGGGAAGGGTTTGAAGGCTGAGAGCAGTAGAATTGGTGCTGTCTGTTTGCTGCGGCTGCCTCTCCCCCGTTCTTCATCTTTTCCGACGGGGAGTCTGCTGCCTCTGCTGCCCTGGCCCAGGCGATCTTCTGGCCGTTGTGTTGGAGTTGTTCTCCCGCTGACACCGCCGGCTCTTCCTCTTCTGCCAGTCTGATGGAGCAGTGGCGGAAGTCCCTGGTTTGGAGCTGTGGAGGAGGACCGTTTGAACCACCATCTTGGATCCTGCTTCGTTGACTCCGTTGCAGGTGTTGCCTGCCTCCAGCTTTTGTCAGCCTCTGGTGATCATCGCCTCTCTCCCGGCCGCATGCTGCTGCTGTTTCCTCAGTGCTTCGTCTGTGCTGTCTGGGCACTGCTGCAGTTCCCGTTGGAGGATCGCCCTTGCCTGGACCTGTTCGAGCCACTCTGTTTTGCCTGGATCTCCATCATCCCTCTTGGCTCACCTGGATTTCTGCCGTCCACCTTAGTCTCTCTTCCCTTTCCCTTCTTACCCTGTTCTTTCGCCCCTAACTAATGTAATGTAATTGTAACTGATTTCACTGTGCATTGTAAGCCACTTTGAGTCTGCTTCAAGTGGAAAAAAGTGGGGTATAAATGTTCATAAATAAATAAAATCATATTAAATGTCAGGTGACAATTCACCCATCTAAGGACTTATCCTTAACCTGTTCATAAGGCAAGCTTACAGCACTCGGGGAGCACAAATAGCATTTAAAGGAGAATTAACTGCAAACACCATTGGGAAAAGAGCACAGTAAGCCTGTCACCACCCAGCTAAGGGGACTTTTTACTGAAGAGCTGGCGCACGGCAATAGGCTTGCCGTGTACCAATCTGGAACTACCCAACGTGTCTAAAGAGAATCCACGTAAGTGGAGAAGTCAATAGATCCCACGGAGCGTAAAATGAACTTAAAAAAGGTGGGAATATGAACCAGGCTATCCAAAAACTGGAACCAAAATGAAATTTTAAAATAAACAGTGTTTAATCATTTTCAAACTAACGATAATAAAAACAATTCCACATTAAAAGTGACTCGACACAACGTTGTGTTTCGGCCAGATGGTCTACATCAGGAGTCTTATAACTAAGATCAACAGTGAAGTAAGATCATGAATTGATGTTATAAAGAAATCTCAAATCACAAATGAAAAATCTGCAGACAAGGACTTCACACTTTAATCGCTTCTCTGCAGAGTGCAGTGACAGACGGATTATTTACAAAATGTAACAAAAAAAATATATATATATATATATGTACCTGAATATCGACTTCACCATCTATGTGTTAGCTGGTGCCCCATAAACTCGATAGTGCCGAAGCCTGGACATGGTCTGGCATTAAATATCTAGGAACAACACCAGCGGCAGTCAGCAAAATGCTCACCGCTGTCGGCTGAGTATTTACCCCTCTGCGTCCTGAATTATATAAAGAGGGATGGAGTGGATTTGACCATAGACAGCACAACTCAGTTGTAGCTCAAGGCAAGTTACATTCAGGTAGAGTAAGTAAATTATCTACTCGCCTCAGGGGTGACTGTCAGCCCCAGTGCGATGTCCTTCTTCTGAACCAAAATTGGGAATTTTAAAAGTCTTCACGCCTTGCTTGTTTTTCATATTTTACATAAGAACATAAGGGTAGCCATACTGGGTCAGACCAATAATCCATCCAGCCCAGTATCCTGATTTCCAAACAGTGGCCAAGCCAGATCACAAGTACCTGGCAGAAACCTAAATCGTGGCAACATTCCATGTAGAATCTCAAAGAATAGCAGGATTCTGGAATCCTAAAGAGTGACATGATTCCATGCAGAATCTCAAAGAGTAGCAACATTCCATGTAGAACCCCAAAGAATAGCCAGATTCTGGAATCCTAAAGAGTGATAAGATTCCATGCAGAATCTCAAAGAGTAGCAACATTCCATACTACAAATCCCAGGGCAAGCACTTGCTTCCCATGTCTGTCTCAATAGCAGAATATGGACTTTTCCTCCAGGAATTTGTCTAAACCTTTTTAAAACCTAGATACACTAACCACTGTTACCACATCCTCCGGCTAAGAGTTTCAGAGCTTAACTATTCGTTGAGTGAAAAAATATTTCCTCCTATTTGTTTTAAAAGTATTTCGAGTGTTCCCTAGTCTTTGCATTTTTGGAACGAGTAAAAAAATCAATATACTTCTACTTGTTCTACACCACTCAGGATTTTGTAGACCTCAGTCATATCTCCCCTCATCCGTCTCTTTTCCAAGCTGAAGAGCCCTAACCTCTTTAGCCTTTCAACCGTTTTAATCTCATGAACCCATCTACCTTACATATACTGAAGAGAAAACGACATTGACCCAGAATCTATCTCCCACCTTACCCTCCTCTCTCTATCACCTGTCTCTACCTACCTACCCATCCAGCCTTCTATTATGTTATACTTAATTTCCTACTTTACATAACAAAATTCTGTGTTACCAATATATTACTATGTAAGCCGCATTGAGCCTGCTTTTAGTGGGAAAGTGCGGGATACAAATATAATAAATAAATTAGTCATTACAAACATAGTAACATAGTAGATGACGGCAGAAAAAGACCTGCACGGTCCATCCAGTCTGCCCAACAAGATAACTCATATTTGCTGCTTTTTGTGTATACCCTACTTTGATTTGTACCTGTGCTCTTCAGGGCACAGACCGTATAAGTCTGCCCAGCACTATCCCCGCCTCCCAACCACCTGCCCCTCCTCCCAACCACTGGCTCTGGCACAGACCGTATAAGTCTTCCCAGCACTATCCTCACCTCCCAACCATCAGCCCTGCCTCCCAACCACCGGCTCTGACACAGACCGTATAAGTCTGCCCAGCACTATCCCCGCCTCCCGATCTTGACTAAGCTCCTGAGGATCCATTCCTTCGGCAAAGCTCAAAGCAGTGACTTTTGGTTGTGATATAAATCACAGACTTTTATGGAAAAGGCTTGCCGGAGCCGTTCTCTTCTCAACATATGGGATTAAGTAAAAGGGACAAAAGTAACTGTCCAAAGAAGGGATGAAAAGTCACCAAGTTTGGTATGCTGGGAAAAGAAAAGGGGAATATTTTGAGCACATTTGAAAACCAGAAACACTGGGTCTGTATAATCCCCATTATTTTACTGTGAGAGAAGGTTAGAGGTTGTACAGTGTTGACAGCTAACTCCATTCCAAATTCCAGCCCCTCCCCCTCCCAGCTCGATTCCTTATCCGGGAGTGTTTGAATTAACTCACTTACTGTGATTGGACCCAGATGGGCTCTGTTTGAGTTATTAAAAACCTCGTTGAGGCGGTTTTTGGAAACAGAGCTACCCAATCAAAAGCTGTGGGATTTCTTTCCTTCTTAATTACTTCGTGAATATTTCTAAAAGTGCTTTTTCACATTGAAAATCTAGAAGCTGGTTGCAGCGCCTCCTTTAATGCATTTTAAATGGTATTTTCAGACAGCAGAATGTGAAACATGTTTAAAAGGCGCTGTATGTGGTAGAGAAGGGTGGGGGGTTTTCAAGGGAAGGGGAGGGGAGGGTTACTGTTAAAATTTAGTTGATGTGGGACGTTATCGTATTTCTTCATGCTGTATCATTTATCTTTTTCCTTTTGGGAAAAATATTTGTTCAATAAAAAAAATGTTGAAATCTGATAGGTGATTATAAAATGTTTTGAGTATTACGATTCTGCAAATAGATATCGACCGAAGTAGAATAGAAGGGAGGGTTGGGTCATGGGATTAGGGTAGGGTAGAAGGGAAGTGTTAAAAAATTTGATGTTGTGACTATTCTTGTACTCGAATATGGATGACTTTATTAATCCATTGTATATTGAGAGTAGTGAATATATATATATATACTAGTAAAAAAGCCCCGTTTCTGATGCAAATGAAACGGGGGGGCTAGCAAGGTTTTCTTCTGTGTGCATGTGGGAGTGTGTGTGTCCCTGCCCTCTGCCCTCTCTCCCTTCCCCTGTGCTGTCTGCCCTCTCTGTCCCCTCCCCCCTCGGAGTCGAGTCCTTCAGTGTTAAGTTTCCTGCTGTGCTGTGTTTATGTTACAGAGATAGTGAGGGCTTCTGCCCCCTCTCCCCTCCCCTCTCTGAGTCCTTCACTGTTACAGAGAGAGCGATTTGATTTCGTGCTTTGCTGTGTTTTCCTTCACTGTTAGTGTTACAGAGAGAGCGAGGGCGGGGCAGACACTCATGGGGAAACCGGATATCTCTCCCCCTTCACACTTCCGGCTGGAGGCTTCATTTAGAACGTTGGTGGTGCCTTTTATATATAGAGATTTTGTTGAATCATCAATAAAAATTGTTGAAACATAAAAGGCGCTGTATGTTTTAGTGTTTGGCAATGCTGAGAGATCAGTGAGTGTATGGTACTGTGTGTTTTTCCCCTTCACACGGTTGAGAGAACAGCCTGTCTTGGTTAATGGATCACAATCTTATATTTGACGCCAAATGAAATGGCAGTCACTGGGCTGCCCCATATCAAATTCTTCAGTGTGACACGCAGTGGCTTTGCCTGCAGGTGAAAGTTTTGCTTTGATTTTTTTTTTTTTAAAGTCTTTATTAAGCATTCAGATAACAGTAAACAACGCATACTAGTAAAGACATAATGACCAGCAAAGGAATATACATGAATGGAACTCTATCCCCCTTTGATAACATACAAACATAGTCAGTGCTCCCCCTGACACAGAATAAACCTCAAAGTTTTTCTTTCATTATATAAACCGAGCCCCCCAGAAACCCTCCTCCCATAACCAACCAAAACAATATTTAATACCACCCATCAAAGCCTACCCAGAACCCCCCCATAGCACACTGCCATATCCCCCAACTGCTCCCTCCCACCCAGAATACATCAGACCCCCCCCCACCTGTCCTCCCTCTCCCCCCCCAACCTGTCCTCCCTCTGTGTTGCTTTGATTTCTAAGCACCAATACATCTCTTGTATATTGCTATATCCCCATGTCTGGGTCCAGTGTGGTTCACAATAATGGCAGAAAAAGTACAATATCACAGAAGAAACATAAAATTCTAACATACCTTGGAGGAAAGGAGAAACAGGGGTGATATGATACAGACATTCAAATATTTGAAAGGTATTAATCCGCAAATGAACCTTTTCCGGAGACGGGAAGGCGGTAGAACTAGAGGACATGAATTGAGGTTGAAGGGGGGCAGACTCATGACTCAGGAAGTATTTTTTCACGGAGAGGGTGGTGGATATGTGGAATGCCCTCCCGCGGGAGCTGGTGGAGATGAAAATGGGAATGGAATTCAAACATGCTTGGGATAAACACAAAGGAATCCTGTTTAGAAGGAATGGTTCTGCGGAATCTTAGCAGAGATTGGGTGGCGACGCCAGTAACTGGAAACAAAACGGGAGCTAGGCAGACTTCTACAGTCTACACCCTGATCGTGACTGAATAGATAGGGGTGGGCTTGAGTGTAAATTTTAAGGGGCTTCAACGTTAGCGTCAGAACTTTTAGTACAAGAAGAGTGCTGGGCAGACTTCTACGGTCTGTGCCCTGAGAATGGCAATGACAAATCAAACTCGGGTATACATATAAAGTATTGCTTACCATGCAAAATGAGTTTATCTTGTTGGGCAGACTGGATGGACCGTTCAGGTCTTTATCTGCCATCATTTATTATGTTACTCTTTGGGGTTCTACATGTAGATGGAATGTTGCTACTCATTGGGATTCCGGAATCTTGTAACTGTTTAGGATTCTAGAACTTTTAGTACAAGAAGAGTGCTGGGCAGACTTCTATGGTCTGTGCCCTGAGAATGGCCAGGACAAATCAAACTCGGGTATACATATAAAGTATCACATACCATGTAAATGAGTTTATCTTGTTGGGCAGACTGAATGGATCGTACAGATCTTTATCTGCCCTCATTTACTATGTTACTATGTTACAATCCCATAAAAGAAAAAAAACCTCATTTAGGGGTCCTTTTACTAAGGTGAGCTAAAAGAAAATGGGCTGCGCTACTGTAGTCACGTGTTTTGGGCATGCCAGATCTATTTTTCAGCGCTCCTGTAAAAATGGCCTTTTTAAAATTTTTGCCAAAAATGGACGTGCGGCAAAATAAAAATCGGTGCATGTAAAAAACAAAATTGCTGCCTAGGCCATGCGGTAGCCGGGTGGTAACTCCAAATTGATGTGCATTGGGTGCTCGTATGCGCCTATGCGGCTTACTAAAAGGGCCCCCCAAGGATAGGTTTTTTTTCAAATAAAAAAAGTCTTAAGCTTTTTATGGAAAGCAAAATAGTTAAATTTTAATCTAATATCCAGAGGTAAAAGAGTCCATTTGGAAATTTCAAAAGAAGAAAAGTTAGAGCCGGCCATTTTGGAAAATCTCACCACCCTGGTACGTAGAGCTTTCAAAGACTGTAACCAGGAAGAGGGTCTAGAAAAAAGTTGACAGATCAGTTTAGTCACAATTTCAGATGTAAAGCCATAAATAGTCAGAAAAATCATACAAACAGGTTTAAATAATATTCTCTTACATGCGAGTGCTGTTTAAGCATGCAAACAGAAATGGCTGTCAAATTTTTTAAGCTTAAAAATCAATCTAGCTGAGGTGTTTTGAATGAGTGGGAGTAATAGTAATATAGTAAATGACGGCAGATAAAGACCTGAATGGTCCTTGCAGTCTGCTCAACAGTCACATTCATTATCAATTCAAGATTTAAATCAGCAATGAATGTGATATTATATACTTGATCATGGTCTTTATTTGGTGTTTCTGGGACATAAACTATAGATGTCCACCCGGCTCTGTCCTTCTGTTCCATCTACTGGAGTTGCTGTCAAAGCCCACACCAGCCTATCCGAATCCGTCTTGCCATTTGCAGGACAAAGACTGTCAAAGTCTTCCCAGCACTGTCCTCATGTTCCTAATTACTGGAGTGTCCATCAAAGTTCTCTCCAGCCCATCCTAAACTGGATTGCTATATTTAGGACTCAGACCATCCAAGCCAGCCCAGCTCCGGCCTTAGTTGATACAGCTAGAGTTACATGTGCAACCCTTGAAGTTTTGTTTTTTTTATACCATTCATTTTTCTAATTAGAGATCCTCTGTGTTCATCCCGCAGCTGTTTTTCCCACCACATCCCTCGGGAGGGCATTCCAGGCATCCACCACCCTTTCCGTGAAAAAAGATCTTTCGGACATTACTCCTAAGTCTACCACCCCACAACCTCAATTCATGTCCTCTAGTATTACTACGTTCCCTTCTCTGGAAAATATTTGTTTCTATGTTAATACCTTTCAAGTATTTCAATGTCTGTAGCATATCTCCCCTGCTTCTCCTCTCCTCTAGGGTATACATATTCAAGTCTTCCGGTCTCTTCTCTTATGTCTTTTGGCGCAAGCCCCATATCATTCTTGTCGCCTTTCTCGCTTGACGTCTTCTTACATCTTTGGCCAGATACGGCCTCCAAAACTGAACACGATACTCCAGGCGGGGCCTCACCAGCGACTCGTACAGGGGCATCAACACCTCCTTCCTTCTTTTGGTTGCACCTCTCTCTATACAGCCTATACATTACGAGCGTATTAGTCAAAAGTCTTGTGGCTGAATTTTGAATTGTTTGTAGTGCTTTCAGAGAATAAAGTCTAGACTCCAAATAGATGCAGTCAGGGTACTAGAACATAGGCCTCCATTCATAGAATCCCCCTCCTCATTCCTACTGAAGCACCAGGGAGTTAGCGGCAACCCAACAAGGACTGGTGGACCACCCTGTTCTCAGTTTTGCAAAATATTTCCTGCTGTAAAGAAATGTCAGCGATTTTCAAAGTTCTTGTGTGCTGTGCCCTTTTCCTTCTCTATATCAATTAGACGTCATCCCTCGGGTTCTATAGAGGTTACCCAGGTGTGTGGAGCCCAGATGTGTGCGTAAAACTAATTAAGTAATTTGGGTGTTAACAACTAATTCTTGATGCTAATTGAACTTAATTGGCACTAATTTGGATTTACATGTGGGTGGCGGAGCAGGTGGGTGGTTGGGAGGCGAGGATAGCGGAGGGCAGACTTATACGGTCTGTGCCAGAGCCGGTGATGGGAGGCGGGACTGGTGGTTGGGAGGCGGGAAGTACTGCTGGGCAGACTTGTACGGTATGTGCTCTGAATAAGGCAGGTACAAATCAAGGTAAGGTATACACATATGAGTTTGTCTTGTTGGGCAGACTGGATGGACCGTGCAGGTCTTTTTCTGCCGTCATCTACTATGTTACTATGTTATGTGCACCTTTCTATGCACTATTCTATAACGCCACATGCACAGAATGTCTCGCACACAACCCAAAAAGGGGAGTGGCCATGGGAGGGGCATGGGTGGGTCAAGGGCATTATCACAGAATACCAGGGTTACACGCCCAACTTGCATGCCAGGATTTACACCAGGTTTCAGTTCATGTAAGTCCTCACGCCCAACATTGGGCATGGGAATCCTCTCAAATAGCGCTTAGCGTGGATATTTTTGGAGCCTAAATTTGAGCACCATTCACTGAATCTGGCCCTGTGTGTATTGGGCTAGATCTTAGAAATACTGTCCCAGAGTCCTCATTATAATCTGACTTGTATAAAGGCTCTGCCAGCTCTGCTAGGCCTCAATTTTCCTCCCCTCTCCTATGAGAAGAAAACTAAGAGGGGAAGGGTACATTTGCATCTCTCATTGGCAGTTCCTGTGTTTTGGGGGGGGGGGGGGGGGGGAGCTACACTGGGCCTTGGAGCTTGAAATCTGATTCTAGAAATATGAAACGAAACCTGTGGGTTATAGTGCGCCTACTGCTTTGGGTTCAGAACTGACCCGTTGTCTCCTGCCCAGTCAGTGCCGTGTGAACGGTTTGATTGAGAACTAGAAGTAAATATTTGCCTTTTTCCCTGTCCCGCCCTCCCCCCTTTGCTTTTCCTTATAAAGTTCAGGATTAACTTTCTGAGGCTTTCTGTAGGCCTCCCTGGATGATTCCAGGGTGACAGATCAGTGAGGAATTTCTAAGGGAGCTAAATAAAAGGACAGCTCTCCCTATACCTAGTGCTTCAGTCACAGATACTGCGAACTATGCTGAAGGTTTTTTTTCTTTTACTCTTTCTGAAGTGTGTGATTTTGCTGAGAGATGTACATTGGAAGAAATTGTGCTGCAGTCATATTTCATACACGTGTGAGAGCATTTTCTTAAGAACACAATGTACAGTTCGGTTTGACTCTGCATTACTTTCTCAGGTTTTACAAGAAAGCATGCCGTGAGAAGAGGCCTAATGTAGATTTATGTGATGTTGAGTTTTATTGTGTTTTTATATGCTTGTTGGCTACTTCTTCCACATTTTGGGCTTCCCACTGGATTTCATTTCATTTCTTATAAGAATTCTATGTACCTCCTCTCACAAGGCGGCATAAAATGGAGCTGACAAGGGACGGAGTCAGGAGTAATCTAAGGAAATACTTTTTTATGGAAAGGGTGGTGAATGCATGGAACGGGCCTCCCAGTGGAGGTGCTGGAGACAAGGCCTGTATCCCTTTAATTCTAGAAACTTGTGTGCACAAGTTATTGAATGCTGTCAGGCCTGTAACTTAATGTAATGATTAGCTGCTAATTGGCTATAATTAATGCTGATTGGCACTAATTAACAGTTCTGTGCATAACTGCCTTTAGTCTGGATTCTGCAAATTGCATGCGAAAAATCCACAGCCTTTAACTGTAAGGGGTGCAGCCACATACCGAGAGCGGAGCGGTCCGCCCTAGGTGTACGCTGCAGGAGGGGTGCAGGGAGCAGCCGCGTGGCTGTTGGCTCCGCTGGTTCCTCGCTCCCTTTGATGTTACTTCCTATTCTGGGGCAGAGGGAACAGGGAACTGGTGGAGCCAACAGTCCCAGCACCCCAGGAGATAAGAGCAATGCACCGGGGGGAGGGGGTGATGTTTGGAGGTGATACTCCAGTGGGGACAACTTTGCGGCGATCCGCCCTAGGTGGCAGCCAACCAAGGAACACCACTGAAGGGGTGTGGCCCAGGGCCGCCGAGAGGGGGGGACAGGGGGGACAAAAGTCCCCGGGCCCGGGCCTCCGGGGGGGGAGGCCCGGCGCCGCTGCAGTCCGGCCCGCCCTCCATAGCTCCCGGAACTAACCTGAAGCGCCTTCACGTTCGCATCGCAGCAAGCAGCAGCAGCAGGGCAGGCCACTCCTTCCTTCTGTGTCCCGCCCTCGCCTGATGTAACGTCCGTGAGGGCGGGGCACGGAAGAAAGGAGAGGTCTGCCCTGCTGATGCTGCTGCTGCTTACTGCGATGCGAACGTGAAGGCGCTTCAGGTTAGTTCGGAGGGCCCGGCAGTGGGTGGAGGGGGGGCCCAGCGACTTTGGGTGGGGAGGGGCGCGATGTGACCTCGGGTGGAGGGGGGGCCCGGCGACTTCGGGTGGGGGGGCGGGGTGTGATGCGACCTTGGGTGGGGGGGCCCGGGGGCGGTCTTGTTCCGGCCCCGGCGGCCCTGGTGTGGCCTGGTGGGGGTATGGGTGGGTAAGAGGCATGTCTAGTACTTATTAACTCTAGCAGTTACAGGTCTAACAGCCTACAGTTAGGTGGGAACGTTTACATCAGCCATTCAGCTAGCATAAGTGTTTGCATCTAAAGTTAGTCTTGTTTATGTTTATTTAAGACTTGATATACCGCCTTTACATAATTATAAGTCAAAGTGGTTAACAATATATTTAACATAAAATCAAATTAAAGAAAAAGAATGCCATTATCAATAGGAAAGTAGACAATCTTCCACACAAAGATTAAAAAATATATATATCTACATTAAAAAATTACAAGTTACAGTGTATGCAATCCAAACAGGAACAGGATAAACGAAGCCGACAAGAACTAGACTGAAAAGCTAAGTGAAAAAAAAAAAGTTTTAATTTGTTTTATTTTTAATTTTGTCAAAGAAAATTCAGACCTAACATCTGAAGGTAAATTATTCCATAGAAACAGAGCTTAAAAAATGAAATGGTAATACAAGACCATTGGCGTCAAGTGAGCGAAGAGTACGAGATGGGGAGTAGGGAATAATTAAAGAAAAAATATATGCAGGACTGCCAGAAAGTAATGCCTTAAAAGTAAGAAGCAAAAAACCAAATGTGATACGGAACAGGTAACCAATGAAGTTCAAGAAATAAGATCGAAACGTTTTCCCCTAAACAGCATGTAACTGTGGACCTAATGCTAGTATTTATAATGGCAGTTATGTGCGTAAGAAATGGCACTTAGCACATTTCACCCCAGTACCTAAATTTAGTTGATCTTTTCAGAATTACCCCCCCCCCCCCCCAATTTAAATTCAAGGAAGCATGGGACAAGTAACAGTGCACAACAATAACAAGGCGGAAAGGAACCAAGTTCAAGTGATCAGCGTGTTCCGGTTGGATGCTACACACGCTTTTACCAAGATATTCGTACGCTCCATTATCAATCGAGATACAGCTGAGCACTCATCGATTGACCCCTGAGGAAGGCTTTTGTAGCCGAAACACGGACCTTTAGGGTCCAAATAAAATTTTGATTGGAGCATCTTATCCTGGTGTGTGGACTGATCACTTGAACTTGGTTCCTTTCCGCCTTGTTATTGTTGCGTTCTGCCTTTGTGGAGAGTGTGAACCCCTCTTGTTTTTGACAAGTAACATACTAGATGACGGCAGATAGACCTGTACGGTCCATCCAGTCTGTCCAACAATATAAACTCATTACATATGGTATGACGTGATACATCATACGTATACCTGTTCTTGATTTATCCAAGTCTGCTCGGTAGTGGCCTTGTTCTAACATTTCTGAAGTTGCTGTCAAAGTACCCAAAAAGCTCCACTCTGGCCCATCCAAATCTACTCAGCCTCCATCAGAGCACAGACCGCAGAAGTCAGCCCAGCACTGGCTCTCCTACCTAATCTCCCCTAAGCTTCTTTGGATCCGGTCTTTCTATATCACAGATAACTGTATAAGTAGGAGTCTACCCAAACTCTGCTCTTGGATTACTCCTAACCTTACCGTTAGAGAATGGCTGGTTAGAAATGATATTTAGTTCTACCCATTTGAGTGCCACTGAATGTGAGCAGTCGGCCAGCTCAGTGGGGTTTAACCAGGCAAGAGCCTGTCCTGCCCAGTTAAACCCCTTTGAATGTTGATCCGAAAGCTGCTGAAAACCTACCTCTTCAAACAAGCATATCCAAACGACCCAACTTAATTTATGAACCTAATCCACACCACTAACATTACCCATACCTCAAACCTTCCCCCCACATCTCTTCCTCTCGTCATACTCTATACAACTGTGTTATCTCTGTGATACTTTGTACCCTACATTGTAAGCCGCACTGAACCTGCTATCGAGTGGGAAAGAGCGGGGTATAAATGCCATAAATAATAATAATAAACAGGATTCCTTTGTTTTTGTCCTGCGCATTTTTGAATTCCATTACCGTATTCATCTCCACCACCTCCTGTTGGAGGGCATTCCAGGTATCTACCACCCTCTCCGTGAAAAAATACTTCCTGACATTATTCATGAGTCTGTCGTCCCCTTTCAATTTCAATTCATGCCCTCTAGTTCTACTACCTTCCCGTCTCTGGAAAAGGTCTGTTTGTAAATTAATACCTTTCAAATATTTGAACATCTGTATCATATCACCCCTGTTTCTCCTTTCTTCCAGTGTATATATGTTTAGGTCAGCAAGTCTCTCCATGTACGTCTTCTGCCTAAACCCCCTATCATTTTCGTTGCTCTTCTCTAAACCTCTTCAAATCTTTGTACATCTTTAGCAAGATACGGCCTCCAAAACTGAACACAATACTCCAGGCGGGGCCTCACCAACGACTTGTACAGGGGCATCAACACCTCCTTTCTTCTGCTGGATATACCCCTCTCTACGCAGCCTAGCATCCTTCTGGCCGCGGCCACCGATTTGTCGCACTGTTTTGACATCTTGAGATCTTCAGGCACCATCACCCCAAGGTCCCTCTCCTGACCTGAGCTTACCAATCTCTCCCCTCCTATCCGGTACATCTCTTTTGTATTTCTGCACCCCAAGTGCATCACTCTGCACTTCGTCGCATTAAATTTAGCTGCCAAACCCTTGATCATTTTGGCTATCTTCGTGTCATCCGCAAAAAGGCAAACGTTTCCTTCTAACCCTTCAGCAATGTCTTGCACAAATATATTAAACTGAATCGGCCCCAGCACAGACCCCTGAGGCACTCCACTACTCACCTTCCTTTCCTCTGAGCAGATTCCATTTACGACCACCTTCTGCCACCTGTCGGTCAACCAGTTTCCAATCTAGTTCACCACTTTGGGTCCTAGGTTCAGCCCTCTCAGCTTATTCACGAGTCTTCTGTGAGGGACCATATCAAAGACTTTGCTGGTAATCAATAGAAATAAAACAAAATAAAACATGGAAAAGAAAATAAGATGATACCTTTTTTTTAATTGGACATAACTTACTAGTAGATGACGGCAGAAAAAGACCTGCAGGGTCCATCCAGTCTGCCCAACAAGACAAACATATGTGTATACCTTACCTTGATTTGTACCTGCCTTATTCAGGGCACAGACCGTACAAGTCTGCCCAGCAGTACTTCCTGCCTCCCAACCACCAGTCCCGCCTCCCATCACCGGCTCTGGCACAGACCGTATAAGTCTGCCCTCCACTATCCTCGCCTCCCAACCACCAACTCCTCTTCCCCCCACCTCAGCCTCAGTAAATCAGGTCCTAAAAGAGCTAGGGCAGTGCCTGGAGTGGATCTCTTCCCCGTTCCCCTTGAACGTTATTTTGGGGTGGGGGAGGGGGCGGCGGTGAAAGAGGTCTCAGCCTCTGGGTGCCAAGCTGTAGGGCTGGCCGGCCCCTACGTTCAGAGATAACGTGTCAAGGCCTGATGTACAGTGTTGCTAGGAGAGCGGATAACATTTTCCCTTCCCGAAATGGGAGAACGTGAACTCCTAGGACCAAGTATGCTCAATCTAATTTGATATGATTTGCATATATTCTTTATTTTCAAACAAATATTTGTTAAATGTGGATTACATCATCATAAAAAGCAAAGGCATATCCATAGTTACATTTGTAACAGGACAAAAACACATAGCAGGGAAAAAAAAAAAAAGCCCCGCGTACAGGCTGCTATTCAAAAGGTTTGTTTGGGTAACTTCAGTAGTTACCTGGACAAATCTTCTTTATTAATTTCTTATGTACGACCTGAAAGCTCGAAAGCTATTGAAGTGGTGTTCATTCAGATACAATAAGTATTTTTTTTTTGTTACATTTGTACCCCCCCGCTTTCCCACTTGTGGCAGGCTCAATGCGGCGGGCAATGGAGGGTTAAGTGACTTGCCCAGAGTCACAAGGAGCTGCCTGTGCCTGGCCCTTGCAGATCACCAATGTGGCCGCGCAGGCTTCTGCCTCTGTGAGTCTGACGTCCTGCATGTACGTGCAAGACGTCAGACTCACAGAAACGGAAGCCTGCGCAGCCTTCTACATGGAATGCTGCTAGTGGAATAGCAACATTCCATGTACAATCTCCAATAGTAGCAACATTCCACGTAGAGTCTGCAATAGTAGCAACATTCCACGTAGAATCTCCAATAGTAGCAACATTCCACGTAGAGTCTCCAATAGTAGCAACATTCCACGTAGAATCTCCAATAGTATCTATTTTATTTTTGTTACATTTGTACCCCCCCGCTTTCCCACTTGTGGCAGGCTCAATGCGGCGGGCAATGGAGGGTTAAGTGACTTGCCCAGAGTCACACCAATGTGGCCGCGCAGGCTTCTGCTTCTGTGAGTCTGACGTCCTGCACATAAGTGCAGGACATCAGACTCACAGAAACAGAAGCCTGCGCAGCCTTCTACATGGAATGTTGCTAGTGGAATAGCAACATTCCATGTAGAATCTCCAATAGTAGCAACAATGTAGAATCTCCAATAGTATCTATTTTATTTTTGTTACATTTGTACCCCACGCTTTCCCACTCGTGACAGGCTCAATGCGGCTTACATGGGGCAATGGAGGGTTAAGTGACTTGCCCAGAGTCACAAGGAGCTGCCTGTGCCTGAAGTGGGAATCGAACTCAGTTCCTCAGGACCAAAGTCCACCACCCTAACCACTAGGCCACTCCTCCACTCTGTCCCTGGAGGGTTTACTTTCTGAGTTTATACCTTGGTATTTTTAACACCCCCTTCCCCCTCCTGCTGATGGCATGAAGTTTGTCCTCCCAGCTTGTTGGCTAGCCAAAATGTATCAGATGATGTTGTAGTGGAGTTAGAGGCATTCTGGGGTGTGATTTTAGGTTACCCAGAGAACACTGGCATTCGGCACTGTCTAGTAAACCTGAAAATCAATTTTGTGTGGGTTATCTAGGTTGGAATGGGATGCCATTATTTACAGCCTATTTGGCTAAACAAAAACTGCCCGATATTTAGTGCTGTTTAATTAGCCAGGAACGTCTCCTGTCTAGTTAAATAGCACTTAGCCATCTATCCGCAAATATTCAGTGGGGGTTAGCCGGCTATCTCCCACTGAATATTCACAGTCAGTGCATAGCAGCTAACCGGCTATTTCCTTAGCGTCACTCCGGACCGGCCCAGCAGAACTGATGGGTTGTGTATGCCTTCCAGTAGTTGGAGAGTGAGAACAATGTTTCTTGAGAGAGCCAATAAGAGCCCAGCTCAGCCCTAGCAAGTCTCAGTATTCTCAGTCTCCAGCAGGTGAAAGACATGGTGAGTCCTTCAGTCTCATTCTTTCCTTACTTTTCTATGTAAAAAAAAAAAAAGTAATTAAATCTTTTTCTCTGTGCGCCACTGGGAGTAATTGCTGGCAGAGGCAGAGACCCACGGGGGTTTCTGGTGCCTCAGGGGTGTACTCTCGGGGGCCAGGTCCCTCGTCCCATCTCTCTCCCCAAGCCTTCCTTGGGTGCTACAGAAGCTCAGAGAGTAGTTTATTGCAGGCTGATGTCCACCCCTTTGTGGGAAGGGTGTCGTAGAGCTGTGGGAAACAGTTTTGTTGTTTTCATTTGAAAAAAAAAAAAAAAGAGCATCAGAACAAAGACAGTACAGCGGTCGTAAAAAAAAAAAAAAAAGACCAGTGCAGCCGTCGCTTGTAATTTTTCTCCCTGTTCTGTCTTAGTGTGGCTGTTTCCCCTTGAGCTTTGAGCCGTGGCTGGTTGGCCAGTGCAGGTATGGCGAAGAAGCTCCGTAGATGTGCAGTTTGTCAGTGGCAGGGAGTTACTGCCACCCAAGGTCTGTAAAATTTGTACCATGGTTCAGTCGGATCTTCGGGCGGTTGCCAAGGACGCGGGTGCATGGCGATCGGGTGCTCCCACTGGAGGGGAGGGTCTTCTCCTGACCTGGGAATGAGCGGCATAGCAGGGCCCAACCCATGACACGAGTCTTGCTGCAGGCCGAGGCATCAGCTGAGCCTGCGGGAGTACAGGGAGGGCTTCCCAAGAGGGGATTCCCTACGGATTTTGTTTTATTGATGTACAATACTTACTTGCTCAGGCAGTCATCTCCTCAGCCTCCTTTGGTTTCAGAGTATTCCCTGGGGTCTATTGCTGGCTCCAAAAGACCCAGGGTTTCCGGGGAAGATCAGGAGTTGGCTTTAGGCGTAGAGTTGGATTCCCTTGAGGCAGAGGAGTATAAGGGTGAGGAAGAAGGCTTTCCTTCCACAGAGTTGCCTCCAGGGCAGGACCCATCAGTGGCCCGGATTTTCCATAAGGAGGACTTATAGGAGCTGATTGCTTTGGTATTGTCCACCTTAAATTTTGAAGAAGTGCCAGAGCCTACAGTCCAGCACAGGGTAGATCCCTTGATGAAAGGGGTCCATAAGTCTGGCAGATCTTTCCTTATGCATCAGGACATAAGGGATTATAGTTCAGTCACAGTGGGATGTCCCAGATGCCCCGCTTAGATTGGCTTTCTTCATGGTTTGGCTTTATCTGGTGGTGGAGCAGGACAAGGACTGGCTCAAGTCTCTGTTAGTAGATGAAGTAGTGTCTGCAGAGACCAAGAAGAATACGGTGCCGGTAGATGGGGGCACTGCCATTAAAGACCCACAGGACCATCGTTCGTCTCCAAACTACAGTCCTGTGGGTCCTTAAGGGCGTCCTTAAGGGCATCTACTGGCACAGATGCTCTTAAAGCATTCCTTTGATGTTTTGGCCTTGGCAGTGCAGGCGGCCATCTCTGGGGCGCTGGTGACACGGGTATTCTTCCGTTGGTCTGAGCATATGTTGGACAGAAATTCAGACAATTATTTTCTTGTTCGATCAAGAACTGGTTAAGATTCAAATGAGTCTCCCTGTCGGTCTTGGGTAAAGGCTCAGACGGGCAGGGAAACTCTGGCCAGGTTGGTCACATTACAGGTAGTTTGCCCAGTTCTCGAGTGGGGCACAGGGAGGTATTCCATCTATTTTGTAGTTCCGAAGAAGGAAGGTTCTTACTGACCCATTTTGGATCTCAAGAAGGTTAACCATGCCGTTCAGGTGTCTCCTTCCCGCATGGAAACCCTGCGGTTGGTTATTGTGGCTGTTCGCTCGGGAGAATTCCTCACAGCTCTAGACTTGACAGAAGCCTACCTGCACATTCCTAGTAGGCGCATCAGCGCTTCCTCCGATTTGCAGTGTTGGGTCAGCATTTTCAGTTTTGTGCGATGCCATTCAGAGTTACGATGGCTCCAAGGACATTTAACAAAGTTGTGGTCCTAGTGGCGGCAGCTCTTCGCAAGAAAGGCATTCTAGTACATTCTTACCTGGATGATTGGTTGATTCATGCAGAGTCATATCAAGAGAACTGTCATGTGACCGCTCAGGTGGTCCAGTTCTTGGAATCCTTACGTTGGGTAATCAATCTGCTCAAGAGTCGTCTGGTGCCGATGCAGACCTTGGACTATCTGGGAGTCACTTTTGAATTAGAAAAAGTGCAGAGAAGGGTGACGAAAATGATAAAGGGGATGGGACGACTTCCCTACGAGGAAAGGCTAACGCAGCTAGGGCTCTTCAGCTTGGAGAAAAGACGGCTGAGGGGAGATATGATAGAGGTCTATAAAATAATGAGTAGAGTGAAATGGGTAGGCGTGAAGCGTCTGTTTACGCTTTCCAAAAATACTAGGACTAGGGGGCATGCGATGAAGCTACAAAGTAGTAAATTTAAAATGAATCGGAGAACATTTTCTTCACTCAACATGTAATTAAACTCTGGAATTCATTGCCAGAGAATGTGGTAAAGGCGGTTGGTTTAGCAGAGTTTAAACAAAGGTTTGGACGTCTTTCTAAAGGAAAAGTCCATAGACCATTATTAAATTGGACTTGGGGAAAATCCACTATTTCTGGGATAAGCAGCATAAAATTTTTTGTACTTTTTTGAGATCTTGCCAGGTATTTGTGACCTGGATTGGCCACTGTTGGAAACAGAATGCTGGGCTTGATGGACCTTCAATCTGTCCCAGTGTGGCAATACTTATGTAATGTTTCTTCCGGAGTTGCGCATTCTCAAGCTGCAGACTCAGAGAGCCTCGTGTGCTCGGGATTATCTTCAGGTGTTGGGTTCTATGGCGGCAGCCATAGAGGCAGTGAAATGGACCAAGACCCACATGCAGAGTTTTCAGGGTTCTCTGCTCTCCAGGTGGTCTCCTCAGCCAGACGTTTTGGGGGTCAAATTGTTTTTACCAGCGGGAGTGTGGCAGAATCTCTGCTGCTGGCTCCAGGTGAGCAGTTTGTCGTCAGATCTGCCGCTGGATCCATCACGGTGGACGGAAGTGACCATGGACACCAGTTTCAGGGGCTGGGGTGCTCTCTGTGTGGGTCAGCTGGTACAGGGCTTGTGGTCAATGGAGGAGGTGATGCGCTCAATCTGTTGGAGACCAGAGCAATTTGCCTAGCATTCAGCATATTTCAGAGTGTCCTCAAGGACAAGGCAATAAGGGTCTTGTTGGACAGTGCTACAGCGGTAGCATGCATCAACCATCAGGGAGGTATGAAGTGTCCCAGGCTAGTACAGGAGACTGCAACACTTCTATCGTGGGCGGACCCCCACCAGCTACCTTTGCTGAAGAAGACTTTGGCGGGGGTTGGGGACCCCCACCAGCAAAGGTAGCTGGTGGCGACGCGAGGGGGGGGGGTTGAAATGGCGGGGGAGGGTCGTCGTCTGAGGAAGGCGGGCTAAAATGTGCCCCCCCCTACCTCAGGCTCTGGACCCCCCCTCCTGCCGAGGTCTGGCTACTCCCCTGATAAGTGGCACCTCCCTATAGAATTACCTTCTAGGTGTGCTACTCCCAAATCATGGCTGAGTCTCTACCCATCCCTTGTGGGTGGGGGTTAAGGGGGTTTAAACTCTTCCTTCCCAGCATCCAAACATAGGAAGAAGAGGCTGAGCTTAGGAATCCATGCAGGAGTGTTCGGTAATCTATATTTAAATACAATTAAAAGCTTGGAAAAGAAAACCATTTCAAAGCAAGTTCCAAGGATCCCGAGAGCTGTCTGTGCTGGGTGCTTTTGCAGGCGAAGCAAGGCCTTGTAGAGAGAAGACGCTGGGTTATTGCTCTGTGACCTAACCATCTGGAAAGCAGACTTTCGGGCTGGGGCCTCTGTGATTAAAACTGAGGCAAGAAAACCTTCCATATTTGGCCAAGGACGTCTCCGGCCAGCCCAGGGCAGCTCTGCAGCCAGCAGATGGGCTCCTTTCACTCAGCACTCCCTCTGTGCCTTTAACTCTTTAGCGGCAGGGCAGGATCAGCTCTCCCCATGGACTGATGTGGCACATTTGGGCCAGATTAATGTTGTGGAAGAAGTGGCAGGTGGAATGCCATTTGTGATTAGCTTTGCAAGGTTATACTGGAGCCTGGACAGCCCCAGTACAGGGAGGAGAAAGCTCACTACGTCCTTATTTTTGGAGACGTCTTCCATTGCATTAATGAATGGTATCACAGCCTGCAAAGAAACAAGCTAGTCCTTTGTGTGCGAGGTTAGTCCAGTTAAAAGCTGCCGCCCGCAACTTCACGTCTCCAGTTGTAAGCAGGCCGTTCTGAAGTTCACGGTGCACTGGGATGATTCATGTTTCTGATGTGGGACACGCTGTGCTCTGGATTCCATGATACGGTACTTTTCTTCCGGGCTGTTGCTGAGGTGGGCTGTATGGCGATGAAGCAGATGGCATGCTAATATGCTGAAAAATTCTGTTTACACATGAAAGGTTGAGTTAACAGAAGTGCAAACAGGGCTGTCATTTGGGGTGGGACAGCTGACCAGGGGGCAAAGCACTTTGGGTGTAGCACAAGTGACCGAAATTGGTACTGTGAACTGGCAGCCCATGTAAAGCCAGATAGAACTGCAACTCTCCGTCTACCATCTGAGTTAGTGAGCAAAAGAGGAGAGCGTGAAAAAGAGTGGAGAAGAGAGGGAAAACATTGGGAGCAGGGGATGGAAATATGCTCACCTCCCCTAGTCACCGTCCGGGCGGGACGGATTGAGCCAGCCGGGTTTTACTTCCATTGCTTTCAATGGAAAGCAATGGAAGTAAAACCCGGCTAGCTCAATCCGTCCTCCTTTTTCTGGAGCCATATGGTAACCCGGTCCGGCCGATACTCAAAATGATTTTGCTATCCAGAAACGGCCGCTGACCGGTTAAATCGCTCGTTCACGGCTATCCAGTCATTTTAAGCAGCACTGAGCTGAAAATGACCAGTTAGCACCAAATTCAAAGGTGGCTAATTTGTGGGAGTTCCAGGGGTGGAGTCGAGTTCAGTGCCGATACTCATCCCCTCACCGCATAAGCAAACTGCTTAAGTCAGGCCGCATAAATAGTAGTCCTATCTCTTTTTTTTTTTAATTGATTTTCCATAATAATTACAATACACATTAAAGAAAAATAAGCAAAACCAATAGGAAGAAACACATGAAAGAAATTATAACATCATGATAGCTGTAAGCAACTAGCGTTCAAAGAAAAACCATACGTTCAAATGGTAAAAAGCACTACATAACAGAAGGGCAGAAAAATACATCCACATCCATAAAACTCAACCTAATAATCATTTAAGTGGTTTGGCTTATGCGGTTGATGAATATTGACTTAGCCAGCTATATGATAACCGTCTTAAAAAAAACCTGGATATTCAGTGCTGAAGCCTGGACAGGATCTAGCGTTGAATATCTGGCAGTAACGCTAGTGGCGGGTAGCAAAACGCTCACCGCTGTTGGATAAATATCAGGGGGCGTATTCCCCTCTCCCCCTCATTTTATTACATTTATGACACACCTTTTCTGTTTGCCTAAAGCGATATAGAGCAGATTTATTACACAGTCGCTCAACATACAGTATGTGCATATTTTAGACATTTCATCCATCCTTGTGAATTAATACCACATCTATTAATGTGGAAAACCTCTCTGGCTCCTCTTCCTCGGTCAGCAATAGTGAGGCAGGTGGTAAGGTGGGTGGAATTCCATCTCCAGTTTCTCTTGTATTTGGCGCCTCTCTCTACTCATAAGTACATAAGTATTGCCATACTGGGAAAGACCAAAGGTCCATTGAGCCCAGCATCCTGTTTCCAACAGTGGCCAATCCAGGTCACAAATACCCAGCAAGATCCCAAAAATGTACAAAACATTTTATACTGCTTATCCCAGAAATAGTGGATTTTCCCCAAGTCCATTTAATAATGGTCTATGGACTTTTCCTTTAGGAAGCCATCCAAACCTTTTTTAAACACTGCTAAGCTAACCGCCTTTACCACATTCCCTGGCAACGAATTCCAGAGTTTAATTACACGTTGAATGAAGAAACATTTTCTCTGATTCGTTTTAAATTTACTACATTGTAGCTTCATCGCCTGCCCCCTAGCCCTAGTATTTTTGGAAAGCGTGAACAGACGCTTCACATCTACCCAGAATTCCCCTCCAGTGTCGAATTCTGCTTGAGGTCAGGGAGGCAGCAGTGGTAGCAGCCTTGTATGATTCCCCGTCAGCCCCTCACCGAACCTGACCACTGCAAAAAGAGGAGGACAGTGACTGCTCTCCTTCTCTTCGGTGATTAGCTGTTTTACTGTTCTAACGTTATCCGCTTACGTAGTCAGTTAGTGGACCAAATATCGCTGCTCACCAACCGGCTGTTGGGCTCCCCCCCCAGACCGCCCCTAACCAAACCACTTAGAGACTGGCCGGTTAGCAGCGATATTCAATAACACTACCTGTGTAACTAGGTCAGTGGGGGTTTAACTGAGCAGGAGCCTCTCCTTAAGTGAGTTCCTTCAAAAAGGCGGTAAATAAATTCTAATAAACACATAAAATAAAGAAATATAGCAAACTCACCACAAAGACCGTAATTGGACATTTCCTAACTCTTCCTCCTCCTCTCTAAGTTCCCCCAATGTATTTTCCATACATGAACCTTATTCTACCACAATATCACCTTGTATTTGTTCATACCGGAACTGGCAAACGCCTTTACGGTACTATGTAAGCCACATTGAGCCTGCAAATAGGTGGGAAAATGTGGGATACAAATGTAACAAACAAATAAATAAATAATCCTCAGGACAGCAGTTCAACCTATGAAAAGACAGGGCTATAACTATTACACTGGGCCCTACAGCACCGATGTACCTACTGCTGAGAAACTAGAATAAGCTGAACTGTTACAGATGCCTACACAGACACTTTATGCTAGCAGAATCCTTCACCTCAGTCACAGGCAGCTCCTTGTGACTCTGGGCAAGTCACTTAACCCTCCATTGCCCCATGTAAGCCGCATTGAGCCTGCCATGAGTGGGAAAGCGGAGGGTACAAATGTAACAAAAATAAAATAGATACTATTGGAGATTCTACATGGAATGTTGCTACTATTGGAGATTCTACATGGAATGTTGCTATTCCACTAGCAACATTCCATGTAGAAGGCTGCGCAGGCTTCTGTTTCTGTGAGTCTGACCAGGACGTCAGACTCACAGAAGCAGAAGCCTGCGCGGCCACATTGGTGATCTGCAAGGGCCGACTTCTACATGGAATGTTGCTAGTGGAATAGCAACATTCCATGTAGAATCTCAAATAGTAGCAACAGTGGAGGAGTGGCCTAGTGGTTAGGGTGGTGGACTTTGATCCTGGGGAACTGAGTTCAATTCCCACTGCAGCTCCTTGTGACTCTGGGCAAGTCACTTAACCCTCCATTGCCCCATGTAAGCCGCATTGAGCCTGCCATGAGTGGGAAAGCGCAGGGTCCAAATGTAACAAAAATAAAATAGATACTATTGGAGATTCTACATGGAATGTTGCTACTATTGGAGATTCTACATGGAATGTTGCTATTCCACTAGCAACATTCCATGTAGAAGGCTGCGCAGGCTTCTGTTTCTGTGAGTCTGACGTCCTGCACGTACGTGCAGGACGTCAGACTCACAGAAGCAGAAGCCTGCGCGGCCACATTGGTGATCTGCAAGGGCCGACTTCTACATGGAATGTTGCTAGTGGACGTGCAGGACGTCAGACTCACAGAAGCAGAAGCCTGCGCGGCCATATTGGTGATCTGCAAGGGCCGACTTCTACATGGAATGTTGCTAGTGGAATAGCAACATTCCATGTAGAATCTCAAATAGTAGCAACAGTGGAGGAGTGGCCTAGTGGTTAGGGTGGTGGAGTTTGGTCCTGGGGAACTAAGGAACTGAGTCTGATTCCCACTTCAGGCACAGGCAGCTCCTTGTGACTCTGGGCAAGTCACTTAACCCTCCATTGCCCCATGTAAGCCACATTGAGCCTGCCATGAGTGGGAAAGCGCGGGGTACAAATGTAACAAAAATAAAATATGGTATCCCAGACCATACTCCAGAAACGGGACAGAGGCTGGCATTCAAGCAATATATGTATCATACTGCCAGGATGTTATTGTTAAGACCAGCAAACCACAGAGTCCAATTACTGTACCTCCAGCACACTATTTCATTTTTCTAATTGAACTGGTTTCTGTCCACTTTCTTTTCTTCTCCACTCAGGTTTTATCCTCTTCTCACCTCCTGGAGTCTTCAGTCTCCCTCTTTTCTTTTTTCACCTACCAGCTTTCCATCTTCCACTCTCACCTCCTCCCAAGCTCTCTCGCTGTTAAGTGCCCCCTCCTCCCAGTCTCTTTATTCTTCCTATTTTTCGCTCAGTCTATCATCCTCCATTTACATCCTCTGTACTCACCACCTCCCAAGGACCTTCCTCTGAGACGTTCCTTCCCTGTTGTCTAGGCCCTTTCTTACATCTCTTATTCCCTACCTAGCTTCTTAATCCCAGTCCCGTTTCTACTTTCTGTCTGCCCTTCCATGTCTATTCTATACTGCCTCTTCCTAGGCCCTTCGGGCACTTTTTTCGTTCTTGCCCCTCCCTTCCACTAGACACATTTTTGCTTCCCTTTTAACTGACACAGGCCTGCCTATCCACCTGGTACAGGCTCTTCCCTCCTCCTTCCTACTAGAATTTTCACCCTCCCATCCCCCTGGACCTGGATCCAGACTTTGCCAACTCCTCATCATGCCACAGATGCGTTTACTGAGATGTCATTTTCGGCTGCCGTAGAAGACCAGTCTCATGATCAGTGCTGTGAGACTTTGCAGCTCTTGTTACAAGACACTAGAAGCACTTCCTCTGTGCAGTAATTTTATTTCCATCAGGAAAGATATTTGGACGTCAGGACTTGAAAGAACTAGGGGGCAGAGGGAAAAAGCTGGCGGAAGTGTCTACCCTGGAGATGGGGCAGAGTCTTCCAAGGAAGGGGGATGAGATCAAGCCTAAAGAGGGGTTCAGACTATGCTGGGGAGAGGAAGAGAGTTTAAGAGACTGGAACCTGGAGAGGACAGAGGTTGAGGTGGGAGAAAGCTGAGGAGTGGGAGTGAGGAATCAGGCCTTATGATGGAGGAATACTATACAAATAAACATGTAAAGTTGCAGAATTTGAAAATAATGTACACAGAATTTTCAGACGTTTTGTGCAGAATTGTTATTTTTATTTATTTACATTATTTTGTGCAGAAGTATAGCTGTCATTTGATGTCTGGCTCCTCACTTGGTGGCTGGGAGAGGAGGGTGGAAGCAGATGGTCTTGCTTGATCAGCTCTTCACTGGGCAGGCAAGAAGGAGCTCTTTGGGACAGAGACATATTGTACCCCTTACATATCATCTCTATATATAAAAGGCACCACCAACGTTCTAAATGAAGCCTCCAGCCGGAAGTGCGAAGGGGGAGAGATATCCGGTTTCCCCATGAGTGTCTGCCCCTCCCTCGCTCTCTCTGTAACACAAACAGTGAAGGAAAACACAGCAAAGCACGAAATCAAATCACTCTCTCTGTAACGGTGAAGGACTCAGAGGGGGGAGGGGAGAGAGGGCAGAAGCCCTCACTATCTCTGTAACACAAACACAGCACAGCAGGAAACTTAACACTGAAGGACTTGACTCCGAGGGGGGAGGGGACAGACAGCACAGGGGAATGGAGAGAGGGCAGAGGGCAGGGACACACACACTCCCACATGCACACAGAAGAAAACCTTGCTAGCCCCCCCATTTCATTTGCATCAGAAACGGGGCTTTTTTACTAGTAGTAACATAATAGATGATTGCAGATAAAGACCTGTGTATGGTCCATCCACTCTGCCCAACAAGATAAACTCATTACATATGGCATGATGTGATACTTCATATGTATACCCGATCTTGATTTATCCCTTCAATTTTCAGGGCACAGTCCAAAGACGTTTGCCAGGCACTGGCCTTGTTCAAATTTTCTGAAGTTGTCGAAGCCCCCCCCCCCCCCCCCCCCTGAAAATCTACACTGCAGCCCATCCAAATCTATTCAGCCAAGATCAGGGCACAGACTGTAGAAGTCTTGCCAGGTACTAGCTTTGCTTCCCAATGACCAGCGTTGCTTCCTAATCTTTGCTAAGCTTCTTTGGATCGGAGCCTTCCAAACAGGATTCCTTTGTGTTTATCCCGCGCACTTTTGAATTCCTTTACCATTTGTATCTCCGGCACCTCCCGCGGAAGGGCATTCCAGGTGTCTGCTCCCCTCTTGGTGGAAAAAAAAATACTTCCTGACATTATTCCCGAGTCAGCCCCCTTTCAACCTCAATTCATGTCCTCTAGTTCTACCACCTTCCTGTCTCTGGAAAATGTTTGTCTGCGGATTTATACCTTTCAAATATTTGAACGCGTGTATCATACCACCCCTGTTTCTCCTTTCTTCCAGGGTATATATGCTCAGGTCAGCAAGTCTCTCGTATGTCTTTCTACGCAAACCCCCTACCATTTTTGTCGCTTTTCTCAGGACCACTTTGTCATTTTACAGACAGTTTTTTGTATGTCCAGTTGTGCTATAAAAACAATACTTGTGGATAAATATTCATCTAGTGATGGTGAGAGCTTTGCTGACCGTTGCCGTGCCGGGCCATGTACGAACTCTGGCATTGAATATAAGCTCCATGTGGCACTGGCTAACACATGGCCACAAGTCGATATTCAGAACTTAACAGGCCTTGCTTTGCTGCATAAAGATAGGACTGTTTTATATGGTCCTGTTTATGCTGTTACCCTGGCCGGTTAAATGCTGAATGAGAGTAGTGGATGCTTGGAATGCCCTCCCGCAGGAGGTGGTGGGGATGAAAACGGTAACGGAATTCAAACATGCGTGGGATAAACATAAAGGAATCCTGTTCGAAAGGAATGGATCCTCAGGAGCTTAGCCGAGATTGGGTGGCAAGAGCTGGTAGTGGGAGGCGGGGATAGTGCTGGGCAGACTTATACGGTCTGTGCCAGAGCCGGTGGTGGGAGGCGGGGCTGGTGGTTGGGGGGCGGGGATAGTGCTGGGCAGACTTATACGGTCTGTGCCCTGAAAAAGACAGGTACAAATCAAGGTAAGGTGCATATGAGTTATCTTTTTGGGCAGACTGGATGGACCATGCAGATCTTTTTCTGCCGTCATCTACTATGTTACTACGTTACTATGAATATCGGTACTCAGAGCTGGCCCAAGGCAAGATGCTGCCTGAGGCGGAGCTAATATGCTGCCCCCCCCACCCCCGGCGACATTTACCTTGTCGTGTTCCAAACCCGGCAGCGATTCCCATACGCTACCCTGCCACTGGCACCCGCCTCTTCCCTTTATTACAGCTTTCTAAGCCTCTGATGAAACAGGAAGTTACATCAGAAAGGCTGTCACAGTAAAGGGAAGAGGCAGGTGCCGGTGGTGGGGCAGCTTATGGGAATCGCTGCCGCTGCTGGGTTTGGAACGTGACGAGGTAAAACGCCGCTCCTGAAGAGTGCCGCCTGAGGCTCCCTGCCTAAGGTGGCCTAATGGTCGGGCCACCGCTGTCGGCACTTAACCGGCCAAGTGCCAGTTCCACCCCCGGAATGCCCCTGAAATAGCTGGCTTTCACGTAGGTGCCATCCACTAATCTTCAGTGGCGATAACCACGAGGATGCCCCTGAAAATTAGCGGATAGCCCCAAATAAATGATTTAACCAGTCGGTGCTGTTTCTGGCCAGTGAAGTCATTTTGACTATCCATCAGATGACTTACAGAAAACTTTCTCTCTCTCTCTCTCTTTCTTGCTGGGAGCCTGGGAAGAAAATCTGGGAGTAGCTCTGGACAACTGAAAAACAAACAGACTGCCTGAGGGCTGAGCATAAACAGGAGGTTATTATTAGTAACGAAAACAGACGAGTATTTGGCCCTCCTGATCGTATGTGAGGGAGGTTCCTCTCTCTCCTGCTTAATGAGGTCCTGCCTTGTAGAACTGCACAGAAGTCTGGTGCCGATGGGAGAAGGGGACTGTTGCTGGCCAGGGACGTCAAAGCGGTGGGCTCCAGGAACTAGACAGCTGACGATTCCTCTTGGAGTGCAAACCTTTTGGCTTTTCTTTCCGGGATATTTAATGTACTTAAAGGTACATGAAGCATTGGGTGGCTGTGGGTTAGGTTTGATTTTTATTTATTTTTTTTATTTTTGTTACATTTGTACCCCACGCTTTTCCACTCATGGCAGGCTCAATGCGGCTTACATGGGGCAATGGAGGGTTAAGTGACTTGCCCAGAGTCACAAGGAGCTGCCTGTGCCTGAAGTGGGAATTGAACTCAGGACCAAAGTCCACCACCCTAACCACTAGGCCACTCCTGCACTGTTGCTACTATTTGAGATTCCACTAGCAACATTCCATGTCGAAGTCGGCCCTTGCAGATCACCAATGTGGCCGCGCAGGCTTCTGCTTCTGTGAGTCTGACGTCCTGCACGTACGTGCAGGACATCAGACTCACAGAAACAGAAGCCTGCGCAGCCTTCTACATGGAATGTTGCTAGTGGAATAGCAACATTCCATGTAGAATCTCCAATAGTGTGTCTTTTATTTTTGTTACATTTGGACCCTGCGCTTTCCCACTCATGGCAGGCTCAATGCGGCTTACTTGGGGCAATGGAGGGTTAAGTGACTTGCCCAGAGTCACAAGGAGCTGCCTGTGCCTGAAGTGGGAATCGAACTCAGTTCCTCAGGACCAAAGTCCACCACCCTAACCACTAGGCCACTCCTCCACTCATGCTCCTCCACTCATGCTGATGTTTGAACGCATTCTCTGTATTTAGAGCATTTCCTAAAAAGCCTCTTAATTGGCTTCTCTGTATGTTTTGACTAGGCTGGAAGTTCCAGGGATCAGTGACTGTGCCTGTTGGTTTCCTCTTGCAGCTCAGTCATACCCAGGGCTGGGATCCAGCATCAACAGTCTTCATTCACAGTTACCCAGGGATTTTTCACTCTGTTTTATATCCCTGCTTAACATCCTTTAGTCTGGTCCTCGCATCTGTAGTCCTCATCCAGGGGTCGTTCTCTGGGCTTTTCCCCAGTCAGGCTCCTAAATCCAGCTTTTAGGTATCATCACCATTGTGTGTTGACTGGGATTCCATTCCCTCCTAGAACTGCGAGGCCTGTCTCCACAGCATCCCCTTACCCAAATGGCCTGCCAGTTGAACCCAGCTCCACATGCTGATGCAGACTATATGAATGAGCCACTGAGCTGGCCCAGGGCTCCCTTTTGTACGAATCTATATTGTACTGTATATGTCCCATTAGGTATATAAAAAAAGAAGAAAAAAGTGGAAAAACACAACTTCAAGAGATCAATCCGAGACAAGGGGTGAGATGCTCCAGGAAAACTTTATTAGGGACCCTACACGGTCCGTGTTTCGGCTTTTAAAAAAGCCTTCATCAGGGGTCGATCAGTAGTTGCACAAAATATACTGACAGACAATGGAGCTCATAAAATGTTGTCTCTTTTGACAATCCAATTGCAAATGGACAGGCAACAAAATTGATACGATAGGGCTGGATTCAAGTCTAGGGAGGGCAGTAGTCCTGAAGCGTCACTACATTCCCTGTGAGCCCTTGCAAGAAAGCACGATCCTCAGTCCAGACAACATTTGGAGGTGAGAATTATTATATAGGATAGCAGTGATTTCAATTTCTAGAGACATTTCTTTTTTCTTTAATTAAGGGAGGAAGTTATCAACATGGGCTACCGTTAATTGGGGTTATTTTATTGTTAACTCCAGCTTTTAGTAGCTATGTCTCACTGCATGAAATGAATCCTTTCTAAAATACCACAAGATGTTTGTAAAATAACCTGTCTTAACGGTGGCCCATGTTGAATAACTTCCTTCCTTAGTATCTTGAGTCAGAGGATTGTCATTGCAGTGGAGGAATGAATGGGAGGACGAATCCCCCTCATATACCCCAACACACCAACCTACTGAACTCCAACAAAAGTAACCCAGGGAAGTATAATAAAAACCTCATGTAGAATTTGAATTTGGGTCCCTGGATTTCCCATCTCTGTGTTTTTATTTATTTGACAGAATTGCTGCTTTAAGGACAGTATAGTAAAGTAGATATCCTATATAATAAAACGCACCTCCAACATTCTGAAGCTGACTGCATGGCTGAGGCATTCCTGCTCTCTGTATCCATCTCCTGAATTGACATCACGTACTTCCGGGTTCGTCACAAGCAGAAGTGACCAACCACACGAGGTTTCTCGGCTTCAGAATGTTGGAGGTGCATTCTATTAAATAGGATTGGTCAGTTCCTTGAAGCACAGCCAGAGCTCAGCGTCCTGCACAGTAACGCTCATACACCAGAGAGAGAGGGGGGGGGGGGCTGACACCAGAGAGGAGGGGAGGTATCTCTGTCACACACACACACTCTCTCTCACACACTCTATGTCTCACACTGTCACTCACACACTCTCTTGGTCTCATACACTCAGTCTCACAGAGAGTCTGTGTGTCTCACACACACACACTCTCTCTCTCGCACACACTGTTTCTGTGTGAAACACAATCTCTCTCACACTGTCTCACATACGCACTTGCACACACTCTCATTCTCACACACACACACACTCTCTCTCTCACAGATACACTCGCACCCAGACTCACTCTCTCTCTCTCTCTCTCTCACACACACACACACTCGCTCTCTCTCTCTCTCTCACACACACTCTTTCAAACATACACACTCTGAGGAAAACCTTGCTAGCGCCCGTTTCATTTGTGTCAGAAACGGGCCTTTTTTTACTAGTATTGAAGAATTACTTTTTGTCATGTTGCTAAATGGAATTTTAACCCTTCGGAGGAACAAGTACATGTGTTAGGGTTCAAGGCATGACAAGAGCAAAACCTAGCCAGAACGCTGCTGAAGAGATGCACTTTGGACATTTTCCTCAGAACTAATGTTCTTGAAAGTGAGGAGAGATCCTTGAAGACTTGTCAGTTTGATACACCTTAATCTTGCAGTCCCTGTGCTCTCACTTTAGCGGAAGTGGTTTTTATAGCCACTGGAGCAAGAAAGGGCAAAATCCCACCAGGGAATTGTGTGTGAGTTCCCATCCCAGCTGTTTTTTGGAAAGCATCCCAGCCCACTCCATTCCTCCCCTCCCCTCTTTCCAGTCCCAACCCTTAGTTCAGTCCTGCTTGGCTCTCATCCACTTGGAAAAGGGGATGGCTATTTTTCAGCAAGTTCACAGCATTCATCCTATTTTTAAGCATGCATTTTGCAATGTAACGCAATCCATGGCCAGTTTGTTTAATGCTCTTCCCTGCCCCCTACTCTTCTTCAAAGATTAAAATGCTTTCCTACCCTCAATTACTCACTCTTAGTGTATCACCGTCAGAGATTTCAAACTGATTCATGGAAATTTCAGATCTTGTTGCTAGGAACGAGCTGCAGTCGGAACCTCTGTAAGAATTCTGGTCAGATAGAGACTGCACGATATGCCCTGCACAGATGTTCGCTTTTATTGCCCTACAGGAATGTCTCTATGTGTCTGGGCTTGCAATTTTGAAGCTTTTTTTTTTGTTTTGTTTTGTTTAGCGATTCTTCCCCGGCCCATGATTGGCTCCTGCCTTTAACATCTTTTCACTGAAGCTATTCTGCTCTTTTATATAGCCTGTGATTGTTCATCTTTTGTCTGGAAACGTACAAAATCATGTTTATGGATCTGCAGGCTGAAAGGGATGGGTGCGATTGTCTTCTGTCCCATGGGGCTTCAAGTTCATAGTAACATAGTAGATGATGGCAGAAAAAGACCTGCACGGTCCATCCAGTCTGCCCAACAAGATAAACTCATATGTGCTACTTTTTGTGTATACCTTACCTTGATTTGTACCTGTCCTTTTCAGGGCACAGACCATATAAGTCTGCCCAGCACTATCCCCGCCTCCCAACCACCAGCCCCGCCTCCCACCACCGGTTCTGGCACAGTCCGTATAAGTCTGCCCAGCACTATCCCCGCCTCCCAACCACCAGCCTCCCCTCCCACCACCAGCTCTGGCACAGACCGTATATGTCTGCTCAGCACTATCCCCGCCTCCTAACCACCAGCCCCGCCTCCCACCACCGGCTCTGCCACCCAATCTCGGCTATGCTCCTGAGGATCCATTCCTTCTGAACAGGATTCCTTTATGTTTATCCCACGCATGTTTGAATTCTGTGTCCACGTCAGAGGCGTAGCCAGACTCGTTACTTTGGATGGGCCCAGAGGTACATTGAATGGGCTCTTCCATGTGCATGTGCCCCCTCCCCAACCACACACCAGAAAAATCTTCCTGGAGATATTTTTTAAGAACATAAGAGGGTTTTTTTTTCCACCTACCCCACATCTTCTCTCTCTCCTCTCCAGCGTCTTGGCATCAGTGCGCCTGTCTCTGAACCCCGTCCCTCCCCGATGTCAGAACAGGCGTTCTCAGCACCTACAGCAATTCATTCTTGTTGCTTGCGCCAGCCCCGCAGGCTTCCATCTGCCGTGTCCCTCCCTCACTGACATCATTTCCTGTTTTCTGTCTAGCGGAAAGCAGCAGATGGAAGCCTGCGGGGCTGGCACAAGCAACAAGAATGAATTTGCTGTAGGTGCTGAGAACGCCTGTTCTGACATCGGGGAGGGACGGGGTTCAGAGACAGGCGCACTGATGCCAAGACGCTGGAGAGGAGAGAGAGAAGATGTACGTACGTGCAGGATGTCAGACTCACAGAAACAGAAGCCTGTGCAGCCTTCTACATGGAATGTTGCTAGTGGAAAAGCAACATTCCATGTAGAATCTCCAATAGTAGCAACATTCCATGTAGAATCTCCAATAGTATCTATTTTATTTTTGTTACATTTGTGCCCTGCGCTTTCCCACTCATGGCAGGCTCAATGCGGCTTACATGGGGCAATGGAGGGTTAAGTGACTTGCCCAGAGTCACAAGGAGCTGCCTGTGCCTGAAGTGGGAATCGAACCCAGTTCCACCCAGGACCAAAGTCCACCACTCTAACCACTAGGCCACTCCTCCATAATGAAAGATATTAAAAATCATTAAGATTAGTTTCATTATAAAGGTACACTAACTCTGGGATGTGCTCACAATTCTGATGGAGCCCAAAGTAATATAGGTTTTCTCAACCATGTACTTATTATTGTGTGATATGAGCTGAAGCAACCTTTGCAGAACCCTGCATTGGAAAGTATTCCCATTCTGGGTTGAATGTCTCCGAATGCAATTCCTTTCTCCTCCCAGTTTTGTTTACTTTTTGTTACTAATGAGGAGTCTCTCTGGAGAGCCCTCTGCCATTTCTCTGGCTTCAGCTTGGGGGTGTTGGAACCAGGGCCACCGAGAGTCAGAACCGGGCCTGGGGCAAGATTGCCAACGGGGACCCCCCCACACACTCAGAACGCAGCCACCGGGCTCCCCCTCTCACTCGGGACACAGCCGCCCGGCGCCCCCTCCCACTCGGGATGCAGCCGCTGGGCCCCCCTCATCAGGACGCTGCTGACGGGCCCCTCCCCCCCACCCACAGTTAGCCACCGGGCCTAACCTGGGATGCAGCCGCTGCTTCTGCCACGAGAGATCCCAGCGCCAAGCCCCCCTTTGAGGCCGGGAGGAGCTGATGCACTGATGTGAACGGCCCCGCCCCCTACGTCAGTGCATCTGCTCCTTCCCAGCGTCCAAGGGGGGCCTGGCACCGCAGCCTGTCTCTCACTTGCTCTAGTGTACCAGGACCACCGGTTCCTGATAGGAGCAGGAGAGAGACAGACCCTGGGATCCGAGGCTGAGCCCTGGGAATTTTGACCTCTGCCCCCACTCTTGGCGGCCCTGGCTAGAACCTCTGAGGCTCAGGGGCTAAGAGTCCTGTGAGTTTCTGTAGTCCAGTTGCTTTTCATTGAACTCCTTGGTTGTCTTTAACAACTAACTCACAGGCAGATGATCAAAAGCAAACGCCGGTGCTAGAGGCTGCTAGCGCCATACTAGTGCCGGCGTTTACTACTGCCCCATTATCAGAGCCCTCGAGCGCGTGAAACAATGCGCTCGAGGGCTCTTAGGGCAAGTAGCATGCAAATGCATGCTAATCAGCGCTTAATGCGTTAATCCCCAATGATCAGCGTCCAGCGCATCAAAGATTGGGTCGCTGGCTGCGACAAACCCTACGCCAGCTCCGAGCTGGCGTTAGGGTTTGCAGATCATTGGGGAAGAATGGTGAGCCCTGTCCAGCATGCATTTGCATGCTGGCAGGCCCCCATTCCCACCTACAGCAAACCTGCCAGCGAGGGCAGTTGAGGACGTCCAAAATTTGGACATTTCTGTGATGGGCTAGTTGAAGACGTCCAAATTTTGGACGTTTCTGCAATGGGCAGTTAAGGACGTCCCAAATTGGATGTTTCTATGAGAAAGACGTCTTTCTCATGGAAACATCCAATTTTGGACGTCCTTAATTGCCTGTTGCAGAAACGTCCAAATTTTGGACGTCTTCAACTGCCCCATCGCCATACCTCTGACACCCCGTTGAAATTTGACCGTCCCTGCAACAGGGCAGTTGAGGGCGTCCGTCTTCTGATTTAAAGATGGGCGTCCTTCTCTTTTCGTTGGTCTCCAGCCCAGACCTGTCAAACGAAGTGCGGGAGGATTGTGCGCTCTTGTGCTGAGCGCATGCTCAGGCACAGTTCTCCCGCACTTGTACCCCATAATCAGAGATAATTGCGCTGCTTAAATTTGCATGCGTTATCTCTGATCATAGGTAGCGCTGTTTTAGAGCGCTGTTTGGAACAGCGCGGGGCTTTTGATCACCTGCCTGTCAGAGATTCCAAGTTATCCGGTTCCAGGCTGGAGATTTTTGGACAGTCCTGGTTCAGAATGTGCATCCCAAGGCAGCGTGGGATCATTTGTAGTGGCTGATCCTGTCTGTTGAAATCAATGCTGCAAGTCCCATTATACCCCTGGATGGGGTGGACAGAAATCCAGGACTGTTCCAAAATCTTAAACCTGGAACTGGGTATCTCTGCTCACTGAATCCTTGTTCTGTAGCATCAGAAATCCCCAGAGTTCAAACACAACCCAGGGAAATGATCTGTGCCCACTGCTGGGAGGGGCTGAGTTTAGGCCTGCAACTTTCTGGGTATGTCTTTAGCTGCCAGTGGTGGGCTGAACTTGAGTTCTGAGGCAAGGGGCAGGAGCTCTCTTTTGGGGTTTACTCCAGCTAGGATAGGAGAACGAGAAATCAGCTTAATATTCGGTTCTTTGTAAGCTCAAGAGGACCTCTTTTTAATGAGGCCCCTCTTACAATTTATTTTATTTTATCATTATTATTTGTAGCATTTGTATCCCACATTTTCCCACCGATTTGCAGGCTCAATGTGGCTTACATTTGCCGTAATGGCGGTTGTCATTTCCGGGTAACAGAGTACAAAAGGCATTACATTAAGGTGCATACATACATGGTAAAGAGGAATACATCGTGGTAGTGTGTATTGGTTCCTGTGTGATAGATAGGATTGTAACATACATTAGGTCATCGGCTGTAGAGAAGCCATATTCAACATAGGGTTAAAGTGAAAGAGGTTAGTCAGTCAAGGGATAAGAGTTCGATTTTTCTAGATCATGTGTGGTCTTATTATTTAGTGTTAAGGATGAATGTTAATGGTACGCCTTCTTACGTGGAGGGGCATAATCGAACGAAAACGTCTATCTCCATGGGCGTTTATCTCCGAGAACGGGTCCGTGAAGGGGTGGACCGAACCGTATTTTCGAAAAAAATAGACGTCCATGTTTTATTCGACAATTTGTGAGCTGGGCGTTTTTGTTTTTCAGTGATAATGGAAAATGAAAGCGCCCAGCTCAAAAACGAATAAATCCAAGGCATTTGTTCGTGGGAGGGGCCAGGATTCGTAGTGCACTGGTCCCCCTCACATGCCGGACACCAACCGGGCACCCTAGGGGGCACTTTTACAAAAACAAAAAAAAAAGGTAAAAGAGCTCCCAGGTGCATAGCACCCTTCCCTTGTGTGTTGAGCCCCCCAAATCCCCCTCAAAACCCACCGCCCACAAGTCTACACCATTACTATAGCCCTAAGGGGTGAAGGAGGGCACCTACATGTGGGTAAAGTGGGTTTGGGGGGGTTGGACGACTAAGCATTAAGCAGCACAATTGTAACAGGTAGGGGGGGGGGGGGATGGGCCTGGGACCACCTGCCTGAAGTCCACTGCACCCCCTAACAACTGCTCCAGGGACCTGCATACTGCTGCCAGGGAGGTGGGTATGACATTTGAGGGTGAAAATAAAAAGTTGTGAAACATCATGTTTTGTGGTGGGAGGGGGTTAGTGACCACTGGGGGGAGTCAGGGGAGGTCATCCCCGATTCCCTCTGGTGATAAGGTCATTTAGGGCACTTTTTGGGGCCTTATTCGTGAAAAAACAGTGTCCAGGAAAAGTGCCCTAAATTCTAGCTACAAACGTATACTTTTTTTCCATTATCGGCGAAAGGCGCCCATCTCTCCTCGGCCGATAACCACGCCCCAGTTCCACCTTCGCCACGCCTCCAACACGCCCCCGTCAACTTTGTACGCTTCCGCGATGGAGTGCAGTTGAAAACGTCCAAAATCGGCTTTCCATTATACCGATTTATTCGTTTTTGTGAGATAAACGTCTATCTCCCGATTTGGGTCGAAATCTAGGCGTTTTTCTCTTTCAATTATAAGGTGGATAGTAACATAGTAGATGACGGCAGAAAAAAACCTGCACAGTCCATCAAGTCTGCCCAACAAGATAAACTCATATGTGTATCCTTACCTTGATTTGTACCTGCCTTTTCAGGGCACAGACCGTACAAGTCTGCCCAGCAGTATTTCCCACCTCCCAACCACCAGTCCCGCCTCCCATCACCGGCTCTGGCACAGACCGTATAAGTCTGCCCTCCCTATCCTCGCCTCCCAACCACCAACCTCTCTTCCCCCACCTGCTCCGCCACCCAATTTTCGGCTAAGCTGCTGAGGATCCAATCCTACTGCACAGGATTCCTTTAACACAGGATTCCTCGAACATCAGACCTGCTTGGAGGTTGTGAGCTTTGAATTGGAGAATTTCTGTTCTATTTGTAATTGGATGATTTAGGTTTTCCCAGACTTGAGAAGTGGGCAGCTTTTTACGTAAGGGCCCCGGGTTTTGGCTACCTTACTAAGAGATGAACTTTTATATGTAAAGATTAGAGACTTTATCTACTCCAAAGTGGTTGTACATAAGTAGTGCCACACTGGGAAAAGACCAAGGGTCCATCGAGCCCAGCATCCTGTCCACGACAGCGGCCAATCCAGGCCAAGGGCACCTGGCAAGCTTCCCAAACGTACAAACATTCTATACATGTTATTCCTGGAATTGTGGATTTTTCCCAAGTCCATTTAGTAGCGGTTTATGGACTTGTTCTTTAGGAAACCGTCTAACCGCTTTTTAAACTCTGCCAAGCTAACCGCCTTCACCACGTTCTCCGGCAACAAATTCCAGAGTTTAATTATGCGTTGGGTGAAGAAATATTTTCTCCGATTTGTTTAAAATTTACTACACTGTAGTTTCATCGCATGCTCCCTAGTCCTAGTATTTTTGGAAAGCGTGAACAGACGCTTCACATCCACCTGTTCCACTCCACTCATTATTTTATATACCTCTATCATGTCTCCCCTCAGCCGTCTCTTCTCCAAGCTGAATAGCCCTAGCCTCCTTAGTCTTTCTTCATAGGGAAGTCGTCCCATCCCCGCTATCATTTTAGTCGCCCTTCGCTGCACCTTTTCCAATTCCAATTGTGGTTGTTCATTTAAAGAGATAACAAGAACCAGAGACTACAGCTGGTGGTGGGAAATGATGTTATTTGGAGTCCTTCGAAGAAAGAATTTACCAGGGATTGTTGAACAATTTCTGTTGAACATAACGTGAGTTTACAGTAGAGAGTCCTGGTATTACCTGGGAATGTGCAATGAAAGATCAAAAATTTAGCAATGAAGATTTTTTGAACTATTGAATCATTAATGACCATGTGGATCCATTGATCATTTGGAGTTGAAGTACTGATATGTGTATGAATTACTGTTATTTTATATAGTTTGATTGTGGATTGTATGAATGCGTGTGAATGATAGTGATTGGGGAGTTTCAAAACAATATTGTGAAAAAGAATTAGCAGTGGTAAAGAAAAATCTACTATAATAAAACTCACCCTCAACGTTCTGAGGACACTGACGTCAGTGAAGCCAAGCCACTGACTTCAGTTCCTTCAGGTTTGAAGGTTCGTGGTGGTGAAGCCACCGGGCCCCGCCCTCGCGTCAATTGTCATGACATCGAGGGCGGAGCAAACGTTGAGGGTGAGTTTTATTACTGTACCTGTGCTCCGCCCTCGCGTCAAAACGCGATGACGTCAAGGGCGGCCCAGGAAAATCGCCACCCACACAGAGCTACGACAACGCTAACAACAGCGGCGGCGGCGCACGAACCAGCTACAACGGTGACGAGCCACGGGGCAGCCCAGGAAAATCGCCACTGCTCTCCGTATGTGAGCCACCCCCCCCTCCCCAAAAAAAAAGCTAGCGCCCGTGTCATTGCTCTGAGAAACGGGCCTTCTTTCCTAGTGTTTAATAAAGATTGAAAATTGATGTTGTAATGGTTGTTCTAGAATTTGTAATTTGTAGTGATTAGAACCATTTAATGAACCTAATATAGAATTGTGGCAGTGAATAATAATAATGAGATATATCCGTAAGCGTTTGGTCATAGAGCTGATTGGAGGTCTTGAGAACTGTCGTAATGGCAGCCCTGGGTTGTCTATCAGGACAGCACATAAAAATCTAATCTTCCGAGTAAGATATGTGTTCGCTTGGGGGGGGGGGGGGGGGGGGGATTGATAAATAGTTTAACATTGGGGCATGACTATTAATCTGGAAAAGGGGGATGGGGGCAGTGTTGGGAAGATGGGGGGAGGGTAGTTAAAACTTTGATGGTGTACTTATTATCTTGAAGTTGTACCATCAATAAAAATTATTGAAACATAAAAAAAAAATCTGATCTTCCCAGACACAATGCTGTTAAATAGGTGAGAAGGTTCAAAGAAAACATATTAGCCTTTTTGGCAACCAAGCGAGTTTCAGGAGATTGAGTTGAGCTCTTCACTTAGGCCCTCATGATCAAAAGCAAACTCCGGCGCTAGAGGCAGTTAACGCCATACTAGCGCCGGAGTTTGCAGCCGACCCATGATCAGAGCCCTCAAGCGCCTGAAACAACGCACTCGAGGGCTCTTAGCGCAAGTAGCATGCAAATGCATGCTAATCAGCGCTTAACGCATTCATCCCCAATGATCAGCGTCCAGCGCGCTAAAGATTGGGTTGCTGGCCGCAGCAAAATCAACGCCAGCTCCGAGCTGGCATTAGACTTTGCGGATCATTGGGGAGGAATGGTGAGCCCTGTCCAGCATGCAGTTGCCCCCGTTCCCCCCCAAAGCGAACGCGAACAGGGGGCTGGAGATCCGGTGGACTTCCGGTCCCCCCGACGATTCCACCCCTTCCATGTTCAGGGAGGGCTGGAGATTCGGAGGGTCTCCACATGGTCTGTAGCCCTGCCCAGCATATCCCAGGATGCAATGGGCGGGGCTGGGCGCTGCCATTTTGAAGCGGCGTCGACTGGAAGAGGAGGGAGGCAGGCATGCTGCGTCCCTCCTCCAACGAAAGGTAGGGGGTCCAGGAGGGGGGTTGTCACCCACCACGGACCACCAGGGATTGAAAGAACGCTGGGGGGCAGGAGTTGGGGTGGGCTGGAGGCCCACTGGACCTCCAGCACCCACCCCCCCATTGCTGGGTGGGAGAGAGTTTGGTTTGGCCAGCGGCCACGACATTTTGTGGAGGTTTGGGGGGGGGGCTGGAGACCCTCCGGATCTCCAGCCCTCCTCGAACATGGAAGGGGTGGAATCGTCGGGGGACCGGAGGTCCACCGGACCTCCAGCCCCCCCCCCCCCCGTCGCTGGGTGGGAGGGTTGGAGAGCGTTTGGCCGGCGATGGCCACAACAATTTCTGGGGGTTTGGGGGGGGGGGCTGGAGACCCACCGGACCTCCAGCCCCCGTTGTTCGGGCCTCGGCAGGCTGTTTGACAGGTTTGGGCTTTTGACAGCCCAGACCTGTCAAACAAGTGCGGGAGGATTGTGCTGAGCGCATGCCCAGGCGCAATTCTCCCGCACTTCAACATGATGATCAAAGATAATAGTGTTGCTTAGATTTGCATGCATTATCTTTGATCATCGATGCAGAAAAGCCCTGCGCTGTCCCGGCGCTGTTTGGAACAGCGCGGGGCTTTTGATTATCTGGGCCTCAATTAGTACCTGGGGTATGTTATTGCCTAAAATATTTTCTTATATTTTGTTTTATCCTCTCTTTAAGTCTTGGATTTTTATATTGTGGACTTGAGTGTTTGTTTATTTTCCTTTTTGGAAGGTTTAGTTTTCTTTTGTAACTCTTTTCTGTACAAGTGAAATTGCTGGGATATAATTGTTATATTTATAAATAAAATAATTTAAAAAACTCTAATCTTCCTGATGGATAAACCAGGGGAAAATATGTTTTTTTTTCCTTTAATTTGCTTTGTTTTATTTGTATTTATTTATTTAGACATATTGTTTTCTAACTGGTTTTCCCATCTTTGCCGAAGGGCTGACAAACAAGCAATTCACAATACAATAAAGCAACAGATCAACAAAAAAAAATTCAGAAAAAAATGTTAAAATGCCCAAATAGACTATCCTGCTTATAATCGAAAGAGAAAAACGCCTATATTGCGACCCAAATCGGGAGATAGACGTTTATCTCCCAAAAACGAATAAATCGGTATAATAGAAAGCCGATTTTGGACGTTTTCAACTGCACTCCGTCGCGGATGCGGACAAAGTTGATGGGGGCGTGTCAGAGGTGTGGCGAAGGTGGAACTGGGGCGTGGTTATCAGCCGAACAGAGATGGGCGCATTTCACCAATAATGGAAAAAAAGTATGCGTTTGTAGCTAGAATTTAGGGCACTTTTCCTGGACCCTGTTTTTTCACGAATAAGGCCCCAAAAAGTGCCCTAAATGACCAGATTACCACCAGAGGGAATCGGGGATGACCTCCCCTGACTCCCCCAGTGGTCACTAACCCCCTCCCACCACAAAAAATGATGTTTCACAACTTTTTATTTTCACCCTCAAATGTCATACCCACCTCCCTGGCAACAATATGCAGGTCCCTGGAGCAGTTGTTAGGGGGTGCAGTGGACTTCAGGCAGGTGGACCCAGGCCCATCCCCCCCCCCACCTGTTATAATTGTGCTGCTTAATGCTTAGTCGTCCAACCCCCCAAACCCACTGTACCCACATGTAGGTGCCCCCCTTCTAAGCCTAGTAATGGTGTAGACTTGTGGGCAGTGGGTTTTGAGGGGGATTTGGGGGGCTCAACACACAAGGGAAGGGTGCTATGCACCTGGGAGCTCTTTTACCTTTTTTTTTTGGTTTTTGTAAAAGTGCCCCCTAGGGTGCCCGGTTGGTGTCCTGGCATGTGAGGGGGACCAGTGCACTACGAATCCTGGCCCCTCCCACGAATAAATGTCTTGGATTTGGTCATTTTTGAGCTGGGCCACTTCGGTTTCGATTATCGCTAAAAAACGAAAACGCCCAGCTCAAAAAACGAGCAAATCCAATGCATTTGCCTGGCACAAACCGTATTTTCGCAAAAAAAGATAGACGTCCATTTTTTTTCGAAAATACGGTTTGGCCCGCCCCTTCACGGACCCGTTCTCGGAGATGGACGTTCTTACACATAGGCGTTCGCGTTCGATTATGCTCCTCCATATTTACGCTCTGAATCAATAAACAGATTAAACAGCAAGGGCATCATGAAACAGCAGCAACCGAGTGCCTGTAGCAGACTGTCAGTAGCGAGCAGATGTCAAAGTAATAATCATTAATCCACTAAAAACCACATTTTTCCCCCAAGTGCTAAAGAGACAACGGATTATCTGCGGAACAGATCTGGTTTGTAGCTGTATTGCAGAGGATTCAGTGATGCAGTGGAAAAATGTACAAGCCTGGTGTTTTAGCTGAAGCTCCGCAGAGACGACACTGCAGTGAGATTATTCATTCCTTCGCATTTATAACCTGATTTCTTTTTTCAGTGTCCAAAACAGTTTATAGCCCTCTATAAAAAAAATAAATAAAATCAGTACGTAAGCCCCCTCTCACTTCTGGATTTGGGGAGGGGTAAGTGGGGGTGAAGGGAAAGTCGTTCTTCTGTGGGATCAGTGGGGGGAACATTCTCTTCAGTTCAGTGGACATGATTACTTATTCAGCAGCCCCAGAGCACGTGCCAAAAAGAATCTGCAATCCAGTCCAGGTTTTGGCTGAACAGAAAAGATACATTTTTACTGGATGATAAAATCAAAAATGGAAAAATTGTACTGTTCAAGTCTCATAAATCAAGTTATTACCTTCTGAAACCCTTTGGCTCATTCCTCTGGAACCTCGGTATCTGTCTTTTCTCTTTACCATTGATATTCTCTTCTGGGAAGCTCTGAACTCCTTCCCGAATCTCAGGCAGAGATGTCTTTACTCCTCGGATCTCTGCTATTTTTTCCTGTAGTCTCACCTCAGGATGCTGCAGCTTCTGTAACCTGCAGCCTGTTTTGAAAAACACCAAAATCCAAATGTCTTCACTTCATCTACTTCTGTGGACCCATTGGGGGTGTCTCGGTGGACACACCCCAAACTTTGTTTTCATCTGCGGCACATGGGGCTAGCAGGGGTACTTGGACAACCCTGTCTCCAATAAAAATAAAAAAAACTTAAAAAAAACTCCAGTTAGCAACAGAACTCCCCAAATCTCTCCACTACTACTACTACTATTTTGCATTTGTATAGCGCTACAAGGCGTACGCAGCGCTGCACAAACATAGAAGAAAGACAGTCCCTGCTCAAAGAGCTTACAATCTAATAGACAAAAAATAAAGTAAGCAAATCAAATCAATTAATGTGAACGGGAAGGAAGAGAGGAGGGTAGGTGGAGGCGAGTGGTTACAAGTGGTTACGAGTCAAAAGCAATGTTAAAGAGGTGGGCTTTCAGTCTAGATTTAAAGGTGGCCAAGGACGGGGCAAGACGTAGGGGCTCAGGAAGTTTATTCCAGGCGTAGGGTGCAGCGAGACAGAAGGCGCGAAGTCTGGAGTTGGCAGTAGTGGAGAAGGGAACAGATAAGAAGGATTTATCCATGGAGCGGAGTGCACGGGAAGGGGTGTAGGGAAGGACGAGTGTGGAGAGATACTGGGGAGCAGCAGAGTGAACACATTTATAGGTTAGTAGAAGAAGTTTGAACAGGATGCGAAAACGGATAGGGAGCCAGTGAAGGGTCTTGAGGAGAGGGGTAGTATGAGTAAAGCGACCCTGGCGGAAGACGAGACGGGCAGCAGAGTTTTGAACCGACTGGAGAGGGGAGAGGTGACTAAGTGGGAGGCCAGCAAGAAGCAGATTGCAGTAGTCTAAACGAGAGGTGACAAGGGTGTGGATGAGGGTTTTGGTAGAGTGCTCGGAAAGAAAGGGGCGGATTTTACGGATGTTGTAAAGAAAGAAACGACAGGTCTTGGCGATCTGCTGGATATGAGCAGAGAAGGAGAGAGAAGAGTCAAAATGACCCCAAGGTTTCGAGCTGAGGAGACAGGGAGAATGAGAGAGCCATCAACAGATATAGAAAACGGGGGGAGCGGGGAGGTGGGTTTGGGGGGAAAAATGAGAAGCTCGGTGTTGGTCATGTTTAATTTCAGGTGGCATTGAGACATCCAGACAGCAATGTCAGACAAGCACGCTGAAACTTTGGTTTGGATGCAAGGTGAGATATCAGGGGTAGAAAGGTAGATTTGGGAGTCATCAGCATAGAGATGGTAGGAAAAGCCATGGGATGAGATTAATGAGATTAAATCTCTCAACTTCTGTTCTTCGGTCTGTGAGTTGCCCTTGACTTTCAGGACTTTCTCTTGTTAATTCAGTTTCACCGACCTTACCCAGGAAGATTTCCAGAGCAAAACAGAACTCTTCCAAGCAACAACAACAACAACAATCATTTCTAAAGCGCTACTAGGGTTACGCAGCGCCGTACAATTTAAACATAGAAGGACAGTCCCTGCTCAAAGAGCTTACAATCTAAAAGACAAGAGAACAATCTAAAGACAAGTGAACAATCTAGAGGACGAGTGAACAGTTAATCTGATAGGGTGGATAGATCGGGGTATTTTATATTTCTCGAGCGGTTAGGCGCCGAAGGCAGCATTGAAGAGGTGAGTTTTAAGCAGAGATTTGAAGATGGGTAGGGAGGGGGCATGGCGTATGGGTAAAGGAAGATTGTTCCAGGCATAGGGTGAGGCAAGGCAGAATGAGCGGAGCCTGGAGGTGGCAGTGGTGGAGAAGGGTACTGAGAGAAGGGCTTTGTCCTGTGAGCGGAGGTTACGGGCGGGAACATAGGGGGAGATGAGGGTGGAGAGGTAGTGAGGAGCCGCAGACTGAGTACATTTGTAGGTAAGGAGGAGGAGCTTGAATTGTGTGCAATATCTGATCGGAAGCCAATGAAGTGATTTGAGGAGAGGGGTGATATGAGTATATCGGTTCTGGCGGAATATAAGACGTGCAGCAGCGTTCTGAACGGATTGAAGGGGGGATAGATTTCCTCCTCAAACCTATGAGCTCCTGGCCAGAATTCTAGTGGATGCACTGCTCACCTGGAATGGGAAGAAGGAAAACCATTCCAGTCATTCTCCATTGTCCTGAAAGTGGTTTGGTACATCAGGAGCCAGCACCTATTAGGCCAGAGGCTCCTTCTCCTAAACTCTGTGCCCTCTGCAGAACTGCTGAAAAAAAAAAAGTCGGGAAAAGACAAAACTCCATCCCTCTTACAGGATTTTTTATTCCTACAATACATACACATCTCAAAAAAAATATATAGTGGAATTAGAAAAGGTACAGAGAAGGGCGACGAAAATGATAAAGGGGGTGGGACGACTTCCCTATGAGGAAAAGCTGTTAAGCGGCTAGGGGTCTTCAGCTTGGAGAAAAGATGGCTGAGGGCAGATATGATAGAGGTCTATAAAATAATGAGTGGAGTGGAACGGGTAGATGTGAAGCGTCTGTTTACGCTTTCCAAAAATACTAGGACTAGGGGGCATGCGATGAAGCTACAAAGTAGTACATTTAATATGAATTGGAGAAACTTTTTCTTCACTCAACGTGTAATTCAACTCTGGAATCCGTTGCCAGAGAATGTGGTAAAGGCAGTTAGCTTAGCGGGGTTTAAACAAGGTCTGGATGGCTTCCTAAAGGAAAAGTCCATAGACCATTATTAAAATGGACTTGGGGAAAATTCACTGCGTATTTCTAGGATAAGCAGCATAAAATGTATTGAACTTATCTCTTATTTGTCCTGATTATATTGTAAGCTCTGTCCAGCAGGTACTGTCTCTTCATGGTCAAGTGTACAGCCTTCGTACGTCTAGTAGCGCTATAGAAATGATAAGTAGTAGTAAACACACTCTTTTCTGCTCGAATCCTCTCTTTTCCGGATCCTCCTGCCTTGCCTGTGTGGCAAGCAAAGGCTTGCTCCCTTTGCCACACAGCTCTGCTTCCTACATTTGGCAAGCCATAGTAGGCATTGGCTGTTCTCTGGAGCCTGGTAGGGTTCAACTGTGTCAGGCTGCAGATGCCCCTCGCTGTGGCTCAGCAGTGAGGATTCAGTAGCACCTCTCTGTCCTCCAGTGGCAGGGAGTGTGTTGGGCTGCAGTAACACCTCTCAGTGGCTCAGCAGTGAGCACTCAGACCTCAGTCACACCTCCCATCAGCAGTCCAGTAGTGGGGAAAGTGTTGGGCTGCTATAGCACCTCTGCATGGCTCTGCAGCAGGCTGTCAAACCTCAGCCACACCTCTCATCTGCATTCCAGTGGCTGAGATTGTGTTGGGCTGCTATAACACCTTCATGGCTCAGCTACACCTTCTCCTCAGCAGTCCAGTGGCTGGCAGTGTGTCGGGTTACTGTGGTCTCTCTCCATGGCTAAGCAGTGAGGACTCAGACCTCAGTGGCATATCTCTGTATCCCAGCTACTGGGAGCATACCCAGGAATTACATTTTAAGAACATAATAATCGTCACCCAGGGTGCTCAAGCCCAGTATCCTGTTTCCTATTCTTAATTTTTCACTCGTGTCCACGAGAACTTCTCAGTGCACATAGGCTGAACACAGATTACTTGTCTCCCTTTACCCGTTTGTCTAATATTAGAAAAAGGATAGCCGTCTCTTCAAATGACCGCGGTGTGTTTGAGGCCAAACAGGAAGTTATGAAACTTAATGTCAAGTTTTATTTAGAGCGAGGCAATATTGTTTATGGAAAGTTGCATCAGTAAAGACTACAAAACAAGAGAAATGCTTTGTTCATCATTTTGATGGCATGAAGAGAACTTTTCATGACTGCTTTTTATCAACCAATGGCCCATCTGCCACCCCACCTGCGTTTGGCATGTGGCAGTTCTCCAAAGGCAGCCATCCATCTAGCCTCATCCTCCGTTTATAGGTGTTAAGGGCATCAGGTATCCCTGTTTCTCCATTGTTAGAGTCACAAGTCCTTTGAATTTCTTTTATTTTGGCCTCAAGTATAGTCAGATTTTGCACTAGTAAAAAAAGGCCCGTTTCTGACACAAATGAAACGGGCGCTAGCAAGGTTTTCCTCGGAGTGTGTATGTTTGAGGGAGAGAGAGAGTGTGTGTGTGAGAAGGAGACAGAGACAGAGTGTGTGTGTGTTTGTGTGAGAGAGAGAATGTGTGTGAGACTGTGTGTGTGTGTGACAGAGAGATAGAGTGTGATAGACAGGGAGTGTGTGAGAGAGAGAGTATGTGAGAGACAGTGAGTGAGTGTGAGCCCCCACCCCCCTCTCGCAGAGCCCCCCTCCCACCCCCACCTCTCTGGTCTCAGGACCCCCTCCCCACCTCCCTCTCCCCTGCGCCCCCTGCAGCCACCCATGTCCAGCGACCCTCCCCTCCCCCCTCCAGCTACCCATGTCCAGCGACCCTCCCCTCCCCCCCCGATGCATCAAACCCCCTCGCCACCCGCAGCTGCCACTGGTAACGCTGTCCGGCCGCTGCTGCTTCTCCTGTTGAGCAGCAGCGGCTGCTACAAAAAGAAAAAAAGTGATAAATATTTTTAAACCCAGCCCAAATCATTCGCAAATGCCCGAGTCTTAAAACGCAGTCTCTGCAGCCGCTCCTCCTCTCACCTCTCACGTCGCTGCGCTCCTCCGGGGTCTTACTCCAGGGGCAGTGACGTGGAAGCGAGAGGAGGAGCGGCTGCAGAGACTGCGTTTTCAGACTCGGGCATTTACGAATGATTTGGGCTGGGTTTAAAAATATCTATCACTTTTTTTTCTTTTTGTAGCGGCCGCTGCTGCTCAACAGGAGAAGCAGCAGCAGCGGCCGGACAGCGTTACCAGTGGCAGCTGCGGGTGGCAAGGGGGTTCATGTGCCCGGGGGGGGGGGGGTGGTGTTTGATGGGCCTTTGGGGGGGAGGGGGTGTTTGATGTGCGGGGGGGGGGCACATCAGAGGCTTCGGAGTAGGATTCAAATCATCTTTGTCTGTTCGGAGCTGCCTGTCAGGCGCCTGTGTCATGGCAGCAGGAGTTAAGTTGCTTCTGTCGCTTTCTTTCATGTGTTTTTTTTCCCCTTATCTTGTCTGTTGTGTCAGGGGTGGTTTGGGAGGGCGTTCGGTGAGCGCGGCAGGTTTGGGAGGGCGGCAGTCTCGGTTGGTTTTTGTCCTTTCTTTTTCTTAGCTTTTATTTTCCATGAACGTTCGATGAAGCTGCCTGGGCCTGCACTGCTGTTGCTTGGGCTCTCTGGATGACGTCATACGAGGCTTCAGTCCCAGGCACAGCCAATCAGAATGGAGGCACGGGCCCAGGCAGCTTCATAGAACGTTCATGGTGCAAATTATTATATAGGATAATTAGTCTTTTCATTGCAGTGGTAGTTTCCTGGCCAGATGCCAAGCAACATCTACGACCATCTAAACTTCAGGAAATCATTAAAAACTTAGCTGTTCAAAAAGACCTATCCTACTTGACCCTACATAGATGTCTACACTCTGCAACACAGCATACCCAACGATCGTACTGGACATTACATAACCTTCCCTCTCTTCGACCCCCATTGTGACTGAATCATATGTACTTTTAATCGACCACAATATCACCTTGTACTTTTTCTCTACCGGTCTTGGCAAACGCCTTACGGTACTATGGAAGCCACATTGAGCCTGCAAATAGGTGGGAAAATGTGGGGTATTATTATTATTAGCATTTGTATAGCGCTACCAGACGCACGCAGCGCTGAACACCTGAAACAAAGAGGCAGTCCCTGCTCAAAAGAGCTTACAATCTAAGTAATACAGACAGACAAGACAGTTACGGGTGAGGGAAGTAATGGGTGAGAAGGGAGGAAGGGACAAGGGGAGGGCCATTGTGGCTAGGAGCTAAAGGCAGCAGTGAAAAGGTGGGTTTTCAGCATAGATTTGAAAACAGGTAGAGATGGAGCTAGACGTATAGGTCCAGGAAGTCTATTCCAGGCATAAGGTGCCGCAAGGGAAAAGGAACGAAGCCTGGAGTTAGCAGTGGAGGAGAAGGAGGACGACAAGAGAGACTTGTCCAGAGAGCGGAGTTCACGGGGAGGAATGTAGGGAGAGATGAGAGCGGAGAGGTAATGGGGGGCTGCAGAGTGGATGCATTTAAAGGTCAGTACGAGAAGTTTAAACTGAATGCGAAAGCGGACAGGGAGCCAGTGAAGTGACTTGAGGAGTTGGGCTAGTGTGGGTATAACGATTTTGGCGGAAAATAAGTCGTGCCGCAGAATTTTGGACAGATTGGAGAGGAGAGAGATGGCTGAGCGGAAGACCAGTGAGAAGTAAATTGCAATAGTCCAAGCGAGAGGCGACAGGGGTGTGGATAAGGGTTCTGGCAGCGTATTCAGAAAGGAAGGGGCGAATTTTGCTAATGTTGTAGATAAAGAAGCGACAGGTTTTGGCGATCTGTTGAATATGGGCAGAGAAGGAGAGAGAGGAATCAAAGATGACTCCAAGATAACGAGCTGAGGAGACAGAGAGGATGTGAGTGCCATTAACCGAGCTAGAGAAAGGGGGAAGAGGGGAGGTGGGTTTAGGGGGGAAAATGAGAAGTTCAGTTTTGGTCATGTTGGGTATAAATGTATTAAATAAATAAATAAATCACTCTTTCAAGAATCTTGCAATCACGTACCCTGAATCCAACTACTAGGTATCACCCATGTGACCCTGGGCAAGTCACTTAACCCTCCATTGCCCCCAGGTACAAATAAGTACCTGTATATACTATATAAAAACCACAGAAAGATGGTATATCAAATCCCATTTCCCTTTCCCTATTTGAGATTCTAGATGGAATGTTGCTAGTGGAGGAGTAGCCTAGTGGTTAGTGTAGTGGACCTTGATCCTGGGGAACTGAGTTCGATTCCCACTGCAGCTCCTTGTGATTCTGGACAAGTCACTTAACCCGCCATTGCCCCAGGTACAAATAAGTACCTGAATATATGTAAACCGCTTTGAATGTAGTTGCAAAAACTTCAGAAAGGCGGTATATCAAGTCCCATTTCCCTTTCCCCCTTATGACATCACAATATCAGAAGTGAGCCAAGTATCAGGCAATCAAGCCATTGTGACATCACTGATGAGGTTGGCTCTTATTGGTGGAACGAGTTGAGGAGTAGCCTAGTGGTTAGTGCAGTGGACTTTGATCCTGGGGAACTGAGTTGGATTCCCACTGCAGCTCCTTGTGACTCTGGGCAAGTCACTTAATCCTCCATTGCCCCCAAGTACAAATCAGTACCTGTATATACTATGTAAACTGCTTTGAATGTAACAAACCACAGAAAGGTGGTATATCAAGTCCCATTTTCCTTTCCCTATTTGAGATTCTACATGGAATGTTGCTACTTTTTGGGTTTCTATATGGAATGTTGCTACTTTCTGAGATTCTTTTGAGATTCTACACAGAATGCTGCTACTGTTTGAGATTCTGTTGCTACTTTTTGAGATTCTACATGGAATGTTGCTAGTGGAGGAGTAGCCTAGTGGTTAGTGCAGTGGACCTTGATTCTGGGGAACTGAGTTTGATTCCCACTGCAGCTCCTTGTGACTCTGGGCAAGTCACTTAACCCTCCGTTGCCCCCAAGTACAAATCAGTACCTGTATATACTATGTAAACTGCTTTGAATGTAACGAACCACAGAAAGGTGATATATCAAGTCCCTAGAGCGATGACCATGGCTCCTTCCCTTCTACCCCTGTATCTGTGAATTCTGCCTCTGCAGCAGCCCTGGCCAACACAAACTTCGACTCAGAATCAATCAAGACACCTTCCGTATGGCTCCAGTGCTAAACCAAACCGTGTTCTTCCCCAGCCGTGTTTGTGTTTCAGTAACACAGATCCCCCTGTCTTTTTTAATGAGAGGATTGTCGAGTGAGTTTCTCTTTTGGAAAATCGGTTCCTTTTGTTTGCCCGGAACCTTTTAAGCTTGGTGATGTCATAACTTTTATGACTGATTGATTGGCAGCCAAGTTTCTTGCAGAAACTCCCAAAAATACTTTGGCTAAATCAAAGTTTCCTAATAGCCACCTGGCTTTCAGATTTCTGTCCCCTCCCCCCCTTTTTTTTTGCCATAGAATGTTTGCTTTCTAAATCTAAAAGGTTTATTACTCACACCATCTTCAAATCCTGGGTGAGGTACAAGTTACAAACATAATCACATCAATAAAAATGATAGAAAAATGACCACTGGTAGCTACCACACCATTTGTGATATGTTGTGAACGTGCATGACCTGAGGGACAGGCTAACATCCCGAGCCTTTTGCCTTTGTTTGTGACTTAGGGCAGAATGGAGGAGTGGCCTAGTGGTTAGAACGCCAGTCTTGACTTCCAGAGGTTCCTGGTTCAAATCCCACCGCTGTGCCGTGTGATCTTGGCCAAGTCACTTAACCCTACCTTACATAAGGTACAAAATTAAATTGTGAGCCTTCCAGCGACAGGGAAATACCCAGTGTACCAGAATGTAACTCACCTTGAGCTACTACTGAAAAAGGTGTGAGCAAAATCCTATAATATAATTCTCACCTCCAACGTTCTGTGCCTGGGACCGTGGATCGGTGGTCTCCGAGGCACCATCAGTGACGTCCCACCTCACGCCCCTCCCACACTCTGTGACGTTACCCCTCACGCCCCTCCGCGTAACCTAACTGCCCTCACGCCCCTCCCACCCAGTTCAACACTTGACTCCGCCCTCAAAAAAACGCTGCCGCCCTCCCTCCCAAAGATTCGGACTGTCGAAGAGGACCAAGAGGGAGGGCGGTGAGACGTCGACCGAATGGATGCGGAGACTGGCGAATCGGAATACAGGGGGGAGGGAAAGAGCAGTGGGTCCGACCGTCAGAGAGGAAGAGGGAGGGCGGCAAGACGGCGAGGTAAGCAAAGAAGCACATTGGTTGATCTCTGTTTCCACTCCCCTACGCAGCCGTCATTCCTATACACAAAAAAACAACCAAAACTAGAAGCTGCTGCTTCACACTGTCGTTTTTACATTGAGGGAGGGAGGGAAGGGGGACGGATGGAGGGAGGGAGGGGGGGACCCTGCAACTGGGAAAAAGCGAGAAAGGGAGGGAGGGGAGGTAAGCAAGGAAGCACATTGGTTAATCTCTTTTTCCACTCCCCTGCGCAGCCGTCATTCGTATACACTAAAAGACAAGCAAAACTAGGGGCTGCTGTTTTACACTGTCGTTTTTAAATTGAGGGAGGGAGGGGAGGAGGGGGCACCCTGCGACTGGGAAAAAGGGGGGGGAGGGGGACCCTCCTGCAACTGGGACGGAGGGGGGACCCTGCAACTGGGAGACAGACTGGGGGGGGCGGCCACCCTAGAAGTGGGAGGGAGGGGGGGGGGCCCTGGCACATACTCTCATTCTCACACACACACTCGCACCCAGTCTCACTCTCTCTCTCTGTCACACACACACACTCACACATTCACTCTCTCTCACACAGTCACTCTCACACACACTCTCTGAAACATACACACTCCGAGGAAAACCTTGCTAGCGCCCGTTTCCTTTAAAACAGAAACGGGCCTTTTTTACTAGTTCAAATAATAAACTAAAGGACTTTGTCCCTTTTGCTTAAAGACTAACTGAATCCTAATGGTTCATAACTGCAGTTCTGGCCTGGATTGAGTTGTTAGATGCCAAAGGCTCCCCAGTGATTTCTGGTCCCGACCTGGACCTACGAGCAAAAACAAATATGTTTTATGTAAGCGTTCTACCCAAGACTAATCCGGGCAGGAAGGCGTTATTCAAGGATCATATAAATAAAAAAATATTAAATGAGTTTGTTAAAACTAAGCTTGATTTACTTCGTGGTCATATTAGAAACAACTCTGTGATTATAATAGGCGACTGCAGAAAACGGGCACGGGAGAAAATGGTAACCAGCAGGAGATTGGCTAATGGTCTCCACTGGTTGGAGTCCTCCGGATATCTGTTTAAGTCTTCAAGATGCTGCTGGCCTCCTAAAACAGCTCATTCATCATGTGTTTTTATCTTCCTTGGATCACTCTCAACAAGCGAAGATTGAACACAACATCTCTGTATTCTCTCGTATTAGGATTTCCTCTGCCAGTAAGGATTTCCAAAGAGTGAAGCACAGGGTTCTTCCCAAGAGAAATCAAGCTTAAAACACGACACAGGGTACAAAGCCGATTAAAAAAAAAAAATATATATATAATAAAGTGAATCGGAAACAGTGAAGTCAGGTTTTTCCATTGCAGAAGGCAGTAAGCGTAAGAAACGGTTTCTGTATGGACAAAGTATTTTTCCTCTTGGGGGCTTAAGGAATGCAGTAGTGTGGTTGCTGTGTTGGATCAACAAACAAGTCATAGGTGACTTTGGTGTTTTTTTTTTTTTTAAATATCTGAGTACATTGTGATGGCATCACATTTAGGTCATTTTGCACTGACGTGATAGATGGTAGCACAAGAATGTAGTCCAGTAATAGGGTGTCGCCTACCACTGGTTTGACATTCATTTCTGCCTCTTTGGAGTCTTGGGATTGTATCTCAACTTGCGAGTCCTCTGTCTGTGGCCAGAGCGGTGAAGTTCCTCATTCAGCTGTCTTGAAGCTTAGCACACATTCAAACCCCATTAGAAAGTGATTTCAGATGTGTAGTGGAGGACTGTATCATAGCTGTTTGAAAACAGTACGGTACGTTAACCCTTCTCTCTTATGACAAGGAGCTGTGGGCATTCAGAATACTGTTAAATGATTATCAGGTACTTTCCTGTCCAAATAAGAGAGACATGGAAATACATGAGTGGAGGAGTGGCCTAGTGGTTAGGGTGGTGGACTTTGGTCCTGGGGAACTGAGGAACCGAGTTCAATTCCCACTTCAGGCACAGGCAGCTCCTTGTGACTCTGGGCAAGTCACTTAATCCTCCATTGCCCCATGTAAGCCGCATTGAGCCTGCCATGAGTGGGAAAGCGCAGGGTACAAATGTAACAAAAATAAAATAGATACTATTGGAGATTCTACATGGAATGATGCTATTCCACTAGCAACATTCCATGTACAAGGCTGCGCAGGCTTCTGTTTCTGTGAGTCTGACGTCCTGCACGTATGTGCAGGACGTCAGACTCACAGAAGCAGAAGCCTGCGTGGCCACATTGGTGATCTGCAAGGGCTGACTTCTACATGGAATGTTGCTAGTGGAATAGCAGCATTCCATGTAGAATCTCAAATAGTAGCAACAGTGGAGGAGTGGCCTAGTGGTTAGGGTGGTGGACTTTGTTCCCGGGAAACTGAGGAACTGAGTTTGATTCCCACTTCAGGCACAGGCAGCTCCTTGTGACTCTGGGCAAGTCACTTAACCCTCCATTGCCCCATGTAAGCCGCATTGAGCCTGCCATGAGTGGGAAAGTGTGGGGTACAAATGTAACAAAAATAAAAATGAGCAATACAGAACTTTCCAGTTTTAGTTATTAGCACTTCTCCAGTCCAGCAGCTTACTTACGTTCCTTTCAGATTTCAGAACTTGACCCAAATCAACTCTGTATCACTAGGAGTGTTCACCAGGGTTTTGGAGGAGTAGCCTAGTGGTTAGTGCAGCAGACTTTGATCCTGGGGAACTGGATTTGATTTCCTCTGCAGCTCCTTGTGACTCTGTGCAAGTCACTTAACGCTCCATTGCCCCAGGTACAAAATAAGTGCCTACATAAGTACCTAAGTGTTGCCATACTGGGACAGACTGAAGGTCCATCAAGCCCAGCATCCTGTTTTCAACAGTGGCCAATCCAGGTCACAAGTACCTGGCAAGATCCCAAAACAGTATCTATATATAATATGTAGATTATAACCACAGAAAGGCAGTATATCAAGTCCCATCCTTTTCCCCTATTCCCTCTGTTAGCTTCTTGTCTGGCATAGTAAGCCACAGATCACGGTTTCCTTCCGCAGTATGTGTATATGTCAGACCCTAGCCACAGGGCTTGCTTTTGTTTGATTCTCCCAACTCCTGTTCTCCTGAAGTGCTGATGCGAAAGTTTTAAAAGTGACTCTAGAGCCCTGATGGCGAACCTATGACACGTGTGTCAGCACTGACATGTGTGCCATTTTCGCTGACATGTGGCGGATTTCAGCATTTCCTTGATTTGTCCAGGTTTCTCGACAAATCTGCCCCGCACTCCTCGACAGAATCCTCCGATGAGCACGCGACTACCTCACCTTCTTAACTCCTCTGCTCTGATGCATGCGCGACGGCAACGCAGGCAGGCTAGAGGCAGCGTCTGTGCTCGTGCACGTGCCAGCCAGCGCCTGCCTGCTCAGCATTAGCTGGTGATAATCCTGCACGCTTCACGCAGGTGCAGCGGCTTACTTCTACTGTCTGCAGCCTGCCGCCTTCTCTTCAGCCGCTGCCATAATAATCGCGAGTCGACGAGAGCACGAGGCTGCAGCGGGACGGTCTGGTCTCTGTCTTCTGACTTTTCTCTTGTTGTGCCCTGCCTGCCCCTTGCTTAGCCGCCGCCATAACAGTGAGGTAAGATTCTTAAGAATGGGCTCCCATGATAAATTGGGATAAATATAAGTAATATAACAGCAGGTTATGCCATGATAAATATCGCGAAATGATTTTTTTTTCTCGAAGTGACACACCACCCAAGTTATGCTCGGTTTTTTGGTGAATTTGACACACCAAGCTCAAAAGGTTGCCCATCACTGCTCTAGAGTCTCAGCACATGCACTCGAAAAATCGGAGGAAGTGCTCAGAATGGTCTCGCTGGTCCAACCTGTGCTGAGAGGGGTGCCTGCAAGATGGGAAGAGAATCAAGAGATTAAGGAGGATGCTCCAAGGGAAAGATAGATTTTTATTTATTTATTTATTTGTTGCATTTGTATCCCACATTATCCCACCTCTTTGCAGGCTCAAAGTGGCTTACAATACATCATGAATAGTGGAAGAATGTTAGTTAATAAACATTTAGTATTGCAGGGTTTTGGTCAGCATGATGATAATAAGACAGAGTAACAGTGTACAAGCAGATATTAAGAGACAATTCTGAATATAGATCTGCGATTTGTACATATTCACATTGGTTGATCTTTGTGATAGGCTTTATTAAAGAGGTGGGTCTTCAGTAATGAGCGGAAGTTCGTTCTTTCGTAGACCGATTTCAAGCTGCGCGGTAGTGCATTCCATAGCTGCGTGCTCAGGTAGGTGAAGCTTGACGCATGCATGCATTAGATGCCTGATGATTGGGCAGTCACTGGTGGGGGTGGAGCTCGTAGTTCAGTAGGATGGAAGAGAAAGGGTGCTTGAGTGGCCGGAGAGAGAGACTGTGCCCTTCCTGCCAGCAGATGGCTCTGGGAGAAAGAATATTTGCATCCAAGGATGTGGAGTCGGAAACAATTCTGGGCCGGTAAAAGTGTAAATCAATAAAAATGTAAAACTCCGACTCCAGCTTCGAAATAAAATGTTTATCCACTCCTACCCTAGCTGACATAATCTTTAACCATCTCTCTGACCTCAAGTGCAACTTTCTTTAAATTAGTCACCTTATTGTCTAACTCCTCTTACTCTCTTACCTATCTATATGTTCCATCTTTGCTTATACCCTACGCTGTCAATTAAAATGATCTATTACGTATTGTGTTGTTTTTGTCATGGAACTAAAAAGGCAGTAAATTAATCCTAATAAATAAATAAAGTAAGAAATAAATATATATAAAATAAAAATAAAATAACAACAACAAAAAATATATATATTTTTTTGTTTATTTTTTTGTCATGGAACTAAAGTACTGGTAAACATAAAAGTTATATTTACCAGTACTTTACAACAGAACAAAAAATGTGAAGCCTGATAGCAGGAGTCACAGTCAGACAGTGGAAAAATAGAGTTGGAGCTGAAGGTTTTGTTCACCGACTCCACACAGCCCTCTTTGCACCGCAGCAGCTTGAGATATATCATTGATATAGCATTACAAAACTTGAGGTTTGCCTTGACTTCTGTGAGGTAGTAGGTCATTTCTTTTGGGCAGGGGAACTTGATAAGAACGCTTTTTGTCATATTTATAGTTTGAGGGGTCTGTTACTAAAGTGGGTTAATGTGTATTAAGAGAAAAAATTGATACTCAATATATGTTAAAAGTACATTTGAAGGAATTAAAATTCAGGGCAATTTATGGAAAGTATGAATGAACTGCGTCATATGCAAATTCATGTGTGATAAGCTTCTGGAAGTTAGCTATGTCTGAAGTGGTTGAGTTAACATTCTTTGATAGCATTGTAGGCTCTGAGGTCACCATCCCTGTAGGCCACTAAGAAGAACAGTGAGGCATCTACCCTCAAATTATCTCCTCCATTGTAGAGTGAAATCCTGCCATCCCACACTTGAGAGGCAACAGGGGACTGAGCTAGTCATTACCATTTTGGATTGTGGCACTTATGGTGCAGGGACAATTGGATATTGGCAGGACCCATGGCTGCCTTTATGTGGAGAGATTCTGGGGATCTCAGGGTCCTTATTTTCTGGAAGTTAACAAATGGAAACCTTAAGTTAGCTGATGCCCTTTTGAATTTTGGTGTGGGGGAGGGGATCTAAAGATGTGCTTGGGTAAGAGGGTATCTGGAGCATGGGATGTTTTTGAAAGTGGGGCATGGGGTTTATGGGCAGAGGTGGGACTTGATAGGAGAGTTGGGTCTACTTGTGAAAGGATGTTGCTTAGGGGGTGGAGGGTACACTGAAATCTAGCTTTTTTCCATTTTGGACCTGGTACTGGTGAACATGGTGTTCACTAAGAGTTCTATACCCTTTAGTATGTCACATTAATGATGGTGGAACTAGAGAACATACTACTACTACTATTTAACATTTCTAAAGCGCTACTAGGGTTACGCAGCGCTGTACAATTTAACATGTGTGGATGATACTAACAAGAAGGACATAGAATGGGGAAGAAGGTATCTCTCTTTCAGGTCTGAAGTTTTATTTCTCTTCCAGATGAAATCTAATTTGGAATGGGCCTTAAGTATCACTGGATTCAGTTGGAGAAAGAGGGGCTTCCATATCATCCTTACACTATTCCAGAACTTGTGGGATAGTCATATCCATCAACCAGCAAGTGTAGATAGAGAACACAGAAGTGAGTTGGAGCATGTAACCCTAGTCTGATGGCTCAGCCCTTCAGTATTTTCTGTCTCCAGCATGTGGATGGTCATAACTTCAGCCCTGGACAGGTCACTTCTGGTCCAGTTGATCACCAGGTTCCCAGTTGAGCTTCCCAGGTAGTCCCAGTTTCAGGAGGTCATCCCTAGAGGTTCCAGACTCCTGTCTCCTTCAGCCCATGTTCCCCTCCCTCTTTTCCCATCGGTCTGTGAGGCAAGGCTCAGCAGCTAGTTCCTGCACTGAAAAAAAAAAGCAAACTCAAAGGGGAGAACCGTTTGCACCCTCTTGGAGGGGGGCTCCTGCCAGGCCACTGTATAATCCGGCGTCAGTAAAGAAGCATTCGCATCGGGTAATGGTGACTTCCTTGGAGGTGGGTCGAGCCCACCATGAGTCTTCTGTACGCTGCCTGTCATGTAAGTCAGGGAAGTTGAGAGACGAGGAGAGCACTTCACAGGAGCATGTGCAGCAGTTGGGTAAGTCCAGTGGAGTCCTCAAATGTCAGAGTGACACGAGTGCAGTGGCTTTCCCACCACACAGGAAGAAAATGTAACAAAAAAAACCAAAACAAAACAAAACATGGGAACAGCCTCTGGGCTTCCTGCACAACTTCAGGGCGCTGTATCTCCTTCTGGGCTGTCCGAGTTGCCTGGCTTGGCCGCTGTTTGGAAACGGGATATTGGGCTAGATGGTCCATTGGTCTGATCCAGTATGGTTACTCTTATGTTCTTATTCTCTTATGTACCTAATCTCCCCAAATCTTCTTTGGATCCGATCTTTCTAAACTGGATTCCTTTGTGTTTGTCCCACGCATTTTGAAACTCATGTGTTATCGTTTTCATCTCCGTTTTCACCTCTCGTGGCAGGGCATTCCAGGCATCTGCCGCCCTCTCAGTGAAAAAAATACTTCCCGACATTATTCCCGAGTCCTGCCCCCTTTCAACTTCAATTCATGCCCTCTAGTTCTACCATCTTCCCATCTCTGGAAAAGACTTGTGTGTGAATTAATACCTTTCAAATATTTGAATGTGAAATATTTAAACTACTTTGATTGTAACCACAGAAAGGCGGTCTATCAAATCCCATCCCCTTTCTCATGAATATTCATTGAGGATATCCTGAAAATCTGACTGGCTAGGTGTGTCCCAAGGACTGGGTTGAGAAAGCCTGCTTTATCCCTGGTGGTCTAGAGGTACCTCTTCGGGGCAGGAAACAGCCCCCTCTTTCCTGCCTGGAGCGCTGTTGCCAGCTGCCCTGCATCCTGTGAGTCCGGCTGTCAGCGTTTCAAAATGGCTGCCGAGAGTTGAAGTCTCGCGAGGCTGCTTCAACTCTTGGCGGCCATTTTGAAACGCCGAGAGCGGACTCACAGTCAGGGCAGCTAGCAGCAGCGCTCCGGGCAGGAAAGAGGGGGCTCTTTCCTGCCCCGAAGACGAAGAGGTACCTCTAGACCACCAGGGATAGTAGAGTAGGGGAGAGGAGTCCCGCGCCCACCAGCCAGCCTGTTTGTCCAGAAATCTGGACAAACGGGCAGGCTGGCCAAATCCGTCCGGACGCCCGGACATGTCCGGGTAAATCCGGATGTATGGTAACCCTATATATGGTGCAACTGCCCATAATATTGAACTAGGGCCAGCCATTACAAGACGGATGTTTTCCTGTCCAGGGACCCTTTGAGATACTTGGGGACTGCTAGTGCACGGTACCCAAGTTAAACAAGTCCAAACGATTTCCCATCTTTTGATAGCAGCCAGAAGGAGTGTGGCTGAGCAGCTGGCATTTCGGAAGCCCTACCAGTGCAGGCCTGGTTGTGTTGCGTCCGGACAGCATTTGCAATGAAGAAATGAACACATTATAGCACTCATTAGGGTACCTTTTTCCGCTAGGATTTTTCCATATAAAATAAATCTGAAGTGTTGACTTCCTTCCCGGTTTGAATTTGTAGAGAAGCCTTACCCAGCTTGTACTGTTGAAGGAGTTTTCAGCTCCTTGTATGTACCTTTGGCAAGAGGACGTGTAAGGAGATGTGTATATATACTTTATTTTTCTCTTATTTGGAGAGAGAGAGAGAGAGAGGGCCATGGAATAGGGAGAAACTCCTTAGTTGATGTACAAGCTTTGTTCTGTAGACTATGAGGCGCATTTTCAATGCACACAAAGTTCTATAGGCAATGGCGTAGGAAGGGGGGGGCGGGAGGGGCGGTCCGACCCGGGTTCACGCGCTCGGGGGGTGCCAGCCCCGCTGGTTCCCTGCTCTCTCTGCCCCGGAACAGGTTACTTCCTGTTCCGGGGCAGAGAGAGCAGGGAACCAGCGGGGCCGACGCAGCTCCGAGTGACGTGCACTCGGGGCGGATCGGGCCTCCCGCAGGTAAGAATGCGGTCCAGGGGGGGGGCGCCACAGAGGGGGGAGGTCGCGCCGTGCTGCACCCGGGGGGGGGGGGTGCGCAGCGGTGACCCACCCTGGGTGCCATTAGCCCTCGCTACGGCACTGTCTATAGGCTACTATGGAACTTTGTAAGTCTTAAGTGCTTTGAAAATATGCCTCCAGGTATTACCTTAACCTTTTGTTTAAAAACTGCGTGTGTGTTTGTGTGTGTGTGTGTGTGTGTGTGTGTGTGTGGGAGGGAAGGTGTTTTGAACCTTTTTTTGTTGTTGTTGTTGTTGTTGTTGTTGTTTTTTGCTGACCTGCGGTCTGCCTGAAAAACTGATTCCAGCAGGATCTGGGCCTTGGAAAGTGCAAGTCAGAAGTCTCCATGATCTTCCGGGGAGGGCATTCTTGCTTGATTACACAATGAGAAGCTTCTTGAAAAAAAAGCATTGTTTTGCTAGTTGCTAAGCCAGAGATCTGAAACCGGGAGCCAGAAAGGTGTGTGTCAGGCAGCTCCTTGTGCTCCCAAAAGGAGTTTATACAGATGTAATTATACTAGCATTTAGCCCTGCTGGTCCTGGCTGTTCCCGAAACCCTTCACATTTTTTGAATTCTTTTACAGACGAGTGCTACCAGAAGGAATTTGCAAATGTCATTGTTTCCTGCAGGATACATTGTATCCAAGTCCTGTCTCGGCTTTTCATGCCTTTACAACTCTCCAGGTACAAAGTACTATGTGGTTTCTACAGAGCTCCCAAACCAGGTGTCTCTGTTTGAAGGACAGTTGCAGCTGTTTTGTTCTAGATATTTAAGTTCAAGAGAAGTGCAAGTGATGCTTTAAAAAAATAAAGACAGAAAATATGTTGTGATGTGACATTTGGATACACACCTTCGTGCGACCACATGCACGATGTTCAGAGGTTACAAGTTAGCGCATAAAATGATTATTGCTCACAATGGCAGAGGTGGTAGTAATTGTGAACAGGCCAATCATGTCTCAAGGGAAATGGTCTTCAGGTGCATTGGTCCTTGGTAGAGCAGTACTTCCCCCATATTGGGGTCATCTTCGACTCCTCTCTCTCCTTCTCTGCTCACATTCAGCAGATTGCCAAAACCTGTCGTTTCTTTCTTTATAACATCAGCAAAATCCGTCCCTTCCTCTCTGAGCACTCCACCAGAACCCTTATCCACACTCTTATCACCTCTCGCCTAGACTATTGCAACCTGCTTCTCACCGGCCTCCCTCTTAGCCATATCTCTCCTCTTCAATCAGTCCAAAACTCTGCTGCGTGACTCATTTTTCACCAGAGTCGCTATGCTCACAGTAGCCCTCTCCTCAAGTCACTTCACTGGCTCCTTATCCGTTTCCGCATTCAATTCAAACTTCTATTACTGACCTATAAGTGCATTCACTCTACCGCTCCCCAGTACCTCTCCACTTTTCTCTCTCCCTACGTCCCCTCACGGGTACTCCGTTCTGTGGATAAATCTCTCTAGTCTGTCCCCTTCTCCTCTACTGCTAATTCCAGACTCTGTTCCTTTTATCTCGCTGCACCTCACGCCTGGAATAGACTTCCCGAGCTTGTAGGTCTAGCCCCGTCTTTGGCCATTTTCAAATCCAGGCTAGAAGCCCACCTCTTTAACGCTTCTTTTGACTCCTAACCACTACTCACTTGCCCTGTACCCTTTTATCCCCACCTCTTGAATTCCCTTACCTCTTAGTTGTTCTGCTTGTTTGCCTGTCCTATTTAGATTGTGAGCTCTTTGAGCAGGGACTTTCTTTTCGTGTATGGTGTACAGTGCTGCGTATGCCTTGTAGCGCTATAGAAGTGATAAGTAGTAGTAGTAGTAGTAGTAGTATATTGGATTCAAATTAAATCACACTTATCCAATCTTCCCAGATCAGCTGCCAGCCAGTGAGTCTGACCACCTGCAAGATCTCACTCCTTTTCCTGAATTTTGTCTTTCTGCTTGGGACTCCATTTTGAGTAGAAGAGAACTTAATTGTCCACTCCCCCCTTCCCGTACTTACCCACTAGACCAACGTTTCCCAACTTGTGGGTTGGGACCTCCAAGTGGGGTTGCACAACAAGCCACATTTGGGAGTTGTGACCTGGGCAGGCAGTACATAGGTGCGTCATTATGATGCACCTTGATGGGGTTGTGGACATTACTGAGGCTGAGATCATGGGGTCATAGCCAGAAAAGATTTGAGCAGCACTTCACTAGACTATAGAAATCTAAATAATTTGCAATGGTTCTTATTTTATTGATTTGGATAAACCAAGGAGGTTTGATAACAGGAGATGGCACGAGCCTATCTGGCCCATTGTGTGAGCTCAAGCCAGTAGGCAGAGCTTGTTGCCCTGTCAATTACATTGGTTTGGGTGTACCAAGATGGCAGTGGCTTCATTGGAGAGTATTAAAACTTCCTTGGGTGGAGTGGGTGGAGACTGGCAACTGCAGCTAATCAATACATCTTAATAATACCCCACTCAACAGTTGAGTCCTGCTACTGTATCCTCCCTCTACAATGTTTTTCCTTTTGTCGTCCCATGAAATGACTAAAACAGACTTTATCCACCCCTCACTGTGGTCAAGTGACCTTTAGTCCCTGCTGGACCCTGATCGAAAAAATAAAGAATCATAACCGGTTGAGAACTCTTAGCACCAAGCATCCAGCATTCTAGGTCCCCTCTGTACCCCAGTCCCATTGGTTCCTTCTGAAAAATTCATTCATCTCACAAATGTGATATGTATCCATTTATTCCTGATTTGACAATCTCTATGATACTCATATTCTATCATGAAGGAGTTTCTTTCAAGGGGGGAATAGAAGGCGAGAAGTTTGGAAGAAGTCTTTCTCACGTTGGAACCTTACGCTTTGAGAACAGTGACGCTGACGCTGGTATCAAGACGTTTAGATAATCTTGTCTCAACATTTTCAAGGGCTCGTTAGGAAAATCCAACATTTAGACAAGACTTTCCCTAAGAGAACCAACAGCATTTTGCCATACAGGGACTCCTGAGGCAGGCCTGAACGGCCGAAACACAACTCGTGTTGAGTCCGTTTTTTTAAGAATAAACTCTTGCTGTGAACTTTTTCTAAGTCCAGTAGAAGTTTGTTTGGCATCATCCATCTTGTCACCTTCGCTGTTGATAGATAAGGACCACGTGGTCTTCTCAGTCTATCCATTTGTACCTATCTGCTGCGCTTTCATACATCCTATTTGATCTGTGCTCTTCTCCCTTCTCTTCCATAACGTCCACACCTGACTGGCCCAAGTCTACTTGAATTCTGCCATTATTTTGACCTTTACCTTTTCCACTGGATGTCTCTTCAAGGTCTGTCACCCTCTTAATGAAAAAAATATGTTCTCTTATTCCTTGTGAGCTTTGCTCTCTCCAGCTTCCTGTAATGATCCCTCATCCTTGAGTTTTTTGATCCTTGGAAAATGCCCCTTTCTGATGCCTAATTGAAGCTTGCTAGCTCCTCTTCCTTCAAGTACATCTTCTTCTTTCACTCTTTCTGCGTAGGCCACATGGTAATGGCCGTTCATCATTTCAGAAGTCATCCTTTGAACGGCTTCCATCCAATCGATGTAATTATCTAGACATGGTCTCCAGCTCACACCCTTTTTTTAGTTGTAGCTTAAGACTGTACAGGTTGTTATATGCCGTCATCTACTATGTTGCTATGTATTTAGGTACAGTAGATATTTTCCTGTCCCCAGAGAGCTTACAGTCTACGTTTGTCTCCCCTGCCCCCCCCTCCAGTCACTCTGCGATTCTCTCTCCCCTGCCCCCCCTCCAGCCACTCCTCTTTCCCCTGCCCCCCTCCAGCCACACAGCGATTCTTCTCTCTCCCCTGCCCCCCTCCAGCCACCCAGCAATTCTTCTCCCTCCCCTGCCCCCCCTCCAGCCACCCAGCGTTTGTCTCTCTCTCTCTTCCCTGCCCCCCTCCAGCCACCCAGCGATTCTCCTCGCTCCCCTGCCCCCTCCCTCCAGCCACCCAGCGATTCTCTTAGCTCCCCTGATTACCTCTGTCGAAGCGGCCGCGTTATTGAAAGCCCTGCCCGTCTCTAGCCTTCCCTTGGTAGCGCTATACAAATGTTATTAGTGGTAGTAGTATCTGAGGAAATGGAGGGTTACGTGACTTGCTCAAGAACACAGGGAACATCATTGATATTTGAGCTACTCCTCCACTCTAGTAGACACAGTATTGTCCATAATCACCCTATTTTCATAATCCAGAAACATATATTCTCAATCAGCACATTTTTTATAGCAAGATCTGGGAAAGAGATTATAGAACATGGCACATTCAGCTTGATAACTTCCAGTAGGTGGCTGATTTGTAGATAACTTCTGGGGGGGGGGGGGGGGGGCTGAAAGCCAGACGCTGTGGGTATAACAGCCTTTGAAACATTTTTTGTTGTTGTTACATTTGTACCCCATGCTTTCCCACTCATGGCAGGCTCAATGCGGCTTACATGGGGCAATGGAGGGTTAAGTGACTTGCCCAGAGTCACAAGGAGCTGCCTGTGCTGGGAATCGAACTCAGTTCCCCAGGACCAAAGTCCACCACCCTAACCACTAGGCCACTCCTCCACTGTTGCTACTATTTGAGATTCTACATGGAATGTTGCTATTCCACTAGCAACATTCCATGTAGAAGTCGGCCCTTGCAGATCGCCAATGTGGCCGCGCAGGCTTCTACATGGAATGTTGCTATTCCACTAGCAAAGTCGGCCCTTGCAGATCACCAATGTGGCCACGCAGGCTTCTGCTTCTGTGAGTCTGAGGTCAGACTCACAGAAACAGAAGCCTGCGCAGCCTTCTATATGGAATGTTGCTAGTGGAATAGCAACATTCCATGTAGAATCTCCAATAGTATCTATTTTATTTTTGTTACATTTGTACCCTGCGCTTTCCCACTCATGGCAGGCTCAGGCTTACATGGGGCAATGGAGGGTTAAGTGACTTGCCCAGAGTCACAAGGAGCTGCCTGTGTTAACACTGAATGTCACGTTTAAATATTTGTGTGTGTGTGGGGGGGGGGGGGGGGGAATCCAATGAAATATAAAACAGATAATTCATAGCCACCATAATCTAAAATACCAATCCAAGCCAATACATCCACCTATTCAACCACATGTATCCTCTGCAACTGGCTTCAGACTATTGACTGCTAATTCATTTATTTGTTGCATTTGTATCCCACATTTTCCCACCTATTTGCAGGCTCAATGCGGCTTACAAAGTACCGGAGAGGCGATCGCCAATACCGGTATGAACAAATACAGAGTTAGGTTATGGTAAAGTTCGTGTGTGATAGACACATTGGGAATCATAGGAGGAGGAGTTTAGTTATGTCCAGGACGAGCTTTTATTTTGTTGTGTTGCAGGGTTAAGGCATTTAAGTTGGATTGTTAGGGTATGCCTTTTTGAATAGGTTAGTTTTTAGGAGTTTCCTGAAGTTTAATTGAAGCGGTGCAAAGAAAAGCTACAAGAATGGTAAGGGATTTGCGTTACAAGACGTATGAGAAGAGACTTGCTGACCTGAACATGTATACTCTGGAGGAAAGGAGAAACAGGGGTGATATGATACAGACATTCAAATATTTGAAAGGTATTAATCCGCAAACTAATCTTTTCCGGAGGTGCGAAGGCGGTAGAACGAGAGGACATGAAATGAGATTGAAGGGGGGCAGACTCAAGAAAAATGTCAGGAAGTATTTTTTTACGGAGAGAGTGGTGGATGCTTGGAATGCCCTCCCGCGGGAGGTGGTGGAAATTAAAACGGTAACAGAATTCAGGCACGCGTGGGATAAACATAAAGGAATCCTGTTCAGAAGGAATAGATGGAGTTACATTCAGGTACACGCGGGGGGTTGGTTTACTAAGCCACATAAGGCTCTGTGCGCACTCAGCGCGCTCCAAAATGGAGTTACCGCCCGGCTACCTCGGGGCTCTTGCAGTAATTTCATTTTTGGCGCATGTCCAATACTCGCGGAAAAAAAATGTATTTTCTGCAGCGTGTATCAGATGCATGCCAAGTGGCATTTGGCACGCGTAGGTCATGACCGCCCGGTTACCACGTGAGACTTTACTGCTAGGTCAATGGCTGGCGGTAAGGTGTCAGACCCAAAATGGACGTGCTGCAGTTTTGATTTTGCTGCACGGCTATTTTCGGCAAAAATTAAAAAAAAAAAAAAAAAAGGGACTTTTTTTACAGGCGCTGAAAAATGGATTGGCGCGCACCCAAAACCCGCATCTACACCACTGCAAGCCATTTTTTAGCACACCTTAGTAAAACTGACCCCTAGGTATTTCCCTTGAGGGCTTACAACCTGAGGTAATGGAGGGTTATGTGATTTACCCAAGGCTACAAGGAGAATCAGTGGGATTTGAACCCCACACTTCCTTAAGATTCCGCAAATAAACCCCCCATTATTCCAAATTTCAGAATCCCACAGATGACCCAGAGCCTTAACAGTAAAAGGTCTGTTGATATAGCCAAGTTTTAATGTAATGGGAAAGAGATCATTTTTACTAAAAGCCCCCTGCGTATTACTAGAGGAAAGACTTCTGTACTGCCTGACTATCTTCCAAGTAAAACTCCCCCTCGTTATTCCCTCTGTCTTTCTGTCTCTTTTCATCTGTCAGTGACTTCACTCTCACACTGTGGCCATGGCGAGCCCAGCATGACCTGTGGTTCACCTTCCCGCCTGAAAAGGTCCAACATTGTACTCCCGAAATGCAGGATGTTGAAAGGAAAGGTGCGATTGTCTGTCTTCCATGAGGTCACTGTCTGGCTGGGAGCAGAGGTGGGCTGGAGGCAGTGTTTATACATACTTGGGAGTGTGTAAGGGATGGTTGCTGATGTGATTTGGAATAAGTTGATACTTTTTTTTTTGTTACATTTGTACCCTGCGCTTTCCCACTCATAGCAGGATCAATGCAGCTTACATGGGGCAATGGAGGGTTAAGTGACTTGCCCAGAGTCACAAGGAGCTGCATGTGCCTGAAGTGGGAATTGAACTCAGTTCCTCAGTTCCAAAGTCCACCACCCTAACCACTAGGCCACTCCTCCACTAGCAACATTCCATGTAGAAGTCGGCCCCTTGCAGATCACCAATGTGGCCGCGCAGGCTTCTGCTTCTGTGAGTCTGACGTCCTGCACATACGTGCAGGACGTCAGACTCACAGAAACAGAAGCCTGCGCAGCCTTCTACATGGAATGTTGCTAGTGGAATAGCAACATTCCATGTAGAATCTCCAATAGTAGCAACATTCCATGTAGAATCTCCAATAGTATCTATTTTATTTTTGTTACATTTGTACCCTGTGCTTTCCCACTCATGGCAGGCTCAATGCGGCTTACATGGGGCAATGGAGGGTTAAGTGACTTGCCCAGAGTCACAAGGAGCTGTCTGTGCCTGAAGTGGGAATCGAACTGAGTTCCTCAGGACCAAAGTCCACCACCCTAACCACTAGGCCACTCCTCCACTCCACTTGGATGGTGTTTTATGAATGAGGCCTGATGCATTTTTTTCTCTCCCCTCTCAGGGAGTCTGAAGGCCCTGCATCATTTTTCATGATGTTTGAATGTAATTTGAGTCCAGGCCTCCCTGGAAGTGTGGAACCTGCTGGCAGAACAAGGAACCTTTTCTGGTGTGTGTCTGTGTGTTTTCTGTCAGGGTCCATGGAAACACATTCTTAAATACTTCTTTATTAACTGCTGGTTTCTTGAGCTGAACCGCTGCAATCCTGCGGTGGTAACTATTAGCTCACCCTATAGTTAACTTATTATAATCAGTCTGGAAAGTGCCAGCGTACCTTCACTTTATTAACCCCATTTTTGCTGGTTAGTTCTTCCAACGTGGTAGTGTCACCTTTCTGCCCTGTTTTCTGGGATAGATGTGAAGCGTCTGTTCACTCTTTCCAAAAATACTAGGACTAGGGGGCATGCGATGAAGCTACAATGTAGTAAATTTAAAATGAATCGGAGAAACTTTTTCTTCACTCTACATGTAATTAAACTGTGGAATTCGTTGCCAGAGAATGTGGTAAAGGCGGTTAGCTTAGCGGAGTTTTAAAAAGGTTTGGATGGCTTCCTAAAGAAAAAGTCCATATACCGTTACTAAATGGACTTGGGGGGAAGTCCACTATTTCTGGGATAAGCAGTATAAAATGTTTTGTACTTTTTGGGATCTTGCCAGATATTTGTGATCTGGACTGGCCACAGGATGCTGGGCTTGATGGACCTTTGGTCTTTCCCAGTATGGCAATACTTATGTACTTACGTGTGCCATAGAGCAGGGCAGCTGAGCCTGGCAAAAGATTAGATGCCTGTTGCCCCTCTCATTCAGCCGGTGATGTGTAACCGGTTGATGGAGTGGCATTCAGTGGGCTTTGTGGGTGAGAGGCTGTCGAAGGGAAAGACCCTGGTCGTAACAGAGAATGACAGAGCTGCCAAGTTACCAGGTTGAAATCCTGGTTTTGAACTTCCATCCCAGAGCAGTGTGGGATTTGTAGTCCCTTATTTGGCCCGGTGAAGTCAGTACTGCACGGCCCATAATGCATCAGATTGGGCTTCTCAGAAATTTAGGACTGGCCTCACAGTCTCACTCATGGAACGGGAATTGTTGGGGTGGGGTGTCTCGGCATTGAGAACTAGGTGCTGGTACAATAATTCAACTTTAAACAAAAAATCTGCTGGGTCTCTGTTCAAAGCTGAGCAATCTGAAACACTTTTTTTTTTTTTTTTAATATCTGTGACATGCTGTTCTTGTGAAACACGGATCACCTATCGGGACACTGTGCTGTAAACGTCTCCTCTGAGTAATAAATACCAGAGATTCCACATCTGTTAAAAGAATGTAATGTTTTCCTTTGTAGAAATGTCTGCTGGTTTATACCCTAAGGACTTTGCTGGGTCCCTAGATAAAATCAAAATATCAAATAGAAAAATGGTTCCAGGAGACAGAAGACTAATTTATAAACAAAGCACCAAGTTGTTTTGTGCACTGGAATTTTCTTCCTTTTTTTTTTACTTGCTCTTCTCCTTTGAAGGTAAGGGAACCCATTCATACTACTACTACTACTACTTAACATTTCTAGAGCGCTACTAGGGTTACGCAGCGCTGTACAGTTTAACAAAAAAGGGCAGTCCCTGCTCAGAAGAGCTTACAATCTAAAGGACGAAATGTCAAGTTGGGGCAGTCTAGATTTTTTGAATAGAGGTGTAGTGGTTAGGTGCCGAAGGCGACATTGACGAGGTGGGCTTTGAGGAAGGATTTGAAGATGGGCAGGGAGGGGGCCTGGCGTATGGCCTCAGGGAGTTTATTCCAAGCATGGGGTGAGGCGAGGCAGAAAGGGCGGGGCCTGGAGTTGGCCCACCCAGCCTCCTCTGAAATGGAAACTCTGCTGCTACCTATGAGAGCTCCTCCTGGAGGGGCAGAATATATATTATTAGCTATTTACAGCTGGGTAGCCTTCCAAACAGCAACATTTATAACTTTTGCTCTTGCACAGCTTAATCCAAAGTGCAAGTTCAAAGGGGCAGTGCAAATTCCCCTAATCTATAGCCCTACCAGTCGTACGCAGCGCTTCACAAATGAACATGAAGAAAAGACAGTCCCTGCTCAAAGGAGCTTACAATCTAAAGGACGAAATGTCAAGTTGGGGCAGTCTAGATTTCCTGAGTAGAGGTATAGTGGTTAGGTGCCGAAGGCGACATTGAAGAGGTGGGCTTTGAGCAGTGACTTGAAGATGGGCAGGGAGGGGGCTTGGCGTATGGGCTCTGGGAGTCCGTTCCACGCATGGGGTGAGGCGAGGCAGAAAGGGCGGAGCCTGGAGTTGGCGGTGGTGGAGAAGGGTACTGAAAGGAGGGATTTGTCCTGAGAGCGGAGGTACGTAAGGGGAGATGAGGGTTGAGAGGTAAGGAGGGGCTGCAGATCCGAGTGCATTTGTAGGTGAGTAGGACAAGCTTGAACTGAATGCGGTACCTGATCGGAAGCCAATGAAGTGACTTGAGGAGAGGGGTGATATGAGTGTATCGGTCCAGGCGGAAGATAAGGCGTGCAGCAGAGTTCTGAACGGACTGAAGGGGGGATAGGTGGCTAAGTGAGGAGTAGGTTGCAGTAGTCAAGGCGAGAGTTAATGAGAGCGTGGATGAGAGTTCTGGTGGTGTGCTCCGAGAGGAAAGGGCGAATTTTGCTAGTGTTAAAGAGGAAGAGGCGACAGGTCTTGGCTATCTGCTGGATATGCGCAGAGAAGGAGAGGGAGGAGTCGAAGATGACACCGAGGTTGCGGGCGGATGAGACGGGGACGATGAGGGTGTTATCAACCGAGATAGAGAGTGGAGGGAGAGGAGAAGTGGGTTTGGGTGGGAAAACAAGAAGTTCGGTCTTGGCCATGTTCAGTTTCAGGTGGCGGTTGGACATCCAGGCAGCAATGTCAGATAAGCAGGCCGATACTTTGGCCTGAGTTTCCGCAGTGATGTCTGGTGTGGAGAGATAAAGCTGGGTGTCGTCAGCATAAAGATGATAGTGGAAGCCATGAGATGAGATCAGGGAGCCCAGGGAAGAGGTGCAGATTGAGAAAAGAAGGGGTCCAAGGACAGATTCATCCATAGTAGCATAGTACATGAGGGCAGAGAAAGACCTGTACGGTCCATCCAGTCTGCCCAACAAGATATACTTTTTGTGTATACCTGACCTTGATTTGTATCTAAATCTCAAAAAAAGAGCTTAAAAGGATATTTATATAATGATAAACTCGTATAAACTTCACAAAATATCCTTGCACTTTCCTGATGTTACTAGATAATTATTTAACGGAGGAAAAAAGCCTCATATTTTAAGAGAACACTCCGTCATGGGTAAACCAATATTAGGGAGGTCTCCTAAATCATCATGGGCAAAAACCTCCTTATATTTTAATATCATGTGTGAAAATATGGCTACTGCTCAAAATATTTCTGCACATAAAGCCGTCTAATTATTTTATCGACGGATCTATTTAAAAAGATAAGTGCTTGATCCGTCGATTTAATAATTAGACGGCTTTATGTGCAGAAATATTTTGAGCAGTAGCCATATTTTCACACATGATATTAAAATATAAGGAGGTTTTTGCCCATGATGATTTAGGAGACCTACCTAATATTGGTTTACCCATGACGGAGTGTTCTCTTAAAATATGAGGCTTTTTTCCTCCGTTAAATAATTAGCTAGTAACATCAGGAAAGTGCAAGGATATTTTGTGCAGTTTATACTTGATTTGTATCTTTCAATTCTAGTGACCCCTACTGCTAGTATGATGTCAAACCCAGGCAACTACGCCTTGTGTTGAATCCAACTTTAGGGAGCCCTGCCTGTTCCTCATAGGCTAAAAAACCTCTATTATGTAACCCTCACATACTGTTCTAGTCGTACGGTATATCAATCACGGGAGTACTTAACTTCCTGCCCTTAAAACTACTGAGCAGTCTTATGCACGATCACAGTCTTCTATACCCCGTCCACGGCCCCCGTGATTGATATACTGTACGACTAGAACAGTACCTGAGGGTTACATAATAGAGGTTTTTTTTAGCCTATGAGGAACAGGCAGTGCTCCCTATAGTTGGATTCAACGCAAGGAGTAGTTGCCTGGGTTTGAGGCTTTTCCTCTACATAGAATAAAATCTCATTTGACACCATACTAGCAGTAGGGGTCACTAGACTTGAGTGCTTAAGAATTAACTAATTGACCGCCTACGGGCTCTGTTTCAGTATTTTTAGGAGTTATTCTTGATTTGTATCTGCCATTTTCAGGGCACAGACCATAGAAGTCTGCCCAGCACTAGCCCCGCCTCCCACCACCGGCTCTGCCACCCAATATCCGCTAAGTTTCTGAGGATCCCTTCCTTCTGAACAGGATTCCTTTGTGTTTATTTTATTTTATTTTAGTTACATTTGTACCCCGCGCTTTCCCACTCAAGGCAGGCTCAATGCGGCTTATCCCTCGCATTTTAAAATTCTGTTACCGTTTTCATCTCCACCACCTCCCGCGGGAGGGCATTCCAAGTATCCACCACTCTCTCTGTGAAAAATACTTCCTGTGTACTAGTGCTGTCTTGCTCGCCACTAGAAATTACCATGGCGTGGAGTGTGTAGAGGGAAGTTTCTGTGAGATGCATAGGAGGATTCCCCCTTTGTGGAGGGAACCCACTGATAGGTTCCCTGTTTGAAAAAGAGAGGGTCACTTGGAGTTAAGGGAGTGGGGTGATGCAGCGGTTCACCCTTTCTGCGTGTTTCCATTGGTGAGACTTCACTCTGGGTTTAGAGCAGCGATTCTCAACCTTTCTTCAGTTAGGATGTACCCGACAGCGTTCATGTGCATCATACTCGAAAAAAAAAATCCTAAATGTTTCATTGTTAAAAATGATTGTCCCTTTTATCTGGCTGTAAACTTGTATATAGAAATCCATCTACTTCACACAGAACAAGTTTATTCTGACCTTCATAATCAATTCTGCTCTTCCTTTAATTTTCTTTTTTTCTGAGAGGAAAAGGCTTCAGATGCTTGGCTGTTGTTCTGATTTTTTTCAGTTTGCTGGGCGAATTTCCTCATTAGCCTAAAAACCTCCTGCGTTGCTTTTTTACTTTATTTTTCGTCTTCCTTGTTAAACTATGTTAAAACGCTAGTTAACTTTTTCTTAATGTGCGATTCGTGCGTGGGATAAACATAAAGGAATCCTGTTCAGAAGAAATGGATCCTCAGGAGCTTAGCCGAGATTGGGTGGCAGAGCCGGTGGTGGGAGGCAGGGCTGGTGGTTGGGAGGCGGGGATAGTGCTGGGCAGACTTATACGGTCTGTGCCAGAGCCGATGGTGTGAGGCGGGGCTGGTGGTTGGGAGGCGGGGATAGTGCTGGGCAGACTTATACGGTCTGTGCCAAAGCCGGTGGTGGGAGGCGGGGCTGGTGGTTGGGAGGCGGGGATAATGCTGGGCAGACTTATACTGTCTGTGCCAGAGCCGGTGGTGGGAGGCGGGGCTGGTGGTTGGGAGGCGGGGATAGTGCTGGGCAGACTTATACAGTCTGTGCCCTGAAGAGGACAGGTACAAATCAAAGTAGGGTATACACAAACAGTAGCACATATGAGTTTATCTTGTTGGGCAGACTGGATGGACCGTGCAGGTCTTTTTCTGCCGTCATCTACTATGTTACTATGTTATTGGTTTGCTCAAGAGAGACGCTTCAGTTTCACTGCTGCTTCAAACCGTTTGGCACAACACGCCATACATAATCCTCAGAACAGACGACAAAGTCTTGTCTTGGCCCAGCTTGGGTGAGTCTTCGTTTAGTCCTTATGAAAATGACGGCTAGTGGTTTTAAAGGGACGCTATCTTAACATAGCCAATCAGCTGCTCGCTAATGGTTACCTCATCTTGTCGTCTCTTCTGAGGGTTCTATATGGTGTGTTGGTCGTTTCTGAACGGTAACTGAACACAGAAAAAATCCCACGGAGAAACCCAACGGGTAGTTCAAAAGTGGGAAATGAAGGACAGCTAGACAGACCCACTGGTTCAACCAATCCAATTTATTCTTCAAACGTGTCTAGACTCGACACGGCAACAGGGTTTCGGCATACACGATGCCTGCTTCGTGAGTCTGCTAGTGTAGAACTCGAGAAAAATGAGTGATGCTAGTGAGGAAATGTGGGAAAGAGGAACCCGAACTATAGCTACGTCATGCAAGGTTCAGCGTTAGGAGTCACGGAACGAGAAAGGGACCTGGGAGTTATCATTGATGATACGTTGAAATCTTCTGCTCAGTGTGCTGCTGCGGCTAAGAAAGCAAATAGAATGTTAGGTATTATTAGGAAAGGGAAGGAAAACAAAAATGAGGATATTATAATGCCACTGTATCGGTCCATGGTGCGACCGCACCTAGAGTATTGTGTTCAATTCTGGTCGCCGCACCTCAAAAAAGATATAGTGGAATTAGAAAAGGTGCAAAGAAGGGCGACAAAAATGATAAAGGGGATGGGACGACTTCCCTATGAGGAAAGGCTAAAGCGGCTGGGGCTCTTCAGCTTGGAGAAAAGGCGGCTGAGAGGTGATATGATAGAGGTCTATAAAATAATGAGTGGAGTGGAAAAGATAGATATGGAGCGTTTGTTTACGCTTTCCAAAAATACTAGGACAAGGGGGCATGCGATGGAGCTGGAGTGCAGTAAGCTTAAGACAAATAAGAGAAAATTTTTCTTTACTCAGCGCGTAATTCAACTCTGGAATTCATTGCCGGAGAATGTGGTTAAGGTGGTTAGCTTAGCGGAGTTTAAGAAAGGTTTGGACGGCTTCCTGAAGGAAAAGGCCATAGAATGTTATTAAATGGACGTAGGGAAACATCCACTATTCCTGAGAGAAGCAGTACAAAATGCTTTGCTCCGTGGATCTTGTCGGGTGATTGTGACCTGGATTGGCCACTGTCGGAGACAGGGTGCTGGGGTAGATGAACAAATTGAGACAAATGAAAGAAATTAAGTACATAAGTACATCAGTAATGCCACACTGGGAAAAGACCAAGGGTCCATCGAGCCCAGCATCCTGTCCACAACAGCGGCCAATCCAGGCCAAGGGCACCTGGCGAGCTTCCCAAATGTACAAACATTCTATACGTTATTCCCAGAATTGTGGATTTTTCCCAAGTCCATTTAGTAGCGGTTTATGGACTTGTCCTTTAGGAAACCGTCTAACCCCGTTTTAAACTCTGCTAAGCTAACCGCCTTCACCACGTTCTCCTGTCGTTGGGTTTTGCCATTGCCACTGACTGGATGGGCCTGCTTCAGACTGGCAAGGAACATGGCCCACCCATGATCCTTCTTTCGTAATTCTCCCCCCCCCCCCCCCCGCCGTCTTCTGTTTCTCCTCTTCCTCGGCTCCTCTCCATTGACAGAGCTATAATAATTGCTGTTTCTCTTCACAGTTGAAATCTCTGTGGAAGTCATGTTAGAAATTATTAGCCATAAAAATACTTAACTTAGTAGCCACAGAGTACACAATGCGGTGCAGGTCTTGTAGCCACATTGACCTTCTGCCAAAGGGTTTGTGTGATCTGTGTTTAACTGCAGGGGACTTAAACGAGCAGCCCAGGGTTGTCAAATGAGTTGTGAATTATCATTTTAAGGTTGCCGAGCTCTGTTCTGTAACCACCAGGCTACCTGCCAGTCCCCAAAATATTTATAAATACGTCCTAAGACCTCCCCCCCCTCCTGCAGTGGATGATCTGTCTTTCGCTTGTGGTCTCAATAATGATAGGTCATATAATCCCGTTGGATCAGTTCAGTGCGCCCCTCCGAGAGGCTGCCAAAGATCTCAGGGCAACTGTTCCAGTTTTCTCTTTAGTACGTTTCTGTTGTGCTGCATTTTTACATAGCTTTGAAAACACTGTGGGAGACAGGGCTGACCCAGCCACTAGGCAAACTGGACACCTGCCTAGGGCAGAGCATTGGGGGGTGGGTGGGGAGGAGGTGGTGGTGCGGCTTTGGTGTATTCGAGAGCATTCCTTCACTTCCCTTCTCTCCACTGTGCCTGGGAGGAGGAGGTTAGGAGGCAGCAGCAGCAGACTTGAGAAGGGAAGAGGGGAGATGCTGGACATGGGGTGGAGCTTGAGAAGGGGAGGTAAGAAGCTGGCTAAGGGGAGGAGGGAGAGAGGGAAAGGGAGATGCTTGACTGCTGCTGTGCCTCTGAGTCTGGATCTGCGGGAGCAACAAAAAAGGAGCAGACCCTGCATTAGCAGTAACTGAAGTGTAGAGAAGCCTTTTTGCCTACATACTGACAAAGGCCACGATGGTTTCTCCCCTCAGACATGTTCCATATGCGTCAAAGGGGGTGGGACCGGCAGTGCGTAGGCTCAAAGTTACTGCTGATACTGGGCCTGCTCTTTTTCATGGCTCCCGCAGATCTGGACTCAGGCCCAGATGCATTAAAGACGTCGGTAATTCCCGTTCCCTACCGATTCCATAGCGAATTGGTAGGGAACGGGAATGCATCAACGATAGGGAATGCAAATAAGCTACTCGTTGTAGCTCACTTGCATTCTCTATTCCTTCGGTACCTGAGTCGGAGAATCGGGACGTCCCTTTAGATTAGGCTCCTCTTCCTGGTCTCTTCAGCCAATCAAAGCGGGCTTAGCTGGCTGTTGTCAGCGAAATGCGCTCTGATTGGCTGAAGAGACCAGGAAGAGGAGCCTAATCTAAAGGGACGTCCCAATTTTCCGGCAACCAGGAAAATATAAAAGTTTTGCTGTGGAGGGGCAGCGAAGACAAAATAGAAGGGGGGAAAAACACCAGCGCCGGCAGAGCTAAAAAAAAATGCGAAAAAAAGACGTCTCTCAGAAGCGCAGGGAGAGTACGTCCTTAAAGGACGCCCCTCACATGCGCTCCCTGCTTTTTTTTTTTTCTTTTTTACCTTTTTTTGGGGGCCCTTTTCCTTTCCGATTCCCTCACAGGAGCCCTAACAAGAGGTCAGACATCTCATTAGGGTTCCTACGGTAAGGGAATCGGAAAAACGGTAGTGCACCTCATTATAATAGCTTTTCAATCATTTGCATTCCGTTTTCGTTACCTGCTACCGTGACAGGGAAAATGCCCTTAGTGCATGCCCAGGGTAAACTACTTGCGTTTTAAACTGGCTGGAACCAGTTTAAAACGCAAGTTGTGGGCTCGTTAGGTTTTGTGCATCTGGGCCTCAGAGGCACAGCAGCAGCGGGCAGCAGCTGTAGAAGGTAGGCGGGGGGGGGGGGGGGGGAATCAGCCCTGTGATCCAGTGGCTTTCCTCTTGTGGACAGCTGGCCACCTTCATTCCGTGGACTGGGGTAGCTTCCCCTTTTGCCTATTTTCCAAAATTTGTGGCAGGCCTGTGCCTGGGTGGGTGGAGAGGGAGGAGAGAGATTTGAGCTGTGCATAGGAGTGCACGCATAAGAGGTTCTGCAGTGGGAGGCAGAGTGAAGAGAGAGCCCACTGCTGTTGGTGCTTTTTTTTTTTTTTTTTGGTTTAATTTTCAAATTGAATAACAAGGGCTGAAACAGCCAATACAATCAAAATAGTAACAGTAAATTACAATCCAGGATAGAATAAATTAATTAATTAATAGTATGCGTAAACAACAGTTACCAGCCTCTATGACAGCCTCAGATGTTCTAGCCAGGTCTATTAGAGCAGAATCAAGGTCCCTGGAGTAGTCTAGTGGTCTACACCAAATTTTTTTGTGATGCACCTCCCACCTCTTGTGGACCACCAGTGTGTCCCAACATGCTGGTTGAGAACCGCTGCTCTAGACATAAACCATCAGATAATTATATTTATTTATTTATTTATTTCAAACACGTATTTACCATCTATAATTAGGTGGTTTCCATAAAAAAACATTCATATTCAGCCACGAATGCAAAGACACTGCTCAGCATCAAACAGCAGACTCGTGTATAATTACCAAAACACAGAAACAAACAGTTTTCTTTTCAAAAGTTTTTTTAAAACTGCTTAAGGTCAGAGCGTCTCCGAAGCTGGCCAGACAGTTCGTTCCACAAGGAGATTCCAGCTGACACAAAAGCTGCAGCTCTTATATCAGCATATTACAATTGCATGACTGCATCAACAGAAATGCTCGTAGTCGATTCGGATCGTAACACACGTCTGGGATGATACACCTGCAGTGTTTGCTTCGGATAAAACGGAGCAAATTCAAACAACGCCTGATGAACGGTTGTCAGCAGTAGCACCTCAAAGTGAATCCTTTGTGCCACTGGAAGCCAGTGTAGTTGCTTAAGAGCAGGTGTTACATGTAACATAGTAGATGACGGCAGAAAAAGACCTGCACGGTCCATCCAGTCTGCCCAACAAGATAAACTCATATGTGCTACTTCTTGTGTATACCTTACCTTAATTTGTAGCTGCCATTTTCAGGGCACAGACCGTAGAAGTCTTGCCCAGCACTAGCCCCGCCTCCCAACCACCAGCCCCGCCTCCCCTCCCGCCCCCCCCCCAATCGGCTCTGCCACCCAATCTCGGCTAAGCTTCTGAAGATCCATGTGAAAATCTAAGTAAACTCATAATTGTTCTCACAGTAGCATTCTGGTCTATCTGCAATGCCTTAACTCCTGAAGCAGCCATACCAACGTACAAGGCATTGCAGTAGTCCAGTCACATCAAAATCATGCTTTGAACCACACAAAAGTAGCCTTGTGGTTAGTGCAGTGGACTTTGATCCTGAGGAACTGAGTTCGATTCTCATTGCAGCTCCTTGTGACTCTGCCCCTGGCACAAAATAAGTACCTGAATATATGTAAACTGCTTTGAATGTAGTTGCAAAAAAATAAAATAAAATAAACCTCAGTAAAGGCGGTATATCAAGTCCCATTTCCCTTTCCCTACTTGAGATTCTACATGGAATATTAATGTTGCTATTCCACTAGCAACATTCCATGTAGAAGCCTGCCCTTGCAGATCAGCAACACGGCCGCGCAGGCTTCTGTTTCTGTGAGTTTGATGTGACGTCAGACTCATAGAAACAGAAGTGCTGATCTGCGAGGACAGGCTTCTACATGGAATGCTGCTAGTGGAGGAGTAGCCTAGTGGTTAGTGCAGTAGACTTTGATCCTGGGGAACTGAGCTCGATTCCCACTGGAGCTCCTTGTGACTCTGGGCAAGTCACTTAACCCTCCATTGCCCCTGGTACAAAATAAGTACCTGAATATATGTAAACTGCTTTGAATGTAGTTGCAAAAACCTCACAAAGGCAGTATAGCAAGTCCCATTTCCCTTTCCCTTATGACATCACAATATCAGAAGTGAGCCAAGTATTGGGCAATCAAGCCATTGTGACATCACTGATGAGGTTGGCTCAGGCATTGGTGGAATGAGGCATTATGACATCACAGTATCAGCTCCAGTGGAGGAGTAGCCTAGTGGTTAGTGCAGTGGACTTTGATCCTGGGGAACTGAGTTCAATTCCCACTGCAGCTCCTTGTGACTCTGGGCAAGTCACTTAACCCTCCATTGCCCCTGGTACAAAATAAGTACCTGAATATGTGTGAACCACTTTGAATGTAGTTGCAAAAACCTCAGAAAGGCGGTGTATCAAGTCCCATTTCCCTTTCTCTTTCTTTCCCTAGAGGCTGTACCTCAGCATTTTCCCACAGTGTCTCCTTAGGAGGTAGTGGGGCAGGTAGTTTAAATTCCCTCCTTCCCCTAGAGGCTGTACCTCGCGAGGCCGCTTCAACTGTCGGCGGCCATTTTGGATCCCGAGACCGTCACAGCAACAGGATGCAGGGCAAGGACAGCGCTCCGGGCAGGAAAGAGAGGGCTCTTTTTTGCCCCAAAGAGGTTACTAGACCACCAGGGCAGTAGATAGTAAGTAAGGGAAGGGGAGGCTAGGATAGGCCCGCCCGCCCATTTGTCCAGAAATCCGGACAAACGGGTGGACTGGCAAAACCCGTCCTGACGCCTGGACATGTCCTGAAAAAGAGGACATGTCCGGGTACATCCGGATATATGGTAACCCTAAATTGGAGGCAGTGGAACAGGTAGTTGAAATTTCCTTCCCCCTCTGGAGGCTGTACCCAGTATTTTCCCCAGTGGCTGGGTAACAGGGCACTTGCTAATGCAGTTTCCTTGTGCCATGCGATCAATCTCACAATATGAACCATGAGAACCCATAGTCTTGTGGCTCAGGGGCTGAGGGAGGAGGGAGGAAATTGGAGTAAGGCGTCTGGGGGAGGGAGGTAATTTAAACTACCTGTCATGCTGGTTATTTTGCCACCTCCAGAATCTTTTTGAGCTGCTGGGAGGTAGGTGGTTGTGGTGGTGGTGGAGGAGCTTTGCTTGTGGTGCCCAGTATCATTACTGTGGTCCTGGCTACGCTTGCAGAGCGTGCTGGTTTGTTTCTTTCTTCCTAAACAATGTAGCCGACCAGTTACCCAGTTTCTGAAAGGAGAATTTGGCCAGTCCTGGCTTTGAACTTAAACCCTAAAGCAGTGTGCTAATTGTAGTCCCTGATTCTACCCATCAAACTCAGTGCTGCAGGACCCATAGTATATCAGGATGGGGGTTTCAGAAATCCAGGACTGGCCAAGGATCTCCCTCCTGGATGTGGCTAGGATTTTGAATTCCATAATCTCACCAGGACCAGCAGTGATCGTTTACCATTTCTCCACATGTAGCTTTCAGCCCAGTGGCCCCCACCCAGGTCTCAGTTTAATGCCATTTAAGAGGGACCTGGAGCGTCTTGATCTCTGGGGTCCCACCCTTAACTGATCGTCAGAAGCTTAGCCGAGATTGGGTGGCAGAGCCGGTGGTGGGAGGCGGGGATAGTGCTGGGCAGACTTATACGGTCTGTGCCAGAGCCGGCGGTGGGAGGCGGGGCTGGTGGTTGGGAGGCGGGGATAGTGCTGGGCAGACTTATATGGTCTGTGCCAGAACCGGTGGTGGGAAGCGGGGCTGGTGGTTGGGAGGCGGGGATAGTGCTGGGCAGACTTACACGGTCTGTGCCCTGAAAAAGACAGGTACAAATCAAGGTAAGGTATACACAAAAAGTAGCACATATGAGTTTATCTTGTTGGGCAGACTGGATGGACCGTGCAGGTCTTTTTCTGCCGTCATCTACTATGTTACTAAGTATGTATAGCCCAGCTATCATTATTTATTATTATGTATTATTTAGATTGTAAGCTCTTTTGACCAGGGACTGTCTCTTTGTATCAGGTGTTCAGCGCTGCGTGCGTCTGGTAGCGCTATACAAATGCTAATAATAATAATCATAGCTACAGAAGGGGCAAGGTGGGGTGGGGGAGAGGACATAGTCTGTTGGTCCATATTTTATTTATTTTATTATTTATTAGGATTTATTTACCGCCTTTTTGAAAGAATTCAGTCAAGGCGGTGTACAGTAAGAATAAATCAAACATGAGTAATAGACATTTACAGCAGTATATACACCTGGAATTCCAGCCAAGCCGCGCTGCTGCACTGACTGAACCCTTCCTCTGCTGGGGGGGGGGGGGGGGGAGCTGCCTCTCTATTGACCGTGGACCTGAGGGGTGGAGGGAGAGGCAGGGACTGGAGTGAAACCCGGTCCTGTGACATCAGTGATGCTGGGCTGGTGGTTTAGTGAGGAGGTACCCAGCACCCCCTGCAGCCATCTTGGGAAGAGTGGAGCTGAGAGGTTGGTTTTGAGCTAAGGTCTCAGCAGGTCAGTCCTCTCTGCCTCCCCTGGGGCTGCTGTTTTCTTTAATGAGGTTTTTTGGTCACTGGTGAGATCAGATTCCAACTGGGGATGTTACCTTGGTAACTGGTGTCCCCTAGCAACCCAGCCACCAATGGCCTGTCCCAGAAGCTGGAAAACTTACTCAGGAATGCAGGAATAGGATGAGGGGGGAGCTGCCGGAGTCTCTCTTGCACTCCTATAAATGCACATATGTGAATATGCACACACACAAATATGTGTATTCATGCACACACACACTCATTCCTACACACACAGACACACACTGAATGTACACATTCACCTGGGCACACATACACACATTTGTACACTCTTATGCAAAAACATACATGAATGCACATACTTCCTAGTACACACTCATATGCATGCACACCTCCACATGAATATATACACTCACATGGACATAGACACACATATATACACTTATGCATTTACGCACACACACAAGTGAATGTATCACTTACCTGCACACCTACTCATATGCATGCACACCCCCACATGAATATGTACACACATGATCACACACACACGTGAATATATATACTCATACATGTACACTCATGTACATACACACACTCACTTGAGAATTTATACACTCACATGCACACATACTAACATACATGCAGACCACATGAATATATACACTTACATGTACACACACACATGCACTCACACATGCACATTAATGTACACACCTACACACATACCACATCAATATGTGCACTCATGCATAGACATATACAGATTTGTACATTTATATGCACACGCTCTCACACACAGACACACATGAATGTATGTACTTGGCGCACCCACTTAAATGCTTGCACACCACCACATGAATATATACAATCACGTACACACACACACTCACAAATATGTATACTCATTCATGGATGTACCACACACACGCATGTGAATGTATACTCACATGCATGCACATCTCCATATGAATATATACACACGTGTACACACATGTGAATGTATACACTTACCTACACACCCATTCACATGCACACCCATGAATATACACACATGTACACATACACGTTGAATGCATACACTCACCTTCACAACCACTCACATGCATTCACACCTGCACATGAATATATACACTCACATGGTAACACACATGTTTGAATGTATACTCTCACCTGCACACCCATTCACATGCATGTACACCTCACATGAATATATACTCACATGTACACACTTGTGAATATATACAACCACTTGCATACACACCCCTACATGAATATACACACTCACATGTACACATACACACTCATATGTACACACACATGAATGTATACACTCACCTGCACACCCACTCACATAATTGCTTGCATGCCCATAAATATACAATCACATGTACACACTCTCACACGTCAATATATACACTCATCTGCACACCCACTCACATAATTGCACACCCATGAATATATACACTCACATGAACACACCTACTAACACACGTGAATGTGTATACTCACCTGCACACCCACACACATGCATGCATATACATTCACATGTATACACACATGAATGTATACTCTCAGTTGCACATTCACATGCCTACATATACATTCACATGTATACACACACACGTGAAAGTATATACTCACCTGCATATCCACTAACATGCATGCATATACATTCACATGTACACACATACACACACACACATTTGAATGTTTACATTCACCTGCATGCCCACTTACATGCATGTGTATACATTCACATGTACACACACGTGAATTTATACACTCAACTGCACCCACTCACATGCATGCATATACATTCACATGTACAAACATACACACACATGAAATGTATACACTCACCTGCTTACCCACCCCTCCCCCGACATAGTATGCACACACACCCAAATAATACGACTGCAAATGATTCAAAATTCTGCTATCAAATTTCTTTTTTGGTAATAAAGAAAATATGATCATGTCACCCCTCTCTGTCAAGCTGAGCATTGACTCTCAGTTAATTATCGGATTCTGTTCAAGATCCTTATCCCTCACTACCTGCCTCTGTTCTCATCAAGCATGTTGATGTCATACTCTTCATAGAGAATGGTTCAATCATCTCAACATATGCAAACACACATGAATATACACTCACCAGCACATACCTATTCATGTGCATGCACACCCCACATGTCCCCCTCACACACACACACACACACCTGACATGAATGCACATCCCCAAGTGCATATATACACGTACAGGTATGCACGCACACATGCAAACCCACATGAACATGTAGTCAGCAGCACACACCTCACATGCATACACCCTCATGTACACACATGCAAACAAACATGAATATAAATTGCCAGCACACACCTGCTCATATAATGCACCCCCATATGTACATACATGCACATCCACAAGTAAACACACATGAATATACATTCACCAGCATACACCTGCTCACATGCATGCACACCACGCATGTTCACAATGCAAACATATGTGAATATACACTCACCAGCATACACATCACATGCACACCCCCCATGTAAACACATGCAACCACATCTGCTCACATGTATGCATACCACCATATGTTCACACATGTAAACACATGAATATATACTCACCAACACACACCTTCTCACATATGTGCACAGCCCACATGTACACATATGTAAACACACAATATACATTCATCAGCACACACCTAATATGCATGCACACCCCCACATAAATAGGTACACACACACAAGCACACATGAATTTACACTCACCAGCACACACCTGCTCACATACATGCACACCACCCCACATGAATATGTACACACACACAAGCAGAGATGAATATACACTCAACAGCATATAGCTGCTCACATGCATTTACACACATGCACACACACAAACGCGCATGAATATTCACTCACCAGCACATATCTGCTCATATTGCATTCACATCCCTACTTTTCTCCCTCACACACACACACGCAAACACACATGAATATACAGTCACCAGCACACACCTCATATGCATGCACGCCACCCACATAAACATGTACGTTTGCATGCACACACACATACATACACACTCACCTGTGCTCCTACTTACATGCATGCACATCTTCAACATGAATATATACACTCACGTTCACCCCCTCCCCACGCACAAATATATGAATAAATGTACAGTTACTGGTGCACATAGTGAAATTCATGCAAACACTCCAATTTGCATATGTTTACCCATTCACACGTGCACAGACACACACAAAATACTTCAGTACACTGTGCCCTTGTTCTGTGCAGCAGAGGCCCTATGAAAAAAGAACGGAGGGTTAAGTGATTTGCTGAGGGTCACAAGGAGCCCCAGTGGGAATTGAATCTGGTTCCCCTGGGGTTCTCAGCCTGCTGCGCGAACCATTAGGCCACTCCACTCTTTTTATGACCTTCAGTGAAATCGTAACATTTTTAGGACCCTCCCTCTTCCTTTTTGCCTTCTCTCGGTGTGGGTATGTACCTCGCACACAGGATAGGCAAATATTTGTCCACTTGCTGGGGGTCCATACCAAGCTGCTGTGGCGATTGGTATGGACCAGCGGGCCATTTGATGGCTGACGTAGCCTCATGCTTCTCATTCCTCGTGTGACTAATGCTGTGGGGAATGTAAAAGCTTTCTGCTTAGGGGGCAAAGGGGCTGATTCAAACAGTTGTTTTGTAATAGGGAGATGCCTGGCTCCCATCTGTGCAGATGTGGGGTGAGTTCCAACTCAGATCTGCTCAGTTCTCTGCTGAGAATTTCTAGTTTTAATTATTTTTGATTGAATTTAATGTTCGTGGCAGCTTCTAGAGTAACAGCACTGGAAACGTAGGCCAGATCAGGCAACAGCAGCGCTAAGCCTGTACTGGTTTGCTGATGTATCCCCCAGCTTGCTCTTGAGGACCTGTGCCCTAGGGGTGAGAAAATTGTTCAGTCTCATTCCCCTTCAGGCCTTTAGGTGATTGTTTTTTTTATGTGACGCAGAGAAATATTTGGAGTTTTACTTCAGATTCCGTTATCTCCTGCTTTGTAAGAATGAATGGTTCAGCCTATGCCTTGTTCTGCTTGCTGAGGATATGATCAGAAACGCAGTGGTGTGTTGAGTTTAAAAGCCCAGAGGAGACAGGCAAAGCTTCCTTATCTATTGCCCCTGTGCACTGTGATTTGATAACCTGTAGCCTGAGCATGTAGGATACAGGGGTCACAGAATAGCAGGAGGCGTTGATACCCCTGTACAAGTCATTGATGAGGCCTCACTTGGAGTATTGCATCCAGTTTTGGAGGCCGAATCTCTTCAAGGACATAGAAAGACTTTCGGCGGTTTAGAGGAAGGTGGCAAAGAGTACAGGGTTTCTGCCAGTGGCATAGCCACAGGTGGGCCCGGGTGGGCCGGGGCCCATCCAGTTAGGGCTCAGGCCCACCCAACAGTAGCACACGTTTAGCGGTAGCTGGTGAGGATCCCAAGCTCCGCCAGCTGAAGACTTCCCCCTGATGGTAACGAAAACACTACTGTCCATGATACCAGCACCTGTGCATCCTCACTTTTCAGCACATGCCTGCTGCAGAGTGCCAACGTGGAAAGAAGGGTTTTCCCACCTGCTGAGATATATTTTCGGGGGGGGGGGGGGGGGGGGAGGGGAAGCGGGAGAACACTTGGTGCCCACCCACTTCTTGCCAAGGCCCAAATCTGTTGTCTGGCTACGCCCCTGGTTTGTGCCATAAGAGAAGAGACTGGCGGACCTGAATATGTGGACGCTAGAGAAAAGGAGGGAGGTGATATGATACAGACCTTTACGTACTTGAAAGGTATTAATATACAAACAATCCTCTTCCAGACACGTAAGGGCAGGAGGACATGATCTGAGGTTGTAATGAGATAGATTTAGGAGTAACGCATGGACATAGTTTGACAGTTTCATTTGGGGGGGGGGCAAAGGGTGAGGCGTGTCTGCCGACACCCCCCTGCCGCCATCATCCCCCCCCTGCTGCCACCACAGTCCAGTGGCGCCCGGTATCACCCTCCTCCGTCTTCCAATCTCCCGAGCCGCCGGCAGCCTCATGAAAGCAGCACACACGCTGCTTCGCCTGTCCCGGAGGTCCTTCTCTCTCCTACAAACTTCCTACATGGGAACAGGAAGTTGAAGGAGAAAGAAAGGCTTCCGGGGGCAGGTCTAACGCAGCGTGCGTGCTGCTTTCGCTGAGGCTGCCGGCGGATTGGAGGATGGGGTGACAGCTCGTTGGGGGGAGGGCACTGCACCCCCTCGCCCCTCCCAAACTATGCCCATGGAGTAATGTCAGGATATAACTTTTTTTAAAAGAGGGTGGCGGACGCCTGCAACCCCCTTCCAGGAGAGGTGGTAGAGTCAAAAACAGTGAACAAATTCAAGGATGTGTAGGACAGACACACGGGATGCCTAAATAGAAAGGGGATGGAAACGCAACATGGCTGTTGAGGTGTTACATTGGGCAAGAGTGGTGGAAACCAAGGCCGATGCTGGACAGACTTCTACGGTTCGTGTTCCACAAATGGCAAAAGACTGAATAAGATTTGCCAAATCCAGAACTGGGGGAACCAAGGCCGAAGCTGGACAGATGTCTATGGTTCGTGTTCCACAAATGGCAAAAGACTGAATAAGATTTGCCAAATCCAGCATTGGGGGAACCAAGGCCGATGCTGGACAGACTTCTACGGTTCGTGTTCCACAAATGGCAAAAGACTGAATAAAGTTTGCCAAACCCAGCATTGGGGGAACCAAGGTCGATGCTGGACAGACTTCTACGGTTCGTGTTCCACAAATGGCAAAAGACTGAATAAGATTTGCCAAACCCAGCATTGGGGGAACCAAGGTCGATGCTGGACAGACTTCTACGGTCCGTGTTCCACAAATGGCAAAAGACTGAATAAGATTTGCCAAATCCAGCATTGGGGGAACCAAGGCTGATGCTGGACAGACTTCTACGGTTCGTGTTCCACAAATGGCAAAAGACTGAATAAGATTTGCCAAATCCAGCATTGGGGGAACCAAGGCCGATGCTGGACAGACTTCTACGGTTCGTGTTCCACAAATGGCAAAAGACTGAATAAGATTTGCCAAACCCAGCATTGGGGAACCAAGGTCGATGCCGGACAGACTTCTACGGTCCATGTTCCACAAATGGCAAAAGACTGAATAAGATTTGCCAAATCCAGCATTGGGGGAACCAAGGCCGATGCTGGACAGACTTCTACGGTTTGTGTTCCACAAATGGCAAAAGACTGAATAAGATTTGCCAAACCCAGCATTGGGGGAACCAAGGTTGATGCTGGACAGACTTCTACGGTCCATGTTCCACAAATGGCAAAAGACTGAATAAGATTTGCCAAATCCAGCATTGGGGGAACCAAGGCTGATGCTGGACAGACTTCTACGGTTCGTGTTCCACAAATGGCAAAAGACTGAATAAGATTTGCCAAATCCAGCATTGGGGGAACCAAGGCCGATGCTGGACAGACTTCTACGGTTCGTGTTCCACAAATGGCAAAAGACTGAATAAGATTTGCCAAATCCAGCATTGGGGGAACCAAGGCCGATGCTGGACAGACTTCTACGGTTCGTGTTCCACAAATGGCAAAAGACTGAATAAGATTTGCCAAATCCAGCATTGGGGGAACCAAGGCTGATGCTGGACAGATTTCTACAGTCCATGTTCCACAAATGGCAAAAGACTGAATAAGATTTGCCAAATCCAGCATTGGGGGAACCAAGGTCGATGCTGGACAGACTTCTACGGTCCATGTTCCACAAATGGCAAAAGACTGAATAAGATTTGCCAAATCCAGCATTGGGGGAACCAAGGCCGATGCTGGACAGATTTCTACAGTCTGTGTCCTGCAAATGGCAAAAGGTAGGTGAAGCATCAGCAGCTCCAGTGTTGTAGATCACTTGCCACGTGCTGTGAGCCAGGGTGCTGTGCAGATCAGGGGGGGGGGGGGGGAAGACAGTATGCAGGTCCCTGGGGGGGGGGGGGGAGGTATTTGTGTGTCAGTGGAGGCATAGCTGAGGCGTGGTCCTTCTTTCAAACATTTTGGACAACCTCAACTGCCCCCCCCCCCCCACAGGAGTGGCCAAATTTCAAGGGAGTGGAGTACAGTGAAGGATTGGCAGAGTGGACTAGTGGTTAACACATTGGTCTTGCAATCCAGAGATGGCCAGTTCAAATCCCACTGCTGCTACTTGTAATCCAAAATCCAAGTAAATAAATAAAGGGGGTGTCAGAGGCATAGCATAAGGCATGGATGTCCTTCTCATAGAAACATCCACATTTTGGACGTCCTCAATTGCCGTCACAGGGACAGAGAACCAATAGCACTTTGCCATACAGGGACTCCTGAGGCAGGCCTGAACGCCGAAACATGACTCGTGTCGAGTCCAGTTTTTTAAAGAATAAACTCTTGCTGTGAACTTTTTTCTGAGTCCAGTAGAAGTTGATTTGGCGTCATCCATCTTGTCACCTTCGCTGTGTTCATTTCTTGGTCATTCCAGCATGCATCAGGCAGGGCCGGGTGCCACCAATTTTCAAAATGGTAGTAATGGAAGCAGGAGACAGTAGGCATATTTCCTGCCTCTTTTAATGTATGCCTTTGGGAGGGGGGTGTTGGGTTGGGGGTAGGGGATACGCTAGACACCAAGGAAAGGTTTTTTGTTTTTTTTATATAGTCGGGCAGGTGGGGAGGGGTAGAAGGCTGGGTGCCACTAGTCACCTGGGAAAGTTTTTTTTTTTTTTTTTTAATATTTGGGGGGGAGGGAGGGGTGTATTAAGTTAGGTTAGGGGGGGGGGGCAGTGGTTTGTCGGGGCATCGGTTCAGGTGGGAGATTCCAATGCAGAATTCTTCCATCCTGACAGGAATTTCAGTCACATTTTGCAAGGAGCCAAGGATTACTGCCACATTTTTCACGCCACAGAAATTTTCCCGCTCATTGGTTACAGCATGCCACGGTATTTTGGGGGTTGATAATTTCACGGGTGAAGTCATATGCTGAGCCGTCTCTACCGCAAGGCTTTCTGCATTGGCCCCTCCGTTCTGTAAGTTTTCCCTTTAAAGCCACGCTCCCCTCCCCTCTCGCAAGCTGACTTCCTTTATTCAAGGCGTTTTCTCTCTTCTGCTTTTGTCTCTTGCTTTCTGTGTGGTTACTGAATACGAGTCAATAAATCCCATTATCACCTGGAAGAAATACAGCGTCCTGGTGTTGTTTTTGTACAGGAGGAGGAGTCGTATTATTCTCGCTACACTGTGCATTCAAGCCCCACAATTTCAATCCCATTTTTGTTACCACCACCTCTGGTGAGAGGCTGTTCTGTGTGTTTGCCACTTTTTCTATTGACTTACCATGAAAACAAATATCTTGGTTTTTTTCTAGTCTAAACCATGTGACTGTACGTGTTTTAAGAGCCTGACCGCAGGTTGGTGCAGGGTAGTAATGAGTTTGGGAACCCCGACAGGCTTCCCCTTTAATAGCTCTGAGCCTAATAAAGTGGCTTTGACCTGACCTAGGGCCCTGTTTACTAAGCTGCGCTGTAGGCGCGTTAGCGTCTTTAACGCACATTAACCATGTCCGCGCCCTAACCATGTATGCGCCTACAATATCCTGATAGGCGTCTACACTGTTAACATATGCGCTGATTGTAGGCACGTTAACTTTGTAAACAGGGCCCCTAGGCCATTGTTGACATGGAGATCCAGGGATTCTTCAGTGATGATTACCAGATTGGAAGAGTTAGGCTGAACGCTTTTGCGTAGGGGGAGAAGGTATCATTTCGATTGCTGCGCGTCAAGATTTTCGTGTGTATTATGTGTGTGCATTTGTTAAATGTCACACCGCCTCATAACAGACCCCTCCTTTCCTGGTCCCTTTAGAAATTGTCTAAAGCAGTTTATACGCAAAGCAAATATAAAACACTAGTAAAAAAAGGCCCGTTTCTGTATGAAATGAAACGGGCGCTAGCAAGGTTATCCCCCCCCCTCGTTCTCTCCCCCTGTCCCCTCCATGGCCCCCTTTCCTGCCCTCCGATTTCCGTGCCGTCCTCCCTCCCCTCTCCCACTCCCCTGCAACTCACCACTTTGTCCATAAGTTTCCAGGTGTTCTGTATGGGCCTGATTGTGTTTTTTTTTAAACAGGTGGGTGCATTCCCCTCCCCCTCTGAGTTCCAGGCCCCCCTCCCCTACCCTCTGAGTTCCAGGGCCACCCCTCCCTCTCTCCCTCCCTCTATCACTCTCCTTCCCTCTGTCCGTCCTCCGAGTTCCAGTCCCCCTCCCTCCCTCCCCCATCCCATTCCCATCTCCATCCCCCGCTGAGTTCCAGACCCCCTGCCTTCCTCAGAGTTCCAGTCCCCCATCCCCCCTCCGAGTTCCAGATCCTCTCCCTTCCCCTCCGAGTTCCAGACCTCCCTCCCTCCCTCCGAGTTCCAGACCCCCTCTCCCTCCCTCCCGCCCTTCCCCCTCTGAGTTTCCAGACCCCCCTCCCTCCCTTCCCCCTCCGGGTTCCCTGGCCCCCCTCCTCCTTCCTTCCCCGAGTTCCAGACCCCCCCCTTTTAGTCCTCAACACGTCCTTGCGATGCCTCCACCCGTGTCCCTCCCCTCCCTGACCCCGCCTATCCCCCTACGTGCACGTTCGCCTCCCCCTCCAAAATCGCCAACCCCCCTCTGCTACCCTCTCCTCTCCCCCTCTTACTGGGGTCCCGGCGGCAGCAGTGAAAAGGGAACAGGCTCGGGGAGTCTGCTGCCTTCTCTTCTCTTTGCTGTCAGCTGACTCTGGTCCCGCCCTCATTTCCTGTTTCCGCAAGGGCGGGACCAGAGTCAGAGCTGACAGCGAAGAGAAGGGAAGGCAGCAGACTCAGCGAGCCTGCTCGCCCTTCACTGGTGCCGCCGGGACCCCGGTAAGAGGAGGAAGGAGGGGGGGGGTAGGGAGGTTGGCGATTTCGGGAGGGCGGCAGTCTCAGTAGTCCTTTCTTTTTCTTTTCCATGAACGTTCGATTAAGCTGCCTGGCACAGCCAATTAGAAGCGAGGCACGGTCGCAGGCAGCCTCATGGAACGTTCATAGAGCAAATTATTATATAGGATTAAAGGGTCCTTTTACTAAAGGATATTGAGCCCTAAGTGTGCAGTTAGCGTGCCCAAAAAGACTTACCGCAAAATGCGCTAAAGCGTTCTGCCTGTAGGTCCGCCCTAAAATGCACATTAGCTATTTTTTTAAAATAATTTTTGCAGGGGGTGTATCATGGGCGGAGAATGGGTATGGCAGCATTTGCCAACTATTCCCTAAATCTGTGTATGGCTCTCAAAATGGCATCCACAAATTTGAGCATGCATCCAATTTGTTTGCAATTTAATTGCTTAGGGACCCTTTTACAAAGCGGCGGTAAGCCCAACGCAGGCTTACCACTCGCTAAAAGGGGAGTACCGCTGGGCCACCGCAGCAGCCTGGCGGTAGTTCTCGCCCACAGTGTGCTGTCATATCCGGCGCTACAAAATATTTCTGTTTTTGTAGCGCCAGTGTGTACGCAGTGGTAATCAACTGACGGGCTAGTGCGGGAGCCCTCAGTGGGTGGCGGTAAGTGCTTTCCTCCCCTCCCCCCAGAAATGGCTGTGCGGCAAGTGGTTCACTTGCTGCATGGCCATTTCTTGAAAATAAAACCCAAAGACCTGCCTTTTACCCACTAGTAATAGGGGGTTTCGGCACGCATGAAAAACACACGCTGACGTCAGTGCAGGACCCTTTTGCCGCAGCTTCGTAAAAGGACCCTAAACGAACCAATTAGTGCTGATAATTGGGCTCTAACAATCCATTATGTGCGCTACCTGGAAATTTACACATCCATCTTTATACTCACTGTTCTATAAAGATGTGCGCGTACATTTTTCTGTGCGGATCTGATAAGGGGGCGTGGTCATGGTGGGTTAATGGCCTTCCTGGAATTTTCACGCAGTGCTAGAGAATAAGTCCAGTCTGCACCTAATTTCACTGAGTATAATTCCTTTTGTGTCAAGAATTTGGCGCAGATCCTGGCGCCAAACGCAATCCTATAAACGACGCCCAACTTGGAGCACCCTTTGTAGAATAGTTGCTTAGCCTTAGCGTTCATTTGTTTCAACGCTGATTTTTCGGCCCTATATTCAGAATCTAGCCCCATGCGTGTTCTGATTAGCACATGCCAACTAGAGAATGCTGCATTAAAAGGGGAGCACTTAGGGCTCCTCTTACGAAGCTGCGGCAAAAGGGGGCCAGCGTCAACGCGTGATTGTGACGCGAGCTGAGGCCTCCTTTTACCACAGCAGGTAAAAGGCAGGTCTTTGTTTTTTTTCAAGACATGGCTGTGTGGCAAGTGAAGCACTCACCGTGTGGTCATTTCAGGGGGGAGCACTTACCGCCACCCATTGAGGTGGCGGTAAGGGCTCCCGCGCTAACTCAGCGGTAACCGGGCAGTGTGCGGCACTATCCGATTACCACTGGGTACACACCAGCTCTACAAAAATTGAAATTTTGTTACAGCGCCAGAAACGGCATGTACTGGGGGAGGGCACTAACGCCGGGCTGCTGCGGTGGCCCTGTGGTAATTCCCTCAGCGAGTGGTAAGTCCGCGTTGGGCTTAATGCCACTTCATAAAATGGCCCCTTAGTGTCTCCTTAATAGGAGGCAGTACGTGCTCCTTCAATAATTTGTTTCTAACTACCTTGCACTAATGAGAACATTAGCATGCAGCCTGCACAAAATAAAAAAGGGAAAGGATAAACCTTTAAACATAAGCCGTAGTAAATAAGAATAGCCATACTGGATCAGCCCAATGGTCCATCTAGCCCAGTATCCTGCTTCCAACAGTGGCTGAGCCAGGACACAAATACTGGCGGAAACCCAAATCGTGACAACATTCCATGTAGAACCCCAAAGAATAGCAAGATTCTGGAATCCTAAAGAGTAACAAGATTCCATTCGGAATTTCAAAGAGTTGCAACATTCCATGTAGAACCCCTAAGAATAGCAAGATTCTGGAATCCTAAAGAGTAACAAGATTCCATGCAGAAATCTCAAAGAGCAGCTACATTCCGTACTGCAAATCCCAGGGCAAGCAGTGGCTTCCTCATGTCTATCTCAATAGCAGCCTATGGATTTTTTCTCCAGGAACTTGTCCAAATCCTTTTTTAAACCCAGATATGCTAAGGTGGGGAAGTCCCACCGTAGAATGCACTGAGCCCAGATTTGAGCACACCTTAGTAAAAGGGCCCCTAAAATCATTAAAACAGAAAATGATGGCAGATAAACACCATACGGCCTATCCAGTCTGCCCTTCCAGACCAACTACTAGTTTCTACAATACCTTCCTCTCCCTTTAGAGATCCTCTTTGTCCCATGCTTCTTTGAATTGAGATACAGCCCTCGTCTTCACAAAAAACAACCAAAGATTTAATTAAGAAAACAGTGAGTTACATTCAGGTATACTGGATATTTCTCTGTCCCAGGAGGGCTCACAATCTAAGTTTGTACCTGAGGCAATGGAGGGTTAAGTGACTTGCCCAAGATCACACAGAGCAGCAGTGGGATTTGAACCGGCCACCTCTGGATTGCAAGACTACTACTACTACTTATCATTTCTATAGCGCTACCGGACGTACGCAGCGCTTCACATTTGAACATGGAGCGACACGCCCCCTTGAACTTTGGTCGTCCCCGTGACGGAAGCAGTTGAGCATACAATCTAATTATGACAGTCAGACAGGACAAGTAAGGGATAAGGGTTAAGACAGACAGGACATATCAGGGATAGGGGACAGTTGAAGGTTTAGGTTAGGAGTTAAAAGCAGCATCAAAGAGGTGGGTTTTTAGCCTAGATTTGAAGATGGCCAGAGATGAGGCTTGGCGTACTGGCTCAGGAAGTTTATTCCAGGCATATGGTGCAGCAAGATAGAAGGAACGGAGTCTGGAGTTAGCGGTGGAGGAGAAGGGTGCAGATAAGAGAGATTTACCCAGTGAACAGAGTTCCCGTTCCCGGGGAGGAATGTAGGGAGAGATGAGAGTGGAGAGGTACTGAGGAGCTGCAGAGTGAATGCATTTGTAAGTCAGTAAGAGTAAGACTGGTGCTCTAACCACTAAGCCACTCCTCCACTCCACTTCTGCTAAAGCAAGATTAAAAAGGAGGGGTGAGAGAAGACATCCTTGTCTAGTACCAAGACCTACATGCAAGGGTTGAGTCAGAGAATTGTTGAGCCAATTCCTTGACTGAGGAGAACGAAAAAGGATCTAAATCCAATTAGAGAATCCCTGACATTTCAAACCAATTTAGTACATAAGATAAATATGACCACTCAGTTTTGTCGAATGCTTTTTCAGCATCTAGGGACAGGGCAGCATACTCGTGTTGATGGCTCGTAGTTATATAACGTAAATTATCTTCAACTAATCTATTTTTCATAAATCCAGTTTGGTTGGGGTGTATCAAGAGGTTCAAAACCTTATTCAGTCTATTAGCAAGAGTTTTGGTCAGAATCTTATGATTCAAATTTAGTAAAGAAATTGGTCTAAAGTTGCCTGTTTTTGTTGGGTCTCTGCTGTCCTTTGGGATAAGGACTATCATTATTTATTTATTTATTTTTTGTTACATTTGTACCCTGCGCTTTCCCACTCATGGCAGGCTCAATGCGATGGGCAATGGAGGGTTAAGTGACTTGCCCAGAGTCACAAGGAGCTGCCTGTGCCTGAAGTGGGAATCCAACTCAGTTCCCCAGGACCAAAGTGCACTAGGCCACTCCTCCACTGTTGCTACTATTTGAGATTCTATATGGAATGTTGCTACTATTGGAGATTCTACATGGAATGTTGCTATTCCACTAGCAACATTCCATGTAGAAGTCGGCCCTTGCAGATCACCAATGTGGCCGCGCAGGCTTCTGCTTCTGTGAGTCTGACGTCCTGCACGTACGTGCAGGACGTCAGACTCACAGAAACAGAAAGCCTGCGCAGCCTTCTACATGGAATGTTGCTAGTGGAGTAGCAACATTCCATGTAGAATCTCAATAGTAGCAACATTCCATATAGAATCTCCAATAGTAGCAACATTCCATGTAGAATCTCCAATAGTATCTATTTTATTTTTGTTACATTTGTACCCTGCGCTTTCCCACTCATGGCAGGCTCAATGCGATGGGCAATGGAGGGTTAAGTGACTTGCCCAGAGTCACAAGGAGCTGCCTGTGCTGGGAATTGAACTCAGTTCCTCAGGACCAAAGTCCACCACCCTAACCACTAGGCCACTCCTCCACCTCCAGCATTTGTATCCCACATTTTCCCACCAATTTGCAGGCTCAATGTGGCTTACATTTGACGTAATGGCGGTTGCCATTTCCGGTTAACAGAAGTACAAATGGTATTGTGTTCAGGTGCATACATACATGGTAACATACATGGAACATAACATATATGGAACAGTTCATGGTATATATATATATATATATATATATATATATATATATATATATATATACCATGTGCATACTTACATAATAAGGAAGAGTTCATTAAGGTAGTACATGAAGGTTACTGTGTAATAATTGGATTGTAACGTACATTTGGTCATTTAGTGATAGTGCTTGATCATTCATAGCAAAGAGGATACTTAGTCATGTGATAATTCGGTTTTATCAGTGGCGTCCTACGGGGCCTGACACCCGGGGCAGATCGCCAATGCGCCCCGCCCCCGGGTGCAGCGCCCCCCCCCGGGAACAGCGCGACGCCCCCCGGCGAAAACCCCCCCGATCCAACGGCGAACCCCCCCCCCCAGGTGCATGCCGCTGGGGTGGGGAGTGCCGCGCGCCTGCCTGGCTCTTTTTTTTTTCATGCTCCCTCTGCCCCGGAACAGGAAGTAACCTGTTCCGGGGCAGAGGGAGCATGAAAACGAAGAGCCGACAGGCGCGCGGCACCCCCCCAGCGGTGTGCACCTGGGGCGGACCGCCCCCACCGCCCCCCTCCTTGGTATGCCACTGGGTTTTATATAGCTCGTGTATAATGTTATTATTTAGTGTTTAAGATGGATGTTTGTGGTATGCCTTCTTGAAAAGATCTGTTTTTAGTAACCTTCGGAAGACGGTTAGGTCTTGCGTTGTTTTTATGGCCTTCGGTAGTGCATTCCATAGCTGCGTGCAGATGTATGAGAAACTGGTCTCATATATGGAATTATATTTTAGCCCTTTACAGTTAGGATAGTGGAGATTGACCTCTACAGAGTTTCTCTATGTCTGGTGATTGGAGTGTAAAGTGACATAGAATGGTATTAAAAGAGGAGTCAGTAAACCTCGGAAGGATTTATAGAATTCTGCAGAATAACCATCTTGTCTCGGCGTTTTGTTATTAGGCAGGACTTAATGGTCAGGAATAACTCTTGGCCGTAATTGACTCTCCTGAAGTTGTTGTTGCTTCGGGGAAAGAGTTGGAGAGGTAATTTTGAGAGCAATCTTCGATAGCAGAATCCGTGCCAGAGTATTCTTCTTTTAAAAAGATATTTATAAAATAAGTGCATTGCTTCTCACTCAACTTTAATAAAACTTTGGAATTTGTTGCCAGACAGTGTGGTAAAAAGTAGTTAGCTTAGCAGGGTTTAAAAAAATGTTTGGCCACGTTCCTAAAAGATAAGTCCATAGCCATTATTAAATGGAGTTGGGAAAATCCACTGCTTAGGTCCTTGGAAAAACAGCATAAAATCTGTTTTAGTCTTTTGGGATCTTGCCAGGTACTTGTGACCTGGATTGGCCACTGTTGGAAACAAGATACTGGGCTTGATGGACCTTCAGTCTGTCCCAGTATGGCAACACTTATGTACTTAGGATTCTGAATTGAATCTTGCTACTCTTTAGGGTTCTAAATGGAATGTTGCTATACACTTTGAAATTCTGCATGGAATCTTATTGTTCTTTAGAATTCTAGAATCTTTGTTACTCTTCAGGATTCCAGAATATTGATATTCTTTGGGGTTCTACCTGGAATGTTGCTACTCTTTGGGTTTCTGCCAGGTACTTGTGACCTGGATTGGCCACTGTTGGAAACAAGATATTGGGCTTGATGGACCTTCAGTCTGTCCCAGTATGGCAACACTTATGTACTTAGGATTCTGAATTGAATCTTGCTACTCTTTAGGGTTCTAAATGGAATGTTGCTATACACTTTGAATTCGCATGGAATCTTATTGTTCTTTAGAATTCTATAATCTTTGTTACTCTTCAGGATTCCAGAATATTGATATTCTTTGGGGTTCTACCTGGAATGTTGCTACTCTTTGGGTTTCTGCCAGGTACTTGTGACCTGGATTGGCCACTGTTGGAAACAAGATATTGGGCTTGATGGACCTTCAGTCTGTCCCAGTCTGGCAATGCTTATGTACTAGAAAACTTTCAGATCAACCATCCCTGCACCCCCCCTAAATGCCTTCATTGATACCCTTTGGAGCTGGACTGGGTGGATGGTAGAGCTCGCTGCTGCCATCTCCTGGTCATGTGGCAGTATATGTAGTGTATATGGAAGGGACAGTACCAAGGAGTCGAGTCAGTGAAAGTTATTCTGGGAAGAGGTGAATTCTGTGACTGGACCCCCTGCTCAAAGCAGCATGTGGGAACCTTGACCTAACTGTGTTAATACACATAGCTAGGGCTCTAGTTAAAGGAACGTTTGCAGGCAGAATTCACTGGGCTGCAGTGAGAAGTGGAAATAGGAAGCCATCCTCACAGATAACTGGAATCATACCTGCGTTTTGAATAGTTTTCATTCCTCTGTTGTAATATTATATGGGGATGTCTGCTTTTTAATCTGTTTTCTTTTCCAAATGCCTTGAGGGCTGACTAGAGTATTTGTGCCAAGGAAATCCTGCTTCAAGCCTGTGTGCTACCACCTGTGACGGGTTTGTAACCCATAGTGCAATGCAGCCCAGCACTTACATTGCAAGGGGATGTTTGCCAACTGCCTTTCCCTGTGGATTGTGTTTTACTGGGGATACAAACCGAACCAGTGAGATTTTTTTTTTTTTTGATCCTTCAGAGAATTGGTATTCGGAGGCCGCCCCATTGTAGACAGGTTGTAGGAGTTGAAACTGAGACGCGCAGGTCAGTGCATCGCAAGTTTCACCAGTGTTTTAGAACAATCCACCAGCATAGATAGAGCCTGTTGTAAATACAGGAAAAGTGGACATTATGCGCAAAATAAGCGTAAAAAAAATGGCGACATGTTCAAAGCCAGCACATAAATGGGTTTATCTTTTTATCTTTGTGATTTTGGAAACATATTAATTCAAATCCAAGGCGGGTGATCTAGCTAGTACTGTGCAGCATACTCTGAAGGAAGAGAGGGAGAAAGAGTGATTTCCGAGAGACGAGATCGCTTCCGTGAGGAAAATGCCTCTGTACGTCAGCGGTCTGAGTATTTTTGCTTTACAGACTCGCTGAGCTGACTCTTCATAGGCACAAAAACTCACGTATGTATGGTAACTCAATCCTCATTACCCTTTCTCCACTCCATTTTTCTGTTTTCAATTTTAATTTTGTAAAATTTTTCATTAATTTTGAACTTTTTTCAATTTTTTGAAATGTTTTTGTACTACTGAAAGCAACAATTCAAGGCAAAACAACGTGCATTTATCATCAGTTGTCTGCCGATCAAGCAGTTGGAAGTGAAGTGACTGAAAGCAAAAAAAAGACCTGAGCACACTTATCTTCTTATCGTTTGCCAGGTCTTTGCCAAGAGCCCCGTTTCGCCTTTGTATCTACTCAGGCTTCGTCAGGGAGCTTCAACATTCAGACTATCCTTGCAGTTGTGCCAGCGCTATTCCTTCTGTCTGTTCCTCCAGACTATACTCTCAGTTCTACAAAATTAACCAGAAACCCCCATCAACCCTGTTGCAAATTTGTACACAGTCTAGAGCAGCCAATATTACCATTGTGTTAATAGAACACAGGAAAAAAATGAACTTCAAAAAAACCATAACCATGGATTGTCCTGATGGCTGTCACAGTGAGTCGATTCCCTTGCCAGTTGGCATTTGCTGGGATTAAGGGGGCAACCTCCCAAATCCCTCCAGTGGGAGTGCTGCTCAGTAGCAGCTGCTTATCAAATCCTAAGCATGCTTGGTAGCAGGTATAACTTCCTGTGTTGATCTTCTAGGACAAAGACAATTGAGGGATTCATATTGCCATACTGAGAAAGACCAAAGGTCCTTCGAGCCCAGCATCCTGTTTCCAACAGTGGCTAATCCAGGTCACAAGTACCCAATAGTAGCAAACATTCCACGTAGAACCCCAAAGAATAGCAAGGATTCTAGAATTCTAAAGAATAACAAGATTCCATGCAGAATTTCAAAGTGTAGCAACATTCCATGTGGAACCCCAAAGAGTAGGCAGAGATTCTAGAATTCTAAAGAATAACAAGATTCCAATCAGAATTTCAAAGTGTAGCAACATTCCATGTGGAACCCCAAAGGGTAGCAAGATTCCATTCAGAATCCCAAGCACATTACTGTTGCCACACTGGGACAGACCAAAGGTCCATCAAGCCCAGCATCCTGTTTCCAACAGTGGCCAATCCAGGTCAGAAATACCTGGCAAGATCCCAAAAATGTACAAAACATTTTATACTGCTTATCCCAGAAATAGTGTATTTCTCCCAGTCCATTTAATAACGGTCTATGGACTTTTCCTTTAGGAAGCCGGCCAAACCTTTTTTAAACTCCGCTAAGCTAACCGCCTTTACCACATTCTCTGGCAACGATTCTTTTACTAAGGTGTGCTGAGAAATAGCCTGCGCTAGTGTAGGCACGTGTTTTGGACGCCGGCAGATCCGTTTTTCAGGGCACCTGTAAAAAAGGCCTTTTCTGGGGGGCCAAAAATGGGCATGTGGCAAAATAAAATTAGGCGCGTGTCCATTTTGGGTCTGAGACCTTACCGCCACCCGTTGACCTAGCAGTAAGGTCTCACGCGTTAACCGGGCAGTAATCGTCAGTGTGTACACTGCCTATTACCCCCTCCCCCTCATTAGCGCTGTGTATTGGAAAATAAAATACATTTTCTGGTGCGCGTATCGGACGGGCGTAGAAAATAGAATTACCCCGCCTGGCTACGCGGGTAGCCAGGCAGTATGTTCCAAATTAGCACACGTTGGACGCACGTAGGTGCCTACGCATCTTAATAAAGGGCCCCTTAGTCCCAGGGGCGTAGCTACGTGGGGCCACGGGGGCCTGGACCCCCGTAGATTTGGCCCTGGACCCCGCTGCTGACGACCCTCTCGACCCCCCCCTTCCCGCCGCCAACCCGCTGTCCACCTACCTTTGCTGGTCGGGGGACCCCAACCCCCGCCAACCGGGTCCTCTTTCCTCCTTCGTTCTGTTTCTGAGTCTGACGTTCCTAACACTTAGGTGTTTTTCAGCCATAATGGAACAGAACAAAACCGTCCCAGACTAACACTAAGACATTTTGAGCTAGACCTGTTTTATAACGAAAAAGGTGCCCTAAATGACAAGATGACCACTGGAGGGAATCGGGCTGACTTCTCCTTACTCCCCCCGTGGCCACTAACTCCCTCCCACCCCCCAAACATGTGATTAAAAACATTACTTGCCAGCCTCTATGCCAACCTCAGTTGTTATTTTCAGGTCCATTAGAACAGCATGCCAGGACCCTGGGTGCAGTGCACTGCAGACTTGTGGATCCAGGCTCCTAGCTCCCCCTACCTGTTACACTTGTGGAGGAAACTGTGAGCCATCCAAATCTCACCAGCAACCCACTGTAACCCACATATAGGTGCCCCCTTCACCTATAAGGGCTATGGTAGTGGTTGTAAAGTTGGGGGTAGGTGGGGTTTTGTGGGGGCTCAGCAGACAAGATAAGGGAGCAATGATGAGATGTGTACTTGGGTGCATTTTATGAAGTCCACTGCAGTGCCCCATAGGGTGCCCTATTGCTTTCCTGGGATGTTGGGGAACCAGTTTACTAAAAATGCTGGCTCCTCCTACATCCCAATAGCTTGATTTTGTGTGTTTTGTACATAAGTACATAAGTAATGCCACACTGGGAAAGACCAAGGGTCCATCGAGCCCAGCATCCTGTCCACGACAGCAGCCAATCCAAGCCAAGGGCACCTGGCAAGCTTCCCAAACGTACAACATTCTATACGTGTGATTCCTGGAATTGTGGATTTTTCCCAAGTCCATTTAGCATGGTTTATGGACTTGTCCTTTAGGAAACCGTCTAACCCCTTTTTAAACTCTGCCAAGCTAACCGCCTTCACCACGTTCTCCGGCAACAAATTCCAGAGTTTAATTACGTGTTGGCTGAAGGAAAACTTTCTCCAATTTGTTTTAAATTTACTACACTGTAGTTTCATCGCATGCCCCCTAGTCCTAGTATTTTGGGAAAGCGTGAGCAGACGCTTCACATCCACCTGTTCCACTAAGCTGCGTAGGCGCCGTGCGCCAGTTTGGAACTACAGCTCGACTACTGCGTGGCCCAGGCGGTAATTTCGTTTGTTACGTGTGTCCACAATACGCGCTGGAAACTTTCTGGCGCACGGCACTAACCGGTTGGTAATCGGCAGTGTTTGCACGCTGACCGTTGCTGCCCGGTTAACGTGTGAGAGACTTTACCGCAAAGTCAATGGGTGGCGGTAAGATCTCAGGCCCAAAATGGATGTGCGCCGATTTTTATTTTGCCGCACGTACATATTCGCCCCCCCCCCCAAAAGGGGGTCTTTTTTGAGGAGGGGGGATGGATCTGCACGCGTCCAATACACGCGTCTACACCATCGCAGGCCATTTTCAGCACACCTTAGTAAAAGGACCCCTTAATGAATTCTCCACACGCAGTTTGGACCTGAATGGGTTTCTTCAGGATTCTCAGTCAGAAGTTGCCCTCACTTTGGCTTCACATAGGAACTGGACCCTTAGACTTGTACGTGCATTGTCAAAGAGATTTCATTCCTTGGCCGTAAAGTTGCAACATTTCCCGATTTCTGCGAAACTGCAAGAAAGATGGAAATTATTTCTGATGAAAGGGCAAACAGAGGCTGCACCCCCCCTTAGGGTAACCTTTATGTTACACGTTTCCACTAAACGTGAAATACAACTGACTAGTTACAAGGGGTACACTCAGATGGACCTTTCCGTGGCTGTCCTCTGTTTCACATGAGCGTAGGTGCTTTTCGGGCTGGAATTTAGATGGGGGACTGGTTGATTACATTGAGCAGATGTTCTATTGAGTTTCCATTAAGATTTCATCAGATTGAAGAGCAGGACTTCTGGGAACAGGTTGGGACCTTAGTAACATAGTAGATGACGACAGATAAAGACCTGTACGGTCCTTCCAGTCTGCCCAACAAGATACGTTATATGTATTCCCGAGTTTGATTTGTCCTTGCCTTTCTCAGGGCACAGACCGTAGAAGTCTGCCCAATACTGTTCTTGTACTACGATTTGGAGCTAATGTCAAAGCCCCTTAAAATTCAGCCCATCCCTATCTATTTAGTCATGATCAGGGCATTGACCGTAGAATGCCCAGCTCCCATTTTGTGTCCCAATTACCGGCGTCGCCACCCAATCTCTGCTAAGATTCCGCGGAACCATTCCTTCTAAACAGGATTCCTTTGTGTTTATCTCACTTACCGTTTTTATCTCCACCACCTCCCGCGGGAGAGCATCCCACGTATCCACCACCCTCTCCGTGAAAAAATACTTCCTGACATTAGTCCCGAGTCTGCCTCTCTTCAACCTCAATTCATGTCCTCTAGTTCTGCCGCCTTCCTGTCTCCGAAAAACGTTCATTTGCGGATTAATACCTTTTAAATATTTGAACGTCTGTATCACGTCACCCCGGTTTCTCCTTTCCTCTAAGGCATATCATGGGAATATCATGGGAACCAGTATTCTCAGTTACAGGGCTGGGGGAATTCCTTGAGACGGGAGGGAGGGAATCAGCATTGATGGGCTTACGAATCGTTTTTTGCATATTTTTTCTCAATGTAAATCGCTCTGAGGTCTTCTATGAATAGCAGTACATAAAGTTCAAATAATAAATTACGTGATAAATATGCTTTATCCTTAGACATCCCACCTACTCACCTTCTTATAGTAAATTGTACTGTTTGGCAGGTTACTAGAGCTCGCCCTTGTTCTGCATGTCAAATTGTTTGCTTTGCTTACAGCCAAAATGCCAGGAGTTCTTGATTTAATCTTGAGGTGGGATCCTTGATGGTTCAGGGATTTTTAAAATTCTTGAATCATCAAAGACGGCATCTCGGTGGGGAGTGGGGAAGGAGAGAGAAGAGAGAGGACCTCATTAGCCATTTCTTGGAGAGGGGTCGCACTGACAGGAGTGGAGGAGAAGCCTAATAGAGTAGCTGGTTGTCAACCAGGGAGGCCAGATTCAAATCCCTTGCGATCTTGGTCAAGTCAGTGTAGACATGTGTATTCGACGCACACAGGCCCATTTTTAAGCGCACCTGCAAAAAAAAGCCTGGGTTTTTTTTTTGTTGTGCCGAAAATGGACGTGCGCCAAAATAAAAATCAGCGCGCGTCCATTTTGGGCCTGAGACCTTACCGCCACCTATTGACTTAGCTGTAAGGTCTCATTCGTTAACTGGGCGGTAATCGTCAGCGCGAGTACACTGCCGATTACCGCCCGGTTAGAGCCATGCGGTAGAAAGTAAAAATTATTTTCTGCTGCGCATTTTGGACGCGCTTAGAAATTAGAATTACTGCCCGGGGCACGCGGTAGCCGGGTGGTAGTTCTAACTTGACGTGCTTTCCAGGTGCCCTTGGCCTGGATTGGCCGCTGTCGTGGACAGGATGCTGGGCTCGATGGACCCTTGGTCTTTTCCCAGTGTGTCATTACTTATGTACTTATGCTTTGTACGCACGTAAGCGCCTACGTTTCTTAAGGGCACCGTAACCCTCCACTGCCCCAGGTACAAGCTTAAGGGCCTTTGTACTAAAGGACATTAACCCGTAGCATTCGTTTAGCGTGTGAAAACGGGCTACCACAGAAACACTGTACGGTGCTAGGCAAAGTATAGTGTAGCTTAAACAGCCATCTTAAACCACCCCCAAGTAGAAGCCTCGCCAGTAGACTCTCAATTCTTAATTTTTTAAAATTTTATTTATAACAACTTAATTTTACAAGCACTAAAATAACTTGCCAGAAATACAGAGAAAATAACACACAAGAATTATTTCAATCAGGTAACTCTATACTCTTCCTTAGACCACAAAATAGGGAGAGTGAAAGAAGACAAGGAGATCAATTAAACAACAGTAAACAAAGAAAACGTGGTATTAACCTGATTATCCCCAGTTATTATTTATCTGAATCATTATTCCACGTTGATCGTCTGGTTGGCTTCTTCAAACCCAAAACGGTCAATTAATTTAGTTGGAAACATACTTATTGTCCAATATCAGTGGAAATAATACACCTGATTTCATTTTTTTCTCTTTTAAAACCAGAAATTATTTGACAATACAAACACTTGAGTCTCTAATCCAATTCCCACTGATTAAGGTAATCCCAGTTTCACAGGCTTCTCTCCTTTTGAATTAATATACTAAGAGGAATCATTTCAGAGGAAAAAAACTTTAGGAGTCATACCAGGAACTCTGGGAAAACAACAATCTCAATATTAATCAACTGTAATAATATTCATTTTGTTCAAATTTTTCTGGTCCATTATCATTTTCAAAATCTTAACCGTTTCCTACTCCTGTAGAACTTCATTTGCTGTATCAATTTTTCATTCTTAAAGGATTCGATTAGATTATCCATGTGGCTCACTAATAAGATTATATCTGAAGCAAAATTATTTACTACCACCGTTAGGTCCTGGAGTGCTTTCCAGATGATATTCAATGTAACCTCCACGGGAGCCAAAAACTCCAAGCTGATAGCTCTTACGGGTTTAGGAGTGGCACCGCCGACACGGGTTCAGCTGTAAACGACTTCTGTTTCAGCATACACTCCTAACTCACTCCTCCACTCCTTTGGACATGGTGGTTAAATGATTCGGGAGCAATGAAGTTGTTTCCAGGTCCAAGAGCATCGACGCTCCGCCGGCACTAATCAAAGGACTCACCAACCCAGTCATCTGTGGGCAGCTCGTCGCCCAGCGGTCCCACACTTGCTGCACAGGGGACAAAACCATCGGCGGCTGACCCCCCCCATTGTCCCCTTCCTCTCAGTTAAGGTAACTGCAAATCCAGAGAGGAAATTTCAAGTAAACAGAGACAGAACTTCAGAGGACAGCTGGGCCCTTGAGCGTATGAGCTTCAGGTCGCCATCTTTCCACTCTCCCTAGTTTGGGACACTCTTTGTCTGGTTTCTCCCCAGAGGCCTGTCTGATATGGGTAACCCTTCAGCATAGCCCTCTGAGTCGTTGAAACACAGAAGCCCCTCCACCACTACAAGGTGGTGTCCCTTCGGAGGGTAGACTCTCAATTCTTAAACAAATCTTATTGTAATACTCATAATAAACAATGAAAATCCAACTTAAAGTTCAGTTGCGTAGAGGAGAACTCTTGCCTTCTGCACATAGGGGGTCTTTAAGAAAGCCGCGCTAGTGTTTTTAGCTAGTGGTAAAAATCAGCTGGCGGTAAATGCTGAGGCTCATAATGGGCATCTCAGCATTTATCACCAGCTTATTTTTACCGCGAGCTAAAAATGCTAGCGCGGTTTTCTTCAAGACCCCCATAGAGTCTGTATCTAGCCACCCCAGAGGCAAGGAGATGGCCAGAACCTCAGCCCGGCTGAGAGGAAAAGCTGTAACACTCAAAGGGGAATAAGGGGAGAAACGCTGGGAAACAAATTGGGGAATGACTTGGGAAAATGGTGAAAAATCTTGATGGAATTACAGTAGATTTAGGAGGGATCAGCCCCCTAGTACAGCTGCTGATCACAAAGGCATGCTTGGAAAACTGGGCTCTCACACAGGGACAGAGAAGGGGGGCTGGCCTGAGCTCAGGTCTAGCAGCTAATAGGGAAATCTCACAAGGAGTGGCCTAGTGGTTACAGCACTGGTCTTGTAATTCAGAGATGGCTGGCTCAAATCCCACTGCTGCTCCTTGTGATCTTGGGCAAGTCACTTAACCCTCCATTGCCTCAGGTACAAACGTAGATTGTGAGCCCTCCTGGGACAGAGAAATATCCAGAGTACCTGAATGTAACTCACCTTGACCTACTACTGAAAAAGGTGTGAGCAAAATCAAAAAATAAATAAAAAATCACAGGATACTGCAAACCAGTGGCATAGCAACATGGGGGCCTGGGCCCCCCAAATTTCCTCCAGGATCCTGGTTTTGCTGGTGGGAGTTCCCAACCCCCACCAGCTGAAGCCCTCTTTTGCTGTTGGGAGTCCCCAACCCCCGCCAGCTGAAGCCTTGTCCAGCGCTGCCAAGTTGCCTGCCCAGCACTATCTTCCCCCTTATGTCCTGCACGCTCCTTTTAATGAAATTGAACATACTCAGTTTCACTAAAAGAAGGATGCAGGATGTGAGGGGAAGACAGAGCAGGGCAGTCAGCGCCGGAGACCAGCTCTGCTGGGGTTGGGGACCCCCACCAACCAAGGTATTTGCTGCGGCAGTGGGTGAGGTGTGGCGGTGGGGTGGCAGACCAATATGTGCCCCCCCCATCTTGGGCTGTGGCCCCCTCCCACCATGAGGTCTGGCTACGCCCCTGCTGCAAACTGTGGGGGAGGGGGGAAGCCCCAGTACATAGTACTATCTATTACACAGACAATGCAATAAAATACAATCAGTCACCATTGATCGAAATCTCACACTGGAAAACCATGTGAAAAATACAACTAAGAAAATGTTCCAATCCATGTGGAAGCTCAAAAGAGTAAAACCTTTCTTCCCAAGAGCCATTTTTCGAAACCTGGTACAGTCAATGGTACTAAGTCACATGGACTACTGCAATGGCGGGGGGAAGAGGGGTTGGTGGTTGAGAGGCTAGGATAGGGGAGGGCAGACTTATACGGGGTCTGTGCCAGAGCCGGTGATGGGAGGCGGGACTGGTGGTTGGGAGGCGGGAAATACTGCTGGACAGACTTATACGGTCTGTGCTCTGAAAAAGACAGGTACAAATCAAGGTAAGATATACACATATGAGTTTATCGTGGGCAGACTAGATGGACCGTGCAGGTCTTTTTCTGCTGTCATCTACTATGTTAATGCACTTTACGCTGGCTGCAAGGAACAGATTATCAAGAAACTTCAAACTGCCCAAAATACGGCAGCCAGACTTATATTTGGTAAAACAAAATATGAAAGTGCAAAACCCCTAAGAGAGAAATTACACTGGCTCCCAATTAAAGAACGTATCGCGTTCACGATCTGCACGATTGTTCACAAAATCATTTACGGAGACGCTCCGTCATACATGCTTGACCTCGTAGACCTCCCACCCAGAAATGCCATAAGATCTGCCCTTACTTTTCTTAACCTACACTTCCCCAATTGCAAAGGACTAAAATACAAATTAACACATACCTCCAGCTTTTCCTACATGAGCACAAAATTATGGAACGCTATACCAAATCACGTGAAAACGATTAATGAAATCACGAACTTTCGCAAATCGCTGAAAACCTATCTCTTCACCAAAGCCTATCACGAGAATCCATAACTAATTACAACATAACACCACTCATCCCTTACAATGAATATCTTTTATAACTGCTTGATTGATTACTGATGATCCTGATATCCTTCATATGTCTATAACTTCAATTGTATCTTTGTACCCTGATATGGTGATGGCATAACAGGTCTCTGTAAGCCACATTGAGCCTGCAAATAGGTGGGAAAATGTGGGATACAAATGCAATAAGTAAATAAATATTAAATATGCATAACAATGCACCCTGCCTCCATGAATATGGGGGCAGAACAAACACGTTAAAGCATTTTGTGGTACTTGTACTTGGTATGGGCAGAGAGTGGGCTTGAATGCATTAAGCAGCCAACGCATTTTTATTACATTTGTACCCCGTGCTTTCCCACTCACGGCAGGCTCAATGCAGCTTACATGGGGCAATGGAGGGTTAAGTGACTTGCCCAGAGTCACAAGGAGCTGCCTGTGCCTGAAGTGGGAATCGAACTCAGTTCCCCAGGACCAAAGTCCACCACCCTAACCACTAGGCCACTCCTCCACTGTTGCTACTATTTGAGATTCTACATGGAATGTTGCTATTCTACTAGCAACATTCCATGTAGAAGTCGGCCCTTGCAGATCACCAATGTGGCCGCGCAGGCTTCTGTGAGTCTGACGTCCTGCACGTACGTGCAGGACGTCAGACTCACAGAAACAGAAGCCTGCGCAGCCTTCTACATGGAATGTTGCTAGTGGAATAGCAACATTCCATGTAGAATCTCCAATAGTATCTATTTTATTTTTGTTACATTTGTACCCTGCGCTTTCCCAATCATGGCAGGCTGAATGCGGCATACATGGGGCAATGGAGGGTTAAGTGACTTGTCCAGAGTCAGAAGGAGCTGCCTGTGCCTGGAGTGGGAATCGAACTCAGTTCCTCAGGACCAAAGTCCACCACCCTAACCACTAGGCCACTCCTCCACTTAACACATGGTAACCCACTAACGTAGAGTTAACATGGGAGCACTTAGCATCTCATAACTAGGAGGCAGTGAGTGTTGCCCCCTTAACTCTAGGCAGGTACCATGTGCTAATGAAACATTAGCGCACAGCCCGCAAAATAACAATGAAATAAAAATGTTAATAAAAAGTGCCACGTTAGATTTGGAAATCTTAATGCACTTCAGTGAAAGGGCCTCCAGGGACAAGAAAATTGTTGACTGCGCCTGAATGTGACTTGCCTTGAGCTACAACTGGAAAAAAAAGACATGATCTTATTCCAGAGAAGAAATCAATAAAACTTGCTCCAGATTCACTGTATAGTCAAATCGAGTCCCGAGTTTACCCCAGTGCATGCAGGGACTTGTAGTTCTGCATTCCCCCTAAGAAAAGGAAGACTACAGGGCCATGCATGCAACAGGGTAACTCAGTGAAGGGTGATTCTGAATCCAGTTGGCAGCCCTATTGGGATAGGTGCAGGGCAGGAGCTACACGAAGAACCTGTCTTTGCCGTTTCTCATGCTTTTCAAGAGGTTTTCCATTTGCAGTGAAGTTTTGCAGTTTTGCCAGAGAGCAGCAACCTTAAATCAACTGGAAGGGCATTCCATACTGTGGCAGGGGCAGTGGAAAACCTTTTCAGCTGGAGAGGCCATGCAAACCAATTCCAAGCCCTGCCCCCCAGGCTCTGCATTTGCAGATGCTGCATTAAGCCATGACCCCAATTCATTGCACTGCAAATGGATTCTGGGGTGGAGGACACACTGGCACATTACTGTGGATTTCCCGTCCTCTGCCGTTGTGTTAGAGTCCTGCGTTTCATCCCTCAAAGCCATCAGGTACCGTGTCCTGTGTGTGAGAGATTTTCCAGGCGTTTCTAAAAAGCAGATTACACAGATATAGCTCAAACCCGCCCTCCCCACCCAAAGAAAATTGGCAAAAAGTGTCTGGTATTCATGTTTGGCAATCTGTTTGCATGCAGGCAGGATATTTATAGAGAATTCAGACGAGATTCCAGGAACCAGCCTTGTAGGTCTGTGGTTGTTATTGTGTGGCAGGATCAGACGTACTTCTCTCTGTGGCCAGTAGGAGGCAGGGAAGGGGGGCAGCCTTGTATCTCATACGCCTTGTAGGTCTGTGGTTGTTATTGTGTGGCAGGATCAGACGTACTTCTCTCTGTGGCCAGTAGGAGGCAGGGAAGGGGGGCAGCCTTGTATCTCATACGCCTTGTAGGTTTGTGGTTGTTATTGTGTGGCAGGATCAGACGTACTTCTCTCTGTGGCCAGTAGGAGGCAGGGAAGGGGGGCAGCCTTGTATCTCATACGCCTTGTAGGTCTGTGGTTGTTATTGTGTGGCAGGATCAGAAGTACTTCTCTCTGTGGCCAGTAGGAGGCAGGGAAGGGGGGCAACCTTGTGTCTCATACCTCCTCTTCTACAGGTTCACCTGCATGAGCCTTTCCAAACCTCAAAGCTTAAGATGGTTACCTTCTCACAGTGAAGCTCAAAGAGCGTCTTGCCCAGCCCTGGCTCATGGCTCCCTCTGGAATATGTAAAGGGTAGGATACCCGGTCTCTGTGGTATCTTCAGACTGCTGAGTCTATGAACTGAGTCTGAATTTTCTGCCTGTCACCCTGTGCCAGCCCTACTACTAAACCAGCTGCCCAGCCTCCTTCATATCTTTTGTGCTGCCCGTGCAATCAAGTGGAAAGTTGAGGTTTTTAGAGAGAAATCTGCTTCCGCTAAGGATCACTTCCTTTCCAGACCCAACTTTTAGATTCGGCGTAGGACTCTAGCGGCAGGGTGCTAGACTTCATTTCAGTAGATCTCTTTGGCCTGTGTCATGGCGTTTTGTCTTTGCCTGTTTTGAGTCTGAACTAAAGTGGGTTTTAGCTTGCACGTTAAAAGGCTCAGATGATGAGTCAAAAGAGTTGTTTCTCTCTTTCCAAAAATACTAGGACTAGGGGACATGCGATGAAGCTACAAAGTAGTAAATTTAATACGAATCAGAGGAAAAAGTTTCTTCATTCAACGTGTAATTAAACTATGGAATTTGTTGCTAGAGAATGTGGTAAAGGCGGTTAGCTTAGCGGGGTTTAAAAAAGGTCTGGACAGCTTCCTAAAGGAAAAGTCCATGGACCATTATTAAATCGACTTGGGGAAAATCCACTGCTTATTTCTTTGGCTAAGCAGCATAAAATGTATTGAACTTTTTGGGGATCTTGCCAGCTATTTGTGACCTGGATTGGCCACTGTTGGAAACAGGATGCTGGGCTTGACGGGCTTTTGGTCTGGCCCAGTGTGGCAATACTTATGTACTTATCAGTTAGTGGAATGAAATGGTCCAAGGATATGAGGGCAAACGGGAGAGAATAGAGCCAGTGTTAGAGGCGCCATTTAGCTATCAGAAGGTGAACGTTGAAGGTGATGCAGCTGGAAACATCTGGAACCAGAGGAACCTCAGAGGCCGTTTCCAAATGGGCTAGTTTTGCACCTGCCATGACAGGAATGGACCTCACTCAAGCCAGGGTATGTGGCGTGTGATCTCAGTGTCTCAAATTTACCACTAATACTTAGCTTAATAATAGCAGTACATTATCTTCTTTTTATTTTCAAGAATCCACCTAACAGTCTTAAGTCCTCTCAACTTTTTATGAGTTCCTGTGGTTTATTTATTTATTTATTTATATTTATTTATTTAATGCTTTTGTATCCCACATTTTCCCACCTTTTTGCGGGCTCAGTGTGGCTTACAATACATTATGAATGATGGAAATACAATTTGTTACAATTCAGGTTATGGATTACATTGTGAAGAGTTATACGAGACAAAATCAAGGTAGCGTTAAGGAATATATCAATGGAAAAGAACATTAAAACATTGGAAGGAAACAACGGGCAATATATGATAACAAAAAACATATGGTATACATTTTTCTGTGAGTACAGGTATGAGTGTGGTGAGATTAGGGGGTTGAGAATTCATACGTGGATGTATTGATGTATTACTGAACGTTGAGTTCATCTCTTGCTGCAGTGGGTCCATGAACAACTTCAACATGGGTGTGATCTTCTCCTAAATATTTTGTACCATCGCTACCACCGTCATTAGCCCTAGTGCATAAGCCACAGGTTGGTGATGTGCCTTTCTTTTTGTTTTCCTGTTATACTATTACAGTAGCACACTTGCATTCTCTATTCCATCGGTAAACAGTCAGCCAGTCGGCCGGTCGAGCATGCGCAGAGCAGCCAAGCGTTATGCTGGCTGCTCTGCGCATGCCAAATACGCCTCTGTGCCGTCCGAAAGGGAGACGCCGCGCCGCTCACCCCCTCCACGGCCTGCTGCAGGAAGGCTCCGATGCGGCTCGATCCTAGCAGGAGAGGGCAGTTGAGGACGTCCATCCAAAAACACGTCCGCCCCCCCCCCCCCGCAATAATAAAAACGTCCTTTTTGGACGTGCTTCACTCAGCTGAGAGACCTGGATGTCTCTGAGCCAATCACAACGCGTTTAGCTGAGCTAAACGCGCTGTGATTGGCTCAAAGTCTTCCAGGTCTCTCAGCTGAGTGAAGCACGTCCAAAAAGGACGTTTTTATTATTGCGGGGGGGGGGGGGGGTGGGGGTGGACGTCTTTTTGGATGGACGTCCTCAACTGCACTCTCCTGCTAGGATCGAGCCGCATCGGAGCCGCTAAACGCTATTTGCCTGAAATCATGAAAACTCCTTTTTATTATCTGGCGGAAACGTGCAGGCACATTTGGGGTAGAGAACGGGAGCATCTGAAGTTTCAGAGAACAAAAAAAGTATTCCGGATTAAAAATCAAACAATTTGGGCTCCGGTACTTCCTCCTGGACCATCTCTCGCTGCCCGTTAGTGTCTACAGGAACACAATTTTAAATGCAACAGTATTAAACACGACAAATAATAACCAACTCTAAGGCTTAAGGGTGTTTTGGTTTTTTTTTGAGTGAAGGACGTCCATAAAGGACGTCCCTGACGAGCACTTGGATGTTTTTTTCCCCCGATTATTTTTTTTGTTACATTTATAGAAGTTTTTCAATCCCCCGCCGCCCCAACGAGAGGTACAGACCTCTCGTTAGATTTTCCACGGTTAGGCAATCGGAAAACGGTAGTGCATCTCATTACAATACGGTTTCTACACATTATAATATTAATTTGCTCATCTGCATTCTGTTTTCGTTAGCTGCTACTGTGATCGGAAAGTGGCTGAGAGAAGCCTTTAGTGCATGCCAGGGTTTACTACTTACTTGTTAATGGCTCCTTAAGTTTAGTGCATCTGGCCCTGAGTTCCTTTATAAAATAGTTATTCACATGTTAAATTCCAAGGAAGGAAATCTTGCCAGGTACTTGTGACCTGGATTGGCCACTGTTGGAGACAGAATACTGGGCTTAATGGACCTTTGGTTTGTCCCAGTATGACAATTCTTACGTTCTTATGAAGGTGACAGGCAGAGGCAGGTTATGATCCAGCTTCTCCTCTTCCTCCTGTGGCGATGGTGTTGACTGACAAGTGATTCATCTGGTCTGGCCAATGCACAGGTTAGACACAGTGGAAGTGCCTTGAGCTGATCCTACGCCAAAGAAACCTGTAAGGGCTGCAGATCTCCCTTCAGGTACCACCTGGATGGGGATATTTTTTTCTGTGGAAGTGCTTAGTGCAGTTAGGATGAGCAGAAAACTCCACAATCTCTTTTCCAGGACCTATGTCTTGTTGTCTGATGGAGATTTTTAAAATCTTTGAGTGCCTTGATCCTCTTACGCTAGTTTAAACTTTTGAGGAGTGTGGCTGTGCTGTTCGTCATCAGAAATCTCACCATTGCTGTGATGGAGCTGGCGTAAATTACATAACAGTAGACTGAGGACCTCCAGGGCAGGAGACTGTTTAAAAAAAGTGGTCAGTTTCCCCTTTTATTTGCGAGAAGGTATATTCATTTTATTTAAATGTGGTAATTAGTTTGTTGTTTATTTCCAAATAGGTGCTGGGACTGGATTGTATGGGTTGCTCTCCACTGTATTCGAATGTCTCTCATGTATACTTTTGTGGATCTCTAGAAAACCATACTGCCTGGGGTGGGATAGTCCGTTGATTTATTGAGATCTAGAATGGTGAGCAGCCTTCAAAAAATCACCCCCCCCCCACCCCCCCGTTCTACATGTCCATTTCCTTCCCCTTCCTGCTTAGTTTTTCAGGTTGTTGGCCCCGAGCCACGCTGGGTGGCCTCTTGCTGCGTTATAATGAGGTTTCTCCTTATTACCTCCGCATGCAGGACCCAGAACTGAACAAGGGACCTGCAGTAGCTGCTGCGGCAAGCCGTTGCCATAGAGACCCCCCTCTGGCTTGCTAATTAGATTTGATTAATGAAAGCAGAATCAGTTTTTGATGTTCCAGCTGAAGGCATGACCCTGTTTTACAGCTGCTGTTCAGCAATAATGCCCTCCCCCCCCCCCCCCCCCTGGGCACATTTATAGCACTTAACCCCCCTGAAAATGGGGCATTTTGCCCAAGATGTCAAGTTACCCAGATCCAGGCTCCAGGCTGGAGATTTTTGGGACAGTCCTGGATTTCTGAGCACCCCCATCCTGCTGCATTATGGGATTTGCAACACTGATTTCAATGGGCACTGCTTTTTTTTTTTTTGTTACATTTGTACCTCGCGCTTTCCCACTCATGGCAAGCTCGACGTCCTGCACAGGACGTCAGACTCACAGAAACAGAAGCCTGCGCAGCTTTCTACATGGAATGTTGCTAGTGGAATAGCAACATTCCATGTAGAATCTCCAATACTAGCAACATTCCATGTAGAAGTCGGCCCTTGCAGATCACCAATGTGGCCGCGCAGGCTTCTGCTTCTGTGAGTCTGACGTCCTGTACGTACGTGCAGGACGTCAGACTCACAGAAACAGAAACCTGCGCAGCCTTCTACATGGAATGTTGCTAGTGGAATAGCAACATTCCATGTAGAATCTCCAATAGTAGCAACATTCCATGTAGAAGTCGGCCCTTGCAGATTCCCAATGTGGCCACGCAGGCCACAGAAACAGAAGCCTGCGCAGCCTTCTACATGGAATGTTGCTAGTGGAATAGCAACATTCCATGTAGAATCTCCAATAGTAGCAACATTCCATGTAGAATCTCCAATAGTATCTATTTTATTTTTGTTACATTTGTACCCCGCGCTTTCCCACTCATGGCAGGCTCAATGCGGCTCCAGAAAACAACAAGGCAAGCGATCTGCAAAATCCAATGTGGAAAACAAACTAGCAGATCAATATAATATCCAAACCACTTTATTGAAGATACCGTATTAAATGCCCGACACAGGCCGTGTTTCGCCCAACCATAGGGCTGCGTCAGGGGCTATAATAAACAACAAACATATCAAATTATAAAACATAGAGAATCATAGACAATATGTATCTCTATAAAAATATGCATAAAAACTTGAATACAAATAGTAGGGTACATGTAAAACATAGACATGAATACCTCTAATTCCCTTCTAGATTAAACGAATATTGTAAACACTTAAACCTAAATGCACTTGGATTCAGCTGCTGTTTTTCTTGCACAGAACATGTAAGAATGGCCACACATCTATTTGTTAATTTCTTGAATATTCAAGAAAGTTGGCCCTGAAAAAGAAGAATCATAAATGTCAATTTAATGAATATATGTTTTAAATGCATCAGATCGCTGTCTTCAAATTCTTTTAATCTTATTAGCTGAAAGTCCCTGAGAAGCAGCAAAAGAAGCTGCCTCTATTCGGGAGGAATGTGTGCCGTAATATTTCACATTCTAACCCATACTCTCTAAACTACCATTCAGTATTGTACTGAATTGAAATCGAGTAAGAGGGGAACCATCTTGTGTGACATAACCAAAACAATCCCATCCTTGAACGCAAGGACAGGAATTTAGCAGCACAATCATCTGGGCCAATCATCAAGCCCAGCATCCTGTTTCCAACAGCGGCCGATCCAGGTCAAAAACAGTACAATACATTTTATGCTGCTTATCCTAGAAATAAGCAGTGGATTTTTCCCAAAGTCCATCTTAATAATGGTCTATGGACTTTTCCTTTAGGAAGCCATCTAAACCTTTTTTATACTCTGCTAAGCTAACCACTTATACTACATCCTCTGGCATCGAATTCCAGAGTTTAATTACACAGTGAGTGAAGAAATATTTTCTCCAATTTGTTTAAAATGTACTACTTTATAGCTTCATTGCATACCCCCTAGTCCTAGTATTTTTGGAAAGAGTAAACAAGCATGCTGGCACTTTTCATACTGAACTGGTTATTGTAATTGTGAGCAGCTCATTTTCATGAGATTTCCTTTCAGCATCACCTATTTCTAATTCGTTAACTGTTACCGAGGATCTACAATCAATGGGTTTTTTTTGTTGCAGGGTCTTTTGTACATCGGACCCTCAGTGGACTATCCCTGGATATACATCAACAATTTGTGTCCGTAACTTAGCCATCACTAACTAACCCCTTCATTTGAGCAACAGAAAACTTATTCCTAGCCTTGTGCACGAACACAGGCCCATCATAAGGTATTGGAAACCCAAATGATAACCTATGTACCAATAATTTTGCAACAACACTACCTGAAATACCCTTGAGCCTAAAACTGTACAGCATTAACGTTAATTGGAGATGGGGAATTGCACAGCAGAAGAGCGAAACCCCCCCCCCCCCCCAAACTCTTTCTACACAGCAACTTCTCCAGAAGCACAATTATGTTTCAACATTTTTATTGATGACACAGCAAAATACAGGTATCCAACATTTAGGATATACAGAAAAAAAACCATATAGAACAACCCCCCCCCCCCAAACAAACCAACAATTGGAGGCAATCAAGAACCAAGCTGAGAACTGTCATCAAATTAAGAACAATTATTTCTCCAGCCCAACAAAATCTCCAGAATGTGTAAAGCAACTGAGACGGGGAAAAAGCAGAGAAACGAAAATCAGAATATGATGGCATCCCCCAAGAAACTGAGTCCAAGAGACTTATAGTCTGTTGGATTCTCCAAAACACAGGGACCCCAACTGAAGTACCGCTGCTGCGGCTAGGAAAGCGAATAGAATGTTGGGTATTATTAGGAAAGGTATGGAAAACAGGTGTGAGGATGTTATAATGCCATTGTATCGCTCCATGGTGCGACCGCACCTTGAGTATTGTGTTCAATTCTGGTCGCCGCATCTCAAGAAAGATATAGTAGAATTGGAAAAGGTGCAGCGAACGGCGACTAAAATGATAGCGGGGATGGGACGACTTCCCTATGAAGAAAGACTAAGGAGGCTAGGGCTATTCAGCTTGGAGAAGAGACGGCTGAGGGGAGACATGATAGAGGTATATAAAATAATGAGTGGAGTGTTACAGGTGGATGTGAAGCGTCTGTTCACGCTTTCCAAAAATACTAGGACTAGGGGGCATGCGATTAAACTACAGTGTAGTAAATTTAAAACAAATCGGAGAAAATGTTTCTTCACCCAACGTGTAATTAAACTCTGGAATTCATTGCCGGAGAATGTGGTGAAGGCGGTTAGCTTAGCAGAGTTTAAAAAGGGGTTGGACGGTTTCCTAAAGGACAAGTCCATAAACCGCTACTAAATGGACTTGGAAAAATCCAAAATCCCAGGAATGACATGTATAGAATGTTTGTACGTTTGGGAAGCTTGCCAGGTGCCCTTGGCCTGGATTGGCCGCTGTCGTGGACAGGGTGCTGGGCACGATGGACCCTTGGTCTTTTCCCGGTATGGCATTACTTATGTACTTATGTACTTATATATCCCCAACTCCAGGACACCCCTACCCAACCTATACCCATTAAACTGCCCCCCCACTAACCCCTTAGGAGTGCAGCTTATTCAGCCAAGAAACTATGCCCTAGTGATGTCAATACGTGAATATAAGAGTCCCAAGTAAGCAAAACTCGCTTCATGAATTTTTGAGAAGCAGAAGCATCTCGAGTCTTTCAGAAACACATTTAAATCTGGTTGATACCATAGACTACATCTATTCTGAAATCTACAGATAGACCTTGCACAACAGCCTGAATTAAAATGGAAACAGAAATTGGGCTCCCCCCCCCCCCCCCCCACACACTTTCACTAAGGCAGAAGGACCTGCACATAAATTCTGAGGAATTCCACTGCTCCCGGAAGGTACTGTACCCCAATTATGAAGAACAGGATGCGGGTATCGGACTCGCGCCAGAAATGAAATTACCGCAAGAGCCACGCGGTAGCCGGGCGCTAACTCCATTTTGGCACGCGTTGGGCGCAAAGACGCTTACGCTGCTTAGTAAAAGGGCCCCGAAGATTGTAAGGCCTGAGCTGCTGAGAGCCTCAGCTCTTGGAGGGAAACTGCACTCATCTTTCTCTCCATCCCAGTGCATTGTGGGGTTTGTAGTCCTACTGCATCCATTTGAAAGCAGGCACTACAGATGTCAGAAAGCTGTGACTGGCCTACAGTCTCCCTTCTGGCCCCAAATCTGGTCCTGAAGTACTCCCTCCCCTCCCCCTAAGTGCCAGTCCAAAGAAATGCAAGTTTTGGGACAAGCCATAAGCAATATTTAGGAGAATGATTTGCATCTATTTAGCTTAAGACCTGGGGGGGGGGGGGTATTTTGCACATTCTAGTTACCCTGGAAACCAGATTTGCCCAGGATTCTCCAGGACTGCATTTGGGAATCACTGCCGTACTGCGTATCATGCAATAGCTTCATGGAAACCCCTTGCTTGGACCCCTTTCTTTATTGGCTAGGCAGTGCTGTGCCACTTCTGTCAATGTGCAAGATCTTTGCAAATGAACAAAAAAAAAAACACCCCAGAAAATGTAAATAATCAGCGTTCCCTGCTCTAGCGGTGATTGGTTTTCCCTGTAGAGCATCTCTGGTTAATCAGAAGAGCTGAGCTGCAGGCAGTACACCTAGGACAGCAAGACGGCATTCACACGGACAAGGAGAAAGGACGACCCACGCAGATACAGGGAGGGAGAAGATCCCCCCCCCCTTCTAACAGCATTTTTGGGGAGGTGGGTGGGGTTCTGCACTGAAAGTAATTTGCAGGGATTTTTCCTCCGTAGGAGTTGGTTTTTAAAATTGCATTTATTTTTTTGAAATCATTTTGGGATTTACTGCTGATCGAGGGAGCAGCCTTGGGAAACCCGCATGCTGCAGATGGTCAGGACCCTTGCCCAGTTCACGATTGCGCTGGAGGAGATGCGAGAGACCGACGCCGCCTCTGGGAACGGAGATGCCGAAGAGACGCCAGATAGGAGCGGCGCTGGAGGCGGCAGCCCCAGCAACAGCATCACGGAGGTGATAAGGGAAACGAACAGCAAGGGGGTGGGGGTGGCGAGGAGAGGGAGCGTGGTGGGGAGCAGGTCGATTTCTTTTCATTCCCTTTACAGGCTGTTGGTTCTGTTGATTTTCTTGTGGGGGTCTTTCCTCAGAGCTTATAGGCGGTCTGTGGTGTGGAAATTCCTTCCGTGTCTGTCTCCATATGTGTAGACATATGTGTGTTTGCTTTCAGTGTGTATTTTTAATCAGTCAGTGTTAACACGAGGGCAACACGCTGTGATTGTGAGTAGGATTGCCAGAGTTACCGAGAGATCGGTGGTCTAGCGCTTGAAATTCGGGGTTCTTAGCACATGTGCTGTTGAAGGAACCACAGTAACCCTTTCCGTTCTCGTTTGCAGCTCTGTGCACTGAGGTGGCAAACAAATAGAAATGCTGAATGGGATGCCGCTGTTTGATGAGAGGAGGTTGTTTCCCAGAAGGCTCACTTGTCACATTCAGGGAATACTGGCACCTGCTTGAGTGAGTCCCTGGCACCATAGCACAGATGGTTTTTGGGAGCTGAAGAACACAGTAAGGCCATGTGTCTGTATCTTCCGTATAAACACACAGTCCAAACCAGGTGACGCATGGCCTGGGCGAATATGTCTGGTCCAGGTTAGCATTTGGCTTTATGGCTCTTTCTGAGCCAAATGAAACCTGTGTTTTGCCCGGTGCCAGGGCTTAGCATAGTGGCAAAGCAGAGGAGGAGGCCTTAGGACATTCTGGAAGGGTAGACGGACGGTACGGGAACTGCTCCTAGGCTGCTCAACCCCTTTTGGTCTCCCAATGAAAGAAAATCAAGTCAGACATGACCTTCCCCCACAGTGTGTTGAGCTTGTAGTCAGAGTCACCTTGTGTTAGACATCACCGTGACGTGTGTATCGCCTTGCCAGTACAACACTCTGGATCAGGGAGAATGCTGCCTTGTGACTCAAGGAACGCAACCCAACGCTTTGCTGCCTCAGTGCATTTCCTTCCATGCGTTCTCCTTGTAACCTGTGAAGTGTAGCCATGCGAGGATCATGACTTCTTCTGCTGCAGTCACTCTTCAAGCTCCTGTTCTCTGTCGTAGAAGTGTTATACTGGTGCTGTTGAAGTGCTATATGTAGGCACAGGCAGATACATAGAGCTATATAACCCCTTTATCAAGAAACATTAGGTGGAGGAAGGGCCCGGGAGTGATGCAGAAATCTTGCAGAGATGGTAATGGGGGATAGTGCGACGTCTGCACACAGTTTTGTGGGGGCTTCCTGCAGAAACGGGTTTTGCACAGACACTAACTCTGCAAGGTTTTGTGTTACGTATCGGCGCACAGCGTAATAAAATCAGAAGAATAGCCATACTGGGTCAGACCAATGATTCATCTAGCCCAGTATCCTGTTTCCAACAGTGGCCAATCCAGGTCACAAGTAGCTGGCTGAAACCCAATTAATGGCAACATTCCATGTAGAACCCTAAAGAACAAGCAAGATTCTGGAATCCTAAAGAGTAACAAGATTCCATGCAGAATCTCAAAAAGTAGCAACATTGTACCCGCAGAAACCCAAATAGTAGCAAGATTCCATTCAGAATCTGAAATAGTAGCAACATTCCAGGCTGCCAATTCCAGGGCAAGCAGTGGCTTCCCATGTCTGTCTCAATAGCATACTATGGACTTTCCCTCCAGGAACTTGTCTAAACCTTTTTTTTTAAACCCAGATACGCAAACTGCTGTTACCACATCCTCTGGCAATGAGTTCATTTGTTGAGTGAAAGAAATATTTCCTCGTATTTGTTTTAAAAGCATTTCCACATAACTTCATTAAAGTGTCCCCTAGTATTTGTACTTTTTGAAAGAGTAAAAAAATTGATTCACTTCTACTCGTTCTATACCACTCAGAATTCTGTAGACCTCTATCATGTCTCCTCTCAGCCGTCTCTTTTCCAAGATAAAGAACCCTAATCTCTTTAGTCTTTCCTCATAGGAGAGGAGTTCCATTCCCCTTTATCATTTTGGCTGCTCTTCTTCGAGTGGTAATGACGCTGTTAGCTATTTCACCTTGATGCAGAGAAATGCGGAAGATTTCAAGGCTGAGCACAAGACGGGAACTTTAATGCCACATCCGAGGAGGCGTAGAAGGGCTGGCGTGTTCTTCTCTGCAGTGGGGGCTGTGAGGATCTAATGCCTGCTGTTCTTTTACCTGTGAGCACATGGCAGACCTTATAGACTCCGCTCCATGGATAAATCCTTCTTATCTGTTCCCTTCTCCACTACTGCCAACTCCAGACTTTGCGCCTTCGGTCTCGCTGCACCCTACGCCTGGAATAAACTTCCTGAGCCCCTACGTCTTGCCCCATCCTTGGCCACCTTGAAATCTAGACTGAAAGCCCACCTCTTTAACATTGCTTTTGACTCGTAACCACTTGTAACCACTTGCCTTCACCTACCCTCCTCTCTTCCTTTCCGTTCACATTAATTGATTTGATTTGATTACTTTATTTTTTGTCTATTAGATTGTAAGCTCTTTGAGCAGGGACTGTCTTTCTTCTATGTTTGTGCAGCGCTGCGTATGCCTTGTAGTGCTATAGAAGTGATAAATAGTAGTAGTAGTAGTCTCTTGTAACCAGAGCTAATATTGTGATGTCATAATGCCTCAGGCCACCAATAAGAGCCAACCTCATCAGTGATGTCACAATGGCTTGATTGTCCTATACTTGGCTCACTTTTATTACATAGCTCTTTGAGCAGGGACTGTCTTTCTTCTATGTTTGTGCAGCGCTGCGTACGCCTTGTAGCGCTATAGAAATGCTAAATAGTAGTAGTACCTACCAATCAGGAACACAAAAGGTCAGCACGCACATACCTAAATCTCCATTACCCCAGCTGCAAAGGACTAAAATATAAAACAACATATGCATCCAGCTTCTCCTATATAAGCACGCAAATATGGAATGCACTTCCAAACGTCATGAAAACAATGCACGACCTAACGAACGTCAGGAAATCGTTAAAAACCAACCTGTTCATAAAGGCATACCAGAATGATCCAACCTGAACTCTGCATCACAATCGAAACTCCTACCAGAACTGGACAAAACTTAACTCTCTCTCCTTGAATACTTAATATACTCTCTCATCTATGATCATTAACACTTGACCGCTCTGTATTTCTCCTACCGGAATTGGCGATCGCCATCACGGTACTGTGTAAGCCACATTGAGCCTGTAAATAGGTGGGGAAATGTGGGATACAAATGCAACATATCTATATAAATAGTTCTCACCTCCAACGTTCTGAACCTCACTGTGTGGCAGGGAAACACTGAAGCCCTGTAGTCTTCTAGGCTGTCATCACCACTCACAGACCCGCCCTCAGCCACGCCCCATCAACACATAATTTACAACCCCAACATTCTAAATGTAAATTTGTAGTTGCAAGATCCCATGAGTCTCTGCCCCGCCCTCGCGTCAGAACGTGATGACGTGGAGGGCGGGCCTATGACATTCAGCCAATCGGCAGTTCCACCGCCCTCCGACGCTCCCCTCTCCCCACGCACAGCCAGAAACAGCGACCTACGCAGGGCCTCCACCCCCCCCGACGCACAGCGACACACACCGCTACACAGGGGGAGGAGTGCTGTCCGAACACCTGATCCGCCGGGACCCCGAAGCTGCCGCCCTCCACAAAAAACCTACCCACCTGCACCCTCCCTACGCTGCCGTCCTGCGCCCTCCTGACGCTGCCCTCCAAACTCCTCCTCCACTGTTGGTACTATTTGAGATTCTACATGGAATGTTGCTATTCCACTAGCAACATTCCATGTAGAAGTCGGCCCTTGCAGATCACCAATGTGGCCGCGCAGGCTTCTGCTTCTGTGAGTCTGACGTCCTGCACGTACGTGCAGGACATCAGACTCACAGAAACAGAAGCCTGTGCAGCCTTCTACATGGAATGTTGCTAGTGGAATAGCAACATTCCATGTAGAATCTCCAATAGTATCTATTTTATTTTTGTTACATTTGTACCCTGCGCTTTCCCACTCATGGCAGGCTCAATGCGGCTTACATGGGGCAATGGAGGATTAAGTGACTTGCCCAGAGTCACAAGGAGCTGCCTGTGCCTGAAGTGGAAATCGAACTCAGTTCCTCAGTTCCCCAGGACCAAAGTCCGCCACTCTAACCACTAGGCCACTCCTCCTCTTACCCTGAAATGGTGATGCCATGACAGGTTTTGTAAGCCACATTGAGCCTGCAAATAGGTGGGAAAGTGTGGGATACAAGTGCAATAAAATAAATAAATAAATAAATTATGAGCCTAGGACTAGATTCTGATAATTTCATTTCAGATTACGTTCTGATCTAGCTAAGGAAAAAGATGATGGAAAATCCAAATAATCTATCTTTTAAGGCCATTCAGAAGAAATCCATATCACCGTTAGAGCTGTCCTTTTTATATCAAGAGAGTGACCCTTTGGAGTAGATTGCCTTTGCAAGTTCGGAGAATACCACTGTACTATGCTTTTCGAAGAGTGCTAAAGTCATTTGTTCGTTGAAAAAGATGTGTCATAGTGAAGATGAGGGATGTGTTTTACATAAGTATTGCCATAATGAGACAGACCGAAGGTCCATCAAGCCCAGCATCCTGTTTCCAACAGTGGCCAATCCAGGTCACAAGTACCTGGCAGAAACCCAAAGAATAACAAGATTCCATGCAGAATTTCAAAGTGTAGCAACATTCCATGTAGAACCCCAAAGAGTAGCAAGATTCTAGAATTCTAAAGAATAACAAGATTCCATGCAGAATTTCTAAGTGTAGCAACATTCCATGTAGAACCCCAAAGAGTAGCAAGATTCCATTCAGAATCCCAAGTACATAAGTATTGCCATACTGGGACAGACCGAAGGTCCATCAAGCCCAGCATCCTGTTTCCAACAGTGGCCAATCCAGGTCACAAGTACTTGGCAAGATCCCAAAACAGTACAATGTATTTTATGCTGCTTATTCTAGAAATAAGTAGTGGATTTTCTCCAAGTCCATTTCAATAATGGTCCATGTAATTCTCCTGAATGAAGAACTCTTGTTTGTAATCCGCTTAGAATGTGCTCTGAACTTAGAATCATGAAAGGAATCCTGTTCAGAAGGAAGGGATCCTCAGAAGTTTAGCGGAGATTGGGTGGCAGAGCCGGTATTGGGGGGCGGGGCTAGTGCTGGGCAGACATCTACGGTCTGTGCCGTGAGGATGGCAGATACTAATCAAGGTTAGGTATACACAAAAGGTAGCACATATGAGTTATCTTGTTGGGCAGACTGGATGGACCGTGTAGGTCTTTCTCTGCCGTCATGTTTGGACTTCTGTGTACTGAGAAAAGGAGTCTGCTTGTGCACAGGCTGCCACATTTCAGCACGTGCACTTGACCCAGTCGTGGCATGGGGTGAAGTTGGAGGGCCAGCAGGGCCTGGAATGGGTGGAGGGGTGATGTTATTTCCAGGGCCACCGAGAGACATAGCCGGGCCCGAGGCAGAACCGGAGAGCTACAAGCCGCCCCCCCCCCCCCCCTCCACTTTCACTGCCACTCCTGCCCCCTTACCTTTTTGTCTTTGCCTTCAAAGGGGGCCCGGGCCTAGTGCCAGCAAGCCGCTTCCTGCGTGCCTGCTCCCACAGTCTGTTCTCGCCTGCTTCTGTCTGTGCTGGGAGTCAGGACCCAGATGATTGGAATAATGCAGTATCGCGCAAATGCAGTCATCCTGATCCTGGGCGGCACGCAGGAGAAGGTGAGGACAGGCCCAGAAGCAGACAGCAAAAAGAAGCTTGCTGGGCCCAGGCCTGCCCCCCCCCCCCCTTGGAGGCCAGGCCCGGGGAATTTTGTCCCCCCTGCCCCCTGGTTCAGCGGCCGTGGTTATTTCAGTTTGCCGTGGATGAAGCTTTCACATTGTAATTTGTTCAGAAAAGTAGCCAAAGGGTTAACATGTGCTTGTTTCTAGGAATGTACTGTTCAAGGAGCTGAGGACAGTCTGTCCCTTTACTCTCTGCACAATGGCTATTTTCTATTTGAATGGCTTAATTTGCCAAAAGACATGTCGGAGACATCGAGCTGCTGCTTCCCTCAGTGAGTGTGCATGTTTGCCAGCACAGGTTACCGGGCAGAGAGGACCAGGGAGCAGCCAGGCACTTGCTTCTACCAGGAACCCTCAGACTCCGTGCTTCGTTCCCTATCGCACTGTGTTTCATAGGATGTAGACGCTCAGCAAATCTGCAAAAATAGAAACTGGTTAGATTCTTGGCTCCCTTAATCCTAGGTGGTTTGTAAGTGTACAATAATATTACATACATCAGAGATGCAAAATCTAAATACTGAAATAAAACATACACACCCATATAAAACAAAATATTGAAAATAAGACACATTGAACGCGGGTACACACACACACACACACACAAAAAACCAAAATATTGAAAATAAGACACACACACGCATATAAAATACCCGAATATTGAAAATAATACACATGAGCATGGATGCACACACACACATATATAAATAAATAATACACACATAAAAACCAAAATATTGAAAATAAGACACACACACGCATATAAAATACCCGAATATTGAAAATAATACCCGAGCATGGGTGTACACACACACACAAACATATAAAAAAAACAAAATTTTGAAAATAATACACACACAAAACAAATTTTGAAAATAAGACACATCACATAAGAAAAACAAAATTTTGAAAATAAGACACATGAGCGTGGGCAGGCACACACATTCTCTTTTTGGTATTTTCATTTTTAAAATAAAAGACTTGCTTCTTTTGTCATGGCCCTGGCCATATTGTTTGAAGCATCGTCTTTGTGTCTCTGTTTTATTAGGATTTATTTACCGTCTTATGTCCTGAATGAGCTCCTCCAGTGGAATGAGTGGGTAACTGGGGCCCTGGCCCCATTAACATTATGTGCAAAACAGCAGCGGCAACCAGAGAGCTTTGGGGCTCAGGATGATTAAAATTCTGTTTTAAACTAGTTAATATTTCAAATAAAAATCAGAAACACCAAAGGAAACCAAGATGATTTTATGTGGCACAGCTGCCTAATGAATCACTTGAAATGAAAATCCTCCCCAGCCCTTCTCTCCTGGCCCTGAACTCCAGGGCTACTGTTTCTCTGTTTAATGCATTTCAGCATTAACTGCACTGAGGAAGGGACACCTCGTCCTGTTCAACATGTATGGCGTATTTATCAGAGACCGTCTGAGGGGCGCTTTGTACTCTGTAAAAAATCTTCACATCCAGCAGCTAAAGAGTAGGAATTTGATGGGCATTTCAAATCCTTTCAGAGGATGTGCAGCAGTGCCTGGAGTGGGTTTAAGAGTTAACATTACTGCTACGTACAGATGTTCAAATATTTGAAAGGTATTAATCCACAAACGAACCTTTTCCGGAAACGGGAAGGTGGTAGAACTAGAGTACATGAATTGAGGTTGAAGGGGGGCAGACTCAGGAGTAACGTCGGGAAGTATTTTTTCACGGGAAAAGGTGGTGGATACGTGGAATGTCCTCCCGTGGGAGGTGGTGGAGATGAAAACGGTAATGGAATTCAAACATGCGTGGGATAAACACAAAGGAATCCTGTTTAGAAGGAATGGATCGGTGGAATCGGAGATTGGGTGGCGACACCAGTAATTGGAGAGTAAAACCAATGCTGGGTGGACTTCTACGGTCTGCGCCCTGATCGTGGCTGAATAGATATGGATGGGCTGGAGTGTAAATTTTAAGGGGCTTCAACGTTAGCTTCAGAACTTCTAGTACAAGAACAGTGCTGGGCAGACTTCTATGGTCTGTGCCCTGAGAAAGGCAAGGACAAATCAAACTCGGTTATAAAGTATCACATACCATGTAAAATGATCTTGTTGGGCAGACTGGATGGACCGTAAGGTCTTTATCTGCCGTCATTTACTATGTTACTCTTTGGGGTTCTACATGGAATGTTGCTACTCATTGGGATTCTGGAATCTTGTAACTCTTTAGGATTCCAGAATCTTCAGAACTTTTAGTACCAGAACAGTGCTGGACAGACTTCTACGGTCTGTGCCCTGAGAAAGGCAAGGACAAATGAAACTCGGGTATACATATAAAGTATCACATACCATGTAAAATGAGTTTATCTTGTTGGGCAGACTGGATGGACCGTAAGGTCTTTATCTGTCGTCATTTACTATGTTACTCTTTGGGGGTTCTACATGGAATGTTGCTACTGATTGGGATTTCGGAATCTTGTAACTGTTTAGGATTCCAGAATCTTCAGAACTTTTAGTACAAGAACAGTACTGGACAGACTTCTACGGTCTGTGCCCTGAGAAAGGCAAGGACAAATCAAACTCGGGTCTACATATAAAGTATCACATACTGTGTAAAATGAGTTTATCTTGTTGGGCAGACTGGATGGACCGTTCAGGTCTTTATCTGCCGTCATTTACTATGTTAGCTCTTACCATAGGTTTGTGGGGGCAGCCAGTGGGTCAGGTCTTTGGGGGAAGAGGGGGGCAAATCAGGGCAGGATGAAGGCGTAGGCAAGCTAGGCATGTGCCTAGGGCTCAAATGCAGTAGAAATCCATCTAAGTGGAGAACTTTGAGATCCCACAGGATGCAATAGCAGGAGAAAGCAAGTGGGAAAATGACCGTGGACGCCAGAGATGAGAGGGACAACCTTAAAAGGGACTCTTCTTAAAAGTATTAAGGTTGTCCTTCTCGTCTACGTTCGTTTTCCCACTTGCTTTCTGTTCCTAGGGCTCAGATGTTCAGGACGGTCCCTCTTAGATGTGTTAATTCAATGGCTAGAAAGGCAGATTGTTGCCCTGTTAAATCAGCTGTGATAGAAAGACCAGTGGGAAGGAAAATAGAGCCATCGTTGCCCACAGAAGCCTGTCTACTCTCTCCAGCCCCCTCTGGTCAGTAGGGGGTGCTGGTGAGAAGTGCTTCTTGTCTGCTGGGCTTCTGCTTGTTTGGCCAGAGCCCATCAAAGAATTAATTCTACCCAGGGAGCAATGTCTCCAAATGGGTTATTTCTGTGCACATACCATGGCAGTAATGAACCTCACTTGTAAGCCAGGTTACGCGGAGTATGATCTCAGTGTCTCAGATTTACTGGTAACGCTTGCCGTAGTTCTTGCATCGTGCCAAAGCGAGCTTCCCTCTGGATTCATAAGATGTAACTTGTATTTGCAGACTATCCGGGTGTGCTTGGAAACTGCTCCCACATGAGGAAAGGCTGAAGAGGTTAGGGCTCTTCAGCTTGGAAAAGAGACGGATTGGGGTGGGGTGGATAGGATATGATTGAGGTCTATAAAATCCTGAGTGGAGTAGAATGAGTAAAAATGAATCGATTTTTCACTCTTTCAAAAAGTACAAAGACCAGGGGATACTCGATGTAATTACATGGAAATACTTTTTCACTCAAAGAATAGTTGAGCTCTGGAACTCTTTGCTGGAGGATGTGGTAACAGCAGTTAGCGTATCTGAGTTAAAAAAAAGATTTAGACAAATTCTTGGAGGAAAAGTCCATAGTCTGTTATTGAGATGGACTAGGGGGAACCCACTGCTTGCCCCGGGATTGATAGCATGGAATGTTGCTACTAATTGGGTTTCTGTCAGGTACTTGTGACCTGGATTGGCTACTGTTGGAAGCAGGATACTGGGCTAGATGGACCATTGGTCTGACTCAGTATGACTTTTCTTATGTTCTTATCAAGCCTCTGGCACCAAAAACTATGGGAAATATTTCCGTATCTTTCTGCTACATGTTGTGTGTCTCAGATTGCACTGTTGGTACTTGAATATCTTTTGTCTGTCTACATAATTCACAGAGTAATCGCTTGGGGCTGACACCTATTATTATTGCAGTTCTGGTGGGGGTTTTTTCTTACCATTATGTCCAGTTTCTTCGCATCTAGTTTTTTCACGGTTGTAGGCTGCTGATGTTGCAGAAGCTGTTCTCGTAGCTCCTGGGAGCGGGAGGGAATGTCAGTCCTGTTCAGTGGTGATGTCTACTAAGTGGCCCTGGGATCCCCATTAGCCGGGATCCAGAGGGATTTGCAATTTGTGGCCCCTGACTGTGATGGCTGGGCCGAACTGGCGCGCTAGGGGTGGGAAGTACTGCTGGGCTGCTGCAGTAACCCGGCGGTACTTCCTCTATAGCGAGCGGTAAGCCCGTGTTGGGCTTACCGCCATTTAGTAAAAGGAGCCCTTAGTGAGAGAGTGAAGCAGCACCTCCCAGAGGTGAACTGAAGAATCCCACCTTTCCACTTCCCAATTTTCTGCACTGCCTGTCTCCCCCTCTCTCTCCTGTGCACAGATCTTTTTCCCTCCGTCCACACTGCCCAGTATTGATGGCATCTTCACTGTGCCTACGACTAGAGGTTAGAGGTCTTTGATGGTAGCTGGCGAAAATAGCAAAATCCCAATTCCCGTGGGCAGAAAGTCAAGAAAAATGTTCCACTCAATGTGGAAACTCAAATGCGTGAAACAGTTCTTCCCGAGGGAAACATTTCGCAACCTGGTACAATCAATGGTACTAAGCCACGTAGACTACTGCAACGGAATTTATGCGGGATGCAAAGAACAGACCTTAAAGAAACTTCAGACCGCTCAAAACATGGCAGCTTGGCTCATATTTGGAAAAACGCGATTTGAAAGCGCAAAACCCCTCTGTGAAAAACTACACTGGCTCCCAATCAAAGAATGCCTTGCCTTCAAAATCTGCACCCTGGTTCACAAAATTATCCACGGTGAAGCCCCGGGATACATGACAGACTTGATCGACTTACCAACTAGAAACACATCAGAATCAACACGAACATATCTAAATCTGCACTACCCAAGCTGCAAAGGCCTCAAATACAAATCAACTTACGCATCCAGCTTTCCCTACATAAACACACAACTGTGGAACGCATTACCAAAAGCCTTGAAAACGACGCATGACCACCTCAACTTCTGGAAAACACTAAAAACTAACCTGTTTAAAAAGGCATACCCTACCGATCCAACCTAAATGCCTGATCTCTGCGACACAACAAAACTAAAGTACGTAATGGACATAACTCAACTCTTCCGTTGTACGATTCCCTAATTGTGGCCTCACCACACGAACTTTATCTTACCACGACATCACTTTGTATTTGTTCTCACCGGAGTCTGCAAAGGCCTCTCCGGTACTATGTAAGCCACATTGAGCCTGCAAATAGGTGGAGAAAATGTAGGATACAAATGTAACAAATAAATAAATAAAATAATAAAATTTATGGCAAGGGTCCTGTGTCTACAGCAAAGCCTTTGGCAAGCAGGTAGGCCATCCTACCTAAAACTTCACTGGCTTCCTCTCCGACAACGAATCAACTTCAAGGTCCACACATTAATCCACAAGATTATACACGGTGAATCTCCGGGCTATATGCTCAATCTGATTGACCTTCCCACCAGAAACATATCTGAAACCTCGCAAGCTTACCTCAACCTACATTACCCAAATTGTGAAGGACTCAAGTACAAAACCTATTATGGATCCAACTTCTCCTTCTTAGGCAGCCAACTCTGGAATGCCCTCCCCAGACCTATCCGTTTAATCAGTGAATATCTTCCCTTCCGGAAATCACTAAAAACTCATCTGTTCAAGCAAGCCTACCCAAATGACCCAATCTAATCCTATGAACCCATCTACCCAACATATATCCAGAAGAAAACAACAATGACTCATACTACATCTCCCACCAAAATTCCCTATGCTTATCCTGTATCCCATCCCCCCTGTCTTTCATTATTCTAATATACTTAACTTATATTTTTTCTAGCAACGCTCTGTAACCCCTATTACTATGTAAGTCGCATTGAGCCTGCTTTGAGTGGGAAAGCGCGGGGCACAAATGTAATAAATAAATAAATCCTTCTCAGCCTAATAGTTAGGGCAGTAGTGTAAGAACCAGGGAAACTGGGTTCATTTCCCACTGCAGCTCTTGTGACTCTGAGCAAGTCACTTCGGGCCCCTTTTACTAAGCTGCATTAAGTGCCTACACGCGCCCAACACGCAGCAGTTCCGAGTTACTGCCCGGCTACCACGTGGCCTGTCTGGTAATTTCATTTTTTGTGCGTTCCCACTACGTATGCCGGAAAATGTTTTTATTTTCTGGTGCGCGGGCAGTAATCGGCATTTTACGTGCGTAGGTCATTACCGCCCGGTTACAGCATGAGACCTTACCGCTAGGTCAGTGGTTGGCGGTAAGGTCTCAGACCCAAAAATGGACGCGTGGCAATTTTCATTTTGCCGCACGTCAGTTTTCAGCAAAAATTTTTTAAAAAGGCATTTGTTTTACAGGTGCGCTGCAAAATGATTCTGCACGCACCCAAAACACGTGTCTACACTACAGCAGGCCATTTTTCAGCACGCCTTAGGAAAAGGGCCCCTTAACCTTTCCATTGCCCCAGGTACAAAATAAGTACCTAAATATATTGTGAAAAGGGTCCACTGCTTCCCAGCAAGATGGAGCCGTCCACCAGCCGTTTTCCAGATCTCACCACAATTGCAGACACTGGCTAGGTCAAACGATTTTTATTATCAAGCCAATAACAGCTGTCACAATCTTCAGTACATAGGTTATCCCCAAACAAACAGGTTCCAACCACATAGGTTTCCAGTAAAGCAGGTAAATAAAGCAGGCTTCCAAATAAGTCAGGCTTCCAATAAAGCAGGTAAATAAAGCAGGCTTCCAAATACATCAGGCTTTCAATAAAGCAGGTAAATAAAGCAGGTTTCCAAATACATCAAGCTTTCAATAAAGCAGGTTTCTCTCACCTCCAACACCCTTCAAACCCTCAGGAACTGGCCATCCCTGCCTTGGAACTCTCCCACTCCAAAGAGGTTTCTCCCCCCTCCTGGGATTCCTCCACCCTCTGATCTACCCCTCCTTCCATATAATCCATCCAATCATCTTCTTCCCTCTCCATGAGGCCCCTCTATTCCAGCTGGGCCGCATGGTATATCGATTTATCGATTGTGTATCCAGGGGACCTGAGCTTCTTCCCTCCGCCTCCCCCTAGTGGGTTACGAAATTATAGGCTCAGCCTGGCTATCCCCCTGGCTCCCTCTGCTGGAGCTCAGAATCCATTCCCTTGTTTCCAGATTACTCTCTGCCTCCCTCCTTGCAATGGCTTCTGGTACTTGTATTTCAGGGTCTAAATGCTTCATCCTAGCCCCCCTGGCAATAGCCTTGTCACAATATGTAAACCGCTTTGAATGTAGTTGCAAAAATACCACAGAAAGACGGTGTATCAAATCCCATCCGCTTTCCTCTGCTGAAACAAATACTGCCAGCTCCTTAGGACAACCACACTTATACGATCATCCTGATCTCTATGAATGATGGATCTCAGATTAAAGCAGGACAGTCACGGTGTCCAGGCCGCACCTAGGAAGTACTTGCTCAGTATTTTGTGGCGGTTTTTGCACTGAGTGCTATAACCTGTTGGGAACATTATTTTCCTGCTCCTAAGGCTTTCGTGCACATGGTCAGAAAATGTCTGGTGAGGCCTAGTCTGTTTTTGTGACGCTCTGCTCATGAAAGGAAAGTTTACTGTTATTTATATCCACAGGCCACTTGAAGAAGGTGAACTCTAAAACTGGGATCCCCAGCCAAGCCCCAGACATTTATCATGCTCTAGTCTGGGGCTGGGTTGAGCCTTGCCAGCAGTCAATGATAATAGATCAATGGACCAGACGGGTCTTAAATTCAGGCTGTAGTTCTCACCAGACCTTTTCGGCTGTTTTTACAGCTATGGTAAATTTCCTGAGCACAGGGCTTCTGTAGAGGGATTTCTACTTGTCCCTGTGCCCTGTTGAAATCCAGTTGGGTTTGATTTTCTGTAGACCAGGAGACGTGACAGATCCTATGAATTGACTTTTCAACATTTGACTGGCTAGATTTACAACCTTAGTAGGTTAACTCCTAAAATCAGTTCTATATATAAAGAACAAAATAATGGCATAATGGGGCGGGGGAGCTGGGGTTTGGCCTGAGAGGGGTGCAGTGAAGCAGCACCCAGTGGCACTGAGATCAAAAGTGGAGGAGTAGCCTAGTGGTTAGCGCACCAGTCTTGATATCCAGAGATGTTCTGTTCTGTCCTCTGCAGTGGAGGAGTGGCCTAGTGGTTAGGGTGTTGGACTTTGGTCCTGGGGAACTGTGGAACCGATTCCCACTTCAGGCACAGGCAGCTCCTTGTGACTCTGGGCAAGTCACTTAACCCTCCATTGCCCCAGGTACAAATAAGTACCTGTATACAATATGTAAGCCGCATTGAGCCTGCCATGAGTGGGAAAGTGCAGGGTACAAATGTAACAAAAAAAAAAAAAATCCCACTGCTGCTTCCTCTGATCTTGGGCAAGTCATTTAACCTTCCATTGCCTGAGGTACAAATTTAGATTGTGAGCCAGACTGGGAAATACTCAGAGCTACTACTGAAAAAGGTGTGAAAAATATATATATATATTTAGGAATTATTTCTTTAGTCATCACTACCACAGTAAATACTCCAAAGTACTCCAAGAAAGAATCCTGTTGAACTGATATTACTCACCTTTTTTGAAGTACCTTTATAATTTAAGTTGCTTTAAACTGAGGGGGTCTTTTACTAATGCACACTAGCATTTTTAGCGCGTGCCAGGGGCGTAGCTAGGTGGGGCCACGGGGGCATGGGCCCCCGCAGATTTAGCCCTGGCCCCCTGCTTTCACCCCCCCCCCCCGCTGCCGCCGCCGCCGACCCTCGTCCGCCACATTCGACCTCCCGCTGCCGCCACCCCTCCCCCGCCATCAGGTACCTTTGGTGGCGGGGGTCCCCAACCCCCACCAGCCGGTCCTCTTCAGCGCCAGTCTCCGATGCGTTGCTGATCTGGATTCTGTTTCTGTGAGTCCTGACGTCCTGCATGATCCAGATCAGCGAACGCGCCGGACTCGGAGACCGGCGCTGAAGGGGACTTCAGCTGGTGGGGGTTGGGGAACCCCGCCAGCAAAGATACCTGGTGGTGGTGGGGGAGGGTCTAAAGGGACGGGGGAGGGGCGCCGGCGCCAGGGGAGGCTAAAATGTGCCCCCTCACCTCGGGCTCTGGACCCCCCTCCCGTTGAAGTCTGGCTACGCCCCTGGTGCGTGCTAATATTTAGGGCTTGTTAAATGTTAGAGGGAATCTGGAGGTGAGGGGGTCAGGAGGGGCAGCGGAGTACCATGAGTCTCCACCACCAAGGATTATATTTTCTCCTCCCCCTATATATATATATATATATATGGGATCTTTGAGCCATTCACACCCTGCTACATCTCCACCCCCCCCACCCCCCCCCACTGGAAGTCATTGACAGGCTTATTTTCGAAAGACAAGGGCACCCATCTTTCGACACAAATCAGGAGATGGGCGTCCTTCTCCCAGGGTCGCCCAAATCGGCATAATCGAAAGCCGATTTTGGGCATCCTCAACTGCTTTCCGTTGCGGGGACGACCAAAGTTCCCAGGGGCATGTTGGAAGCATAGCGAAGGCAGTACTGGGGCGTGCTTAACACATGGACGTCCTCGGCCGATAATGGAAAAAAGAAGGGCGTCCCTGATGAACACTTGGCCGACTTTACTTGGTCCATTTTTTCTTGCAACCAAGCCTCAAAAAGGTGCCCAAACTGACCAGATGACCACTGGAGGGAATCGAGGATGACCTCCCCCTACTCCCCCAGTGATCACTAACCCCCTCCCACCCAAAAAAATAAACTTTAAAAATATTTTTTGCCAGCCTCTATGCCAGCCTCAAATGTCATGCCCAACTCCCTGACAGCAGTATGCAGGTCCCTGGAGCAGTTTCAGTGGGTGCAGTGCACTTCAGGCAGGCGGACCCAGGCCCATCCCCCCCCCCCCACATGTTACACTTATGGTGGTAAATGTGAGCCCTTCAAAACCCACCCGAAACCCACTGTACCCACATGTAGGTGCCCCCCTTCACCCTTAGGGCTATGGTAGTGGTGTACACTTGTGGGGAGTGGGTTTGGGGGGGGGGTTGGGGGGCTCAGCACACAAGGTAAGGGAGCTATGCACCTGGGAGCAATTTGTGAAGTCCACTGCAGTGTCCCCTAGGTTGCCCGGTTGGTGCCCTGGCATGTGAGGGGGACCAGTGCACTACGAATGCTGGCTCCTCCCACGACCAAAGGGCTTGGATTTGGTCGTTTCCATTATTGCTGAAAATCAGGAACGACCATCTCTAAGGACGACCATCTCTAAGGTCGACCTATACGTTGAGATTTGGACGTTCCCGACCGTATTACCGAAACAAAAGATGGACGCCCATCTTGTTTCGATAATATGGGTTTCCCCGCCCCTTCGTGAGGATGTCCTGCGAGGACTCCCTCAGGAATACTTGGGTGTCCCGTTCGATTATGCCCTCTGAGTCACCCCCCCCCCCCCCCCCCCACACACACTTTTCCTCTTTGCACTGGGCTGGTGCCACTGCTTGATATGAACACAATATAATAATATTTGAAAACATTTTTTTTGAAGGTTTACCTTGTAGGTTTTTCATGTATCTTTTAGACATGTCAAAATGATTACCTACCATTCATCTATTTTTTTGCGTAGGAGGTGCTTTACTGTGGAACACGCTGCTTTTGGAGATTAGTTCTGCCATTCATTTCAGAAAACGCTTACCTTTTTTTTATGCAAGTTTTTGCCGCCTGTGGATATTCTTTGCTCTACTGATTGCCTTAGTATTTCGTCCTGCGTGATGCAAGGTTGCACATTAGAAGTCATCAACCAGGAAAGGGATCTAGGTGTTGCCGTTGGTGATACGTTGAAACCTTCTGCTCAGTGTGCTGCTGCGGCTAAGAAAGCAAATAGAATGTTAGGTATTATTAGGAAAGGAATGGAAAACAAAAATGAGGATGTTATAATGCATTGCTCCATGGTGCGACCGCACCTCAAACACTGTGTGCAATTCTGGTTACCGTATCTCAAAAAAGATACAGTGGAATTAGAAAAGGTACAGAGAAGGACGACGAAAATGATGGCGGGGATGGGACGACTTCCCTATAAGGAAAGGCTGAAGCGGCTGGGGCTCTTCAGCTTGGAGAAAAGACGGCTGAGGAGAGATATGATAGAGGTCTATTAAATGAGTGGAATGGGACGGATAGACGCTTGTTTACTCTTCCAAAAATAGTAGACTAGGGGGTATGCAATGAAACTACAAAGTAGTAAATTTAAAACAAATCGGAGAAAATATTTATTCACTCAACATGTATTTAAACTCTGGAATTCAATGCCGGAGAATGTGGTAAAAGCAGTTAGCTTAGCAGGGTTTAAACAAAGTGTGGCTAGCTTCCTAAAAGAAAAGTCCATAAGCCATTATTAAGATGGACTTGGGGAAAATCCACTGCTTATTGCAAGCATAAGCAGCATAAAATGTATTGTACTGTTTTGGGATCTTGCCAGGTACTTGTAACCTGGATTGGCCACTGTTGGAAACAGGATGCTCGGCTTGATGGTGTGTTAAGAGCTCAGGGTTCTGTGTTGTCCTCTAATGCAGGTTCTGACATCCCATGAATGGAGATCTCTGCCATAAGTTATAAGGTGTGAAACACATACAGGACACCATGTAGTGTTTGCTGTAAATTTGTGTGTCTGTTTGCTCGTGTGTAAAGTTTTATCCTTAGGTTTTCATTTGTTTTTCAGATTGAAACGTATCCAAAATTTGTATGTGGCTATCTTTATTTAAGACAGCAAAAAAAGTACCAGGAGCCTTCACAAGTGGGACAAACCTTTAATTCACCATCATATATCTTGTTCATAAATCTTGTACCATTAACTCGACACGGGCTGTGTTTCGGCGCAAAGCGCCTGCGTCAGAGGTCTTTCTATTGTAATTGTCTAGAATGAAGAAACCAGCCGAGAGCTGAAATTACATCAAACGTGACTCAAAGCCACGCAAAATGGATGCAAAATCTTCCCGCTTACTCTTCACAGAAGCACAGCGTCCCGCTTACTCCAAGCGTATTCTAACAACAACAAAAATCTATTTAAAGCTTGCTTCCTAAAGAAACCATCCAACCATCCCTAGGGAGATATAAAAGAAACTCAGCTGTTTTAATTTTGGTTTGATTAGCATAAACAATCCAGGGTTATTTTTACCTTAAAATTATCTGTAAGAAAGTGCTGGCTATTATCTCACTGTGGGGTCCTTTTACGATGGTGTGCTGAAAAATGGCCTGCGGTAGTGTAAATGCACGTTTTGGGCATGTGCAGAATTATTTTTTAGCGCACCTATAAAAAAAATGCATTAAAAACTTTTTTGGCTGAAAATGGACGTGTGGCAAAATGAAAATTGCTGCGCATCCATTTTAGGTTTGAGACCTTACCGCAAGCCATTGACCTAGTGGTACGGTCTCATGCGGTAACCGGGTGGTAATGGTCTACGTGCATCAACTGCCTCCCACTTAACCATCTATCCCCCCTTCAATCCGTCCAGAATTCCGCCGCGCGTCTTATCTTCCACCTAGACTGATATACTCATATCACCCCTCTCCTCAAGTCACTTCACTGGCTCCCGATCAGATACCGTATACAGTTCAAGCTTCTCCTACTAACCTACAAATGCACTCAATCTGCAGCCCCTCATTACCTCTCTACCCTCATCTCCCCGTACGTTCCTACCCGTAACCTCCGCTCACAGGACAAATCCCTCCTATCAGTACCCTTCTCCACCACTGCCAACTCCAGACTCCGCCCCTTCTGCCTCGCCTCACCCTATGCTTGGAATAAACTTCCCGAGCCCATACGCCATGCGCCCTCCCTGCCCATCTTCAAATCCTTACTGAAAGCCCACCTCCTCACTGTAGCTTTCGGCACATAACCACTTACCTCTATTCAGGAAACCTACACTGCCCCATTTGATTGACTGCATACTTGTCCTTGAGATTGTAAGCTCTTTTGAGCAGGGACTGTCCTTCCTTGTTTAAAATTGTACAGCGCTGCGTAACCCTGGTAGCGGTTTAGAAATGTTAAGTAGTAGTAGTGCGTCAAATGCCACGTGCCAGAAAATAAAAAAATATATATTTTTCAGATGCGCGTAGCGGACGCACCCCAAAATTGAAATTACCGCAAGGGCCATGCGGTGATTGGGCGGTAACTCCAATCTGGCGCATGCTGGTCGCGCGTAGACGCCTACGAGGCTTAGTAAAATAGCCCCTGAGCACTTTTTGCAGCGGTGCAGAGTTTGCAAAGGTTTTGGAATGCTTAATTAAGCTCCTTGTAGGAAGGGAATTCGGAGCGGGTCGCACTAATTAATATCCCTGCAGAGCTGTGGAAAGTGCCAGGGGGTTGTTAATATTTATTTATTTATTACATTTGTACCCCGCGCTTTCCCACTCAAAGCAGGTTCAGTGCGGCTTACATAGTAATTGGGATTACAAAGTATTGGTGGAGAGAAATAAGTTGAGTATTATTTGGAGTAATAAAGGAAATAGGAATGTAGGGATGCAGGGATGAGGGGAGCAGGAGAAGTATGAGCAAGGGTAAGTGAGCAATTGGAGGGTAGATGGGGCAGAGGGGAATGGGAGTAAGGGTAGGTGAGCATTGGGGGAGGGGTCGATGAGGCGAAAGGGGATAAGCAGGCGGGAGATGTAGTCTAGGTCTTTGTCTCCTGGATATGTGATGAATAGATGGGTTTGTGGGAATTAATCTGGACCGTTTGGGTAGGCTTGTCTGAACAGATGGGTTGTAATATCCATATCTTTGGAGCAGGTTTATCATTTTATTCAAAGGATTTATTTTTATTTGTTTTTTTGTTACATTTGTACCCCGCGCTTTCCCACTCATGGCAGGCTCAATGCAGCAGGCAATGGAGGGTTAAGTGACTTGCCCAGAGTCACAAGGAGCTGCGTGTGCCAGGAATCAAACTCAGTTCCTCAGGACCAAAGTCCACCACCCTAACCACTAGGCCACTCCTCCACTGTTGCTACTATTTGAGATTCCACTAGCAACATTCCATGTAGAAGTCGGCCCTTGCAGATCACCAATGTGGCCGCGCAGGCTTCTGCTTCTGTGAGTCTGACGTCCTGCACGTACGTGCAGCACGTCAGACTCACAGAAACAGAAGCCTGCGCAGCCTTCTACATGGAATGTTGCTAGTGGAATAGCAACATTCCATGTAGAATCTCCAATAGTAGCAACATTCCATCTAGAATCTCCAATAGTATCTATTTTATTTTTGTTACATTTGTACCCTGCGCTTTTCCACTCATGGCAGGCTCAATGCGGCTTACATGGGGCAATGGAGGGTTAAGTGACTTGCCCAGAGTCACAAGGAGCTGCCTGTGCCTGAAGTGGGAATCGAACTCAGTTCCTCAGGACCAAAGTCCACCACCCTAACCACTAGGACACTCCTCCACACAGGATGCCTTTTGACAACATGCTGCCGTCTTGTATCCGTGCCCCACACTGAACCAGCGACACTGCTTGCAGTACTCTGAGTTTCTTGAAGGGTTTACATCGAGATACTAGCCAGATCCAGTCTTGCTTACATTTCAGAGCTCTAATGGGATTGCAGCCCAGGGAGGTCTGCTTGGATCTTGGAGCTCAGGTTGTCCTTGGCATTAGTAGCCTGCAATAAATTTGGCTTGAGTAACAAATTTAGCCCAGCTATAAAAGATTCTACCCCCTCCTAGTCCAGTGGTTTCCCAGCAGTCATGAGTTATAGGCCTAATTGCTTGGTGAGTAGAAATAAAATGTTTATTTGAGCTTGATATACCACCTTATCTAATGAAAATAGTTTTAAACCTCTTGAACCCTTTGTGTCGTGTCTTTTTGCGGGGCTGGTGGTTGGGAGGCGGGGTTAGTGCTGGGCAGACTTATACGGTCTGTGCCCTGAAAAAACACAGATACAAATCAAGGGGCTGGTGGTTGGGAGGTGGGGCTAGTGCTGGGCAGACTTATACGGTCTGTGCCCTGAAAAAGACAGATACAAATCAAGGGGCTGGTGGTTGGGAGGCGGGGCTAGTGCTGGGCAGACTTATACGGTCTGTGCCCTGAAAAAGACAGATACAAATCAAGGGGCTGGTGGTTGGGAGGCGGGGCTAGTGCTGGGCAGACTTATATGGTCTGTGCCCTGAAAAAGACAGATACAAATCAAGGGGCTGGTGGTTGGGAGGCGGGGCTAGTACTGGGCAGACTTATACGGTCTGTGCCCTGAAAAAGACAGATACAAATCAAGGGGCTGGTGGTTGGGAGGCGGGGCTAGTGCTGGGCAGACTTATACGGTCTGTGCCCTGAAAAAGACAGATACAAATCAAGGGGCTGGTGGTTGGGAGGTGGGGCTAGTGCTGGGCAGACTTATACGGTCTGTGCCCTGAAAAAGACAGATACAAATCAAGGTAAGATATACACAAAAAGAAGCACATATGAGTTATCTTGTTGGGCAGGCTGGATGGACCGTGCAGGCCTTTTTCTGCCGTCATCTACTATGTTACTATGTTTTTCTTTTCCTGCACCACCCCTTCTCACCCAGCTTTCTTCTGTTTTCTGGCAGGTGTGCTCTTAAGGAACTTCTGTAGCAATGCCAGGACTGATTGAAGGTTATTACACGTCCTAAGCCAGTGGTTCCCAAACCAGGTCAAAGAGGCATCCCAGGCATTCAGGTTTTTGGGATATCCACAATGAATATTCATGAGAGAGATTTGCGTGCAGTGGAGGCAATGCATACAAATATCTCTCCCATGAATAGTCATTGTGGATATTCCAAAAACCTGAATGGCTGGGGTGCCTCCAGGATCAGGTTTGGGAACCACTGCCCCTAAGCAAACCTTCGGCTTTGTTTCCTCCCCCCTCCCTCAATTAACGTTTCGATTTTTTTTCACCACTTTAAGCATTAACGATAAGTACTGATTTTAGAAAAGTGGATTGCCAGCAAGTTTTTTAAGTTGGCATCTAATTGATGTGATTTTAATAATCAGACACCATCCAACCATGTTGCTCAGAGTAAGATGTTAATGCTAGTATATATTAAAGACAGTGATTTAACACAGGATAATGGATTTTGCTATTTTTAATGTCTAATGCTTGATTTTTAGTCACTGTATTTTTTTATTTAGATTTTGCTCACACCTTTTTCAGTAGTAGCTCAAGGTGAGTTACATTCAGGTACTCTGCATATTTCTCACAATCTAAGTTTGTACCTGAGGCAATGGAGGGTTAAGTGACTTGCCCAAGATCACAAGGAGCAGCAGTGGGATTTAAACCAGCCACCTCTGGATTGCAAGACCAGTGCTCTAGTCACTAGGCCACTCCTCCACTCTCTATAGCTCAAAGCAAATATGATGAGTCATGTTTACTGCAAGGTTTTGGTGCCAATTCTGTGTCACATATTTTTCCCACATTGATCAAGTTTGTTTTTAGTCAAGAGCAGAGTTGAATGTCCTTTGAATATTTATCAGCACTTTGGATTTAGGTACATAGAGTATGGATATTCGCTTTCTTAGCGGCTAGAGTAGCACTTCACGTTACATGGCGAGATTGGGAACGTTTAAAGTCCACATTTGAAGCATTATTTGAAGCTCAATTCATCAAATTCTGCTATTTCTTAAATATAACTGTTAAAATTGTATATTTTAAACTCATAACCCCCCTGCAACCTCATTGTTTTATCTTTCCATATGATCACTATTTTATATATACATTTTTTAAAGGACTTTAATTGATTTCGATACAAAGTCAGCTTTGAGCTGGTGTCTTCATTACAATCAAACGGTGAGTTTATTGCCTTTCAACCCTTAATTTTGGTATTTTCCAACACAAGGATTTGAATGTTATCGTACTTGCAGCACGGTCGGCACAATACAGTCATTGTACGTTTTTTGTCGCAGCACTGTTCAAATAGGCTATGGTTTATTATTCCTTATACTTATTTATTTATAGTGAACATTTATATCCCACATAATCCCACCAAGGCAGGCTCTATGTGGCTTACAATGTTAAGGAAAAGTACATCACAATAAGTCAAGTGCAAATCAAGGTAGAAAGTAGAGGAGGGGAAGAGAGGGAATCAACAGGGGAGGGGAATGCGGGGATGCGGAAGATCAAGCAGTAGAGGAGTAAGATCGATCACACAGGTAGGTCTTTTTCTTGAACAGGCTGTGATCGGATGTCTCTTTTATCTTTGATGGTAGAGCGTTCCAGTAACGGGGACAAGTGAAGCAAAAAGACAAGGCAAAGAGCAGTTTGTATCTCAAGTTCCTGCAGTTGGGAAAGTGGAGATTGAGATAGGTGCGGGACAACTTCACAGAATTCCTTATCAATATCAAACAAAGTAATGAAGAAAAAAAAAATCACTCGCTGGAAGCTTACACTAAAGGTCCACAGAGGAGCGATCAAAAACCAAACAAGCTAGACTATGGGAGTAAAAAAGAAACATCGCTCCACATTTTTTCAAGAGGAGGAAAAAGGGGCCCCAGTTGATGCTGTAGCTGATGTACTGCAAAGCAATTTTTTTAACAATCAGCTACATACGGCTAATCGATCATTGGCTCTCCTAAAAGAAACCTCCAAATTTTCACTCAAATGTAACATGTTAACATACTAGATGATGGCCGAGAAAGACCTGCACGGTCCATCCAGTCTGCCCAAGATAAACTCATATGTGCTACTTTTTGTGTATACCTGACCTTGATTGATTTGTATCTGAATTCAAAGCCACTGTTGGATGGTTGGAAAGATGGAAGGAGAGGAACAACATAAAATTCAAGAAACAGCATGGTGAGATGACTTTGGTGCTGAAAATTGGGTTGTTTCAGTTCTTCCTACCATCTTGAACGAAAACGGTCTCTTATTATTATTATTATTATTTGTAACACTTATATCCCGCACTTTCCCACTTATTAGCAGGTTCAGTGCGGCTTACATAGTGTAACATGTTTACAAAGTAAAATAGAATAGATACAGCTGTAATATAGTGAATAAAGAGATGGTCAATTAGATGTGGGTAAGTAAGATGAATAAGGGAGGAGGATGGTAGAGGTAGGGGAGTGGGAGGAGGGTGTGTATTGGGATAGCGTGTTGTTAATTAAGGAAGAATGTAAAGTGAGGGTTTGGAAGAGGGATGAACTTAATAAGGATTAAGTAGGGGAGCATAATCCAGGCTCTGTCTTTATAGTCTGATCCGGGTAGCGCAGATGGCCTCCTAATTGAAGTCAGGTCATTTGTATAGGTTTGCTTGAAGAGATAAGTTTTTAGCAGCTTCCGGAAAGGTAAGTGGTCATTGACTGTTCGAATAGATCTTGGTAAGGCGTTCCAGAGTTGACTCCCTATGACAGAGAAGTTGGATGCATAATATGTTTTGTGAAGTCCTTTGCAGTTGGGAATCTACTGGCGAGCGATTCCTGAATGGAACACTTGCATTCAAACATGCCGAAACTACTGGAGGTAAAACGTCGAAGGACCGACTGACGATCCTTTTTTCTGCAATATGGATGGGAGTCAGAAGTTGGAACCCCTCGTCATTGGAAAGAACAAACAGCCCCGTTGCTTCAAGAAAGTTAAGCGACTTCCTGTGTCATACGAGGCTAACGCAAATTCATGGATGATTGGGGAAATTTGGAAGCAGTGGCTAAAGAAGTTAGACACTAGAATGTGGGCACAAAAGCATCAGATTTTGTTGCTTTGTGATAATTGTGCTGCACACAGTGATGATGTCAGGCTGTCTAACGTCAAGGTGGTCTTCCTAACACCAAACACTACCTCTCTGATCCAACCTATGGATCAGAGCATAATAGCCAATTTCAAACAACTTTATCGGGCTCTTGTTCTACGTCGTCTGATGAGCGTTATGGATGACCAGACTGGCAAGGATAAACGTGCTGTTGAACTGGCTCGCAATCTATCACTGTTGGATTCCCTACAAATGCAGAAAGAAGCCTGGAATCATGTTACACAGGCAACCATTGTGAACTGCTACAAGTGGGCAAGCTTTGTCTGGGATGTGGAGAGGGACGAAACAGAGGCAGCTGTTGCAAACGCGTCAGATGAACAGGTTATTGACATCCCAGCCAGTGTTACTGAAGAGGAGTTTCATCGCTACGTAGCTGTTGATTACGATCTACAAACAGCTGACGACAGCACTGATATCGAGATATGCGCCTACACGCAGGCAACAACAGCTGATGATGAAACAGATGATGAAATGAGCAGCGAGGCACATGCTGATGAAGTTCAACAACCTCCTCCTGTCACTTTTGCCAGAGTGCTGAAGAGTCTCAACACCGTGCGGGCCTATCTGGAGGCCACTGGATGTCAGTGCTATGACAGTTTTTACCATCTAAAAAAAAAAAAAAAAAAAAAGTGGAAAAACACAACTTCAAGAGATCAATCCGAGACAAGGGGTGCAAGAGATCAATCCGAAACAAGGGGTTTTTACCATCTGGCAGACGTAGTGTATGAAACTCACAGACCCAATAGTGTACAGAGGACTATAACTGATTACTTCAAGTAAGCCTAATGTCAGTTAACGGAGATTGTATACTGTAGTATAATAAACAGTATTATACATATGTTTATCAGATGTCAAGCTTCTTTGGGTCACAATGGTTAAGTGCACGCTCCGGTTAACTGCATGCATTTCTTTGGTCCCAGAACCTTGAACTTAAGCGGATTGCACTGTGTATGTGTGTGTGTGTGTGAATATATATATATATATATATATATATATATATCAAACATATAAACGGCAAGTGACCGTACTCACTTGCAAATGCGCAGTACAGACTTCCCTCTCTGACGTCAGAGGGCGGAACAGAGAGGGAAACGGAGTCGAATTGTTGGACGCTGCTGCTTGGAAAGGAACATCGCGTGAAACAACCTCCACCTTCCCCCCCCCCCCCATCCCCGCCGCCGTTCCCGCCCTCCTCCATATCGGGCCCCCTGCACTGACCTGACAGCGCCTCTCACCTCTGTGTGGAAGCGCTGCAGGCAGTAGCAGAGCGATCTGCTGCTGCCTGTAGCGCTTTCACACGGAGGTGAGAGGCGCTGTCAGGTCAGTGCAGGGGGCCCGGCACAGAGGGGGGAGGGAGTGGTGGCGATGAGGGTAGCTGGACATGGGGGGAGGGCAGGGGGGAGAGGCCATGGTTGCTGGACTTGGGGTGAGAGCAGGGCACAGAGGAGGGTTGCTGGATATGGGGGGAGGGGGGAGACCAAGGGAAAGAGGAGGTTCAGTGGACGGGGTGAGGCCAGGGGAGAGAGGAGGGCTGCAATACTCGCCCGTTTTTACGGGCTTAACGGCTAGTATATATATACAGTGGGGGAAATAAGTATTTGATCCCTTGCTGATTTTGTAAGTTTGCCCACTGACAAAGACATGAGCAGCCCATAATTGAAGGGTAGGTTATTGGTAACAGTGAGAGATAGCACATCACAAATTAAATCCGGAAAATCACATTGTGGAAAGTATATGAATTTATTTGCATTCTGCAGAGGGAAATAAGTATTTAATCCCTCTGGCAAACAAGACCTAATACTTGGTGGCAAAACCCTTGTTGGCAAGCACAGCGGTCAGACGTCTTCTGTAGTTGATGATGAGGTTTGCACACATGTCAGGAGGAATTTTGGTCCACTCCTCTTTGCAGATCATCTCTAAATCATTAAGAGTTCTGGGCTGTCGCTTGGCAACTCGCAGCTTCAGCTCCCTCCATAAGTTTTCAATGGGATTAAGGTCTGGTGACTGGCTAGGCCACTCCATGACCCTAATGTGCTTCTTCCTGAGCCACTCCTTTGTTGCCTTGGCTGTATGTTTTGGGTCATTGTCGTGCTGGAAGACCCAGCCACGACCCATTTTTAAGGCCCTGGCGGAGGGAAGGAGGTTGTCACTCAGAATTGTACGGTACATGGCCCCATCCATTCTCCCATTGATGCGGTGAAGTAGTCCTGTGCCCTTAGCAGAGAAACACCCCCAAAACATAACATTTCCACCTCCATGCTTGACAGTGGGGACAGTGTTCTTTGGGTCATAGGCAGCATTTCTCTTCCTCCAAACACGGCGAGTTGAGTTCATGCCAAAGAGCTCAATTTTTGTCTCATCTGACCACAGCACCTTCTCCCAATCACTCTCGGCATCATCCAGGTGTTCACTGGCAAACTTCAGACGGGCCGTCACATGTGCCTTCCGGAGCAGGGGGACCTTGCGGACACTGCAGGATTGCAATCCGTTATGTCGTAATGTGTTACCAATGGTTTTCGTGGTGACAGTGGTCCCAGCTGCCTTGAGATCATTGACAAGTTCCCCCCTTGTAGTTGTAGGCTGATTTCTAACCTTCCTCATGATCAAGGATACCCCACGAGGTGAGATTTTGCGTGGAGCCCCAGATCTTTGTCGATTGACAGTCATTTTGTACTTCTTCCATTTTCTTACTATGGCACCAACAGTTGTCTCCTTCTCGCCCAGCGTCTTACTGATGGTTTTGTAGCCCATTCCAGCCTTGTGCAGGTGTATGATCTTGTCCCTGACATCCTTAGACAGCTCCTTGCTCTTGGCCATTTTGTAGAGGTTAGAGTCTGACTGATTCACTGAGTCTGTGGACAGGTGTCTTTCATACAGGTGACCATTGCCGACAGCTGTCTGTCATGCAGGTAACGAGTTGATTTGGAGCATCTACCTGGTCTGTAGGGGCCAGATCTCTTACTGGTTGGTGGGGGATCAAATACTTATTTCCCTCTGCAGAATGCAAATAAATTCATATACTTTCCACAATGTGATTTTCCGGATTTAATTTGTGATGTGCTATCTCTCACTGTTACCAATAACCTACCCTTCAATTATGGGCTGCTCATGTCTTTGTCAGTGGGCAAACTTACAAAATCAGCAAGGGATCAAATACTTATTTCCCCCACTGTATTTCAAACACATGAAAATCTAATGCATGTTATATATCCAAACAGGAATGTGAAAACTTCAATAGAAATCCGTATACACCCTTTTCCCCAAATCTGTTGATTGAAAAAACTAATGATACGTCCATGCAAAATATGCAGCACAAAAAAGTCAAAGAACAGAAAGGCGCAAACTTATTTTAACTTATATTTTTTCTCGCTTTTTCACTGTCTGCTCCAAACGTCCAACAGGAATCCCCTGTTTCAAATTATCTTCCTCAGGTACGCCAGTGCAACTTTGCCAACGGTTCCTTCATTAAAAGCTATGTTGCAGCAGCTTACAGAGGTGCACAGATGTTGAAAGGCATTGGTGGGTGCTCTTGGCTTGGGCGTGAGTTTAACGAGTTAGTAAATCTGTCATGAGTTTGGATGGAGAGCGGATTTTTGGAGTTTTTTTTTTCCATTGGTTCCTTTGACCACAATTTAAACAGCTGCAGGGCAAAAGTTGAAGGTTGTTATCACAGCACAAATGATTTCATTTGTGTTCCTTATTTTACTTTATTCTTAGCTCCCAGAAGAGCTATAAATTCGTGTGCTATTAATATCTTCAGTGAATATGTCTTCCGGGCTGTTCCTTTGTAGTTTGTAAATGGAATGGCTCTTTCATCAGATCCGTCTTGTGTAGGGGATTCAAACAGGGTACCTCATGGTTTTCTGAATCTAGATTCTTGGGAACAGAAATTGGGACGGACTGGGGACACCAGCCAATGGCAAGTAATAGAGAATGAGGGGAGGGAGGCAGAGAGCTTAAATAAGAGCAACTCGGGGTGAAGGCCTGCCTTGTGGAGGGGGGACTGAATTCATTGCCAGAGAATGTAGCAAAAGCAGTTAGCTTAGCAGGGTTTAAAAAGGTTTGGATAATTTCCTAAAAGTCCATAAGAATATTCACTGCTTATTTCTAGGATAAGCAGCATAAAATCTGTTTTACTGACTTACCGGGTTCTTTGGGACCCGGATTGTCCACTGTTAGAAACCGGGTACTGGGCTTGATGGACTTTCAGTCTGTTCCAATATGGCAACGCCTATGTTATTATAACTTTTTTTTATCTGGTGCGTGGTTTGAGGTCTGTTTGATTCCATCCTATCTGGTTCCAGCACTGGAAGACATTGTGAGATGCAGGATCCTAGGCCTGCATTCACTAGTGGAATGGAAGTGATGGTAAACTTTGGCACTAATGCGGAGACTCTGGCAAGAGTCACTTCTAAGCCAAAGTTGTTATGTTATGATTGGTTTACACTCAGAGTTTCACAGTAAACTGCCCAGCCCTTGATTTGTTCAGTGCTCACCACAGATGCATTCCAATGACATCAAACACTGTTAAATTACACAGATAAGTTAAAAGGTGAGCACAGATCTAGAGGGCACGCAATGAAACTACAAAGTAGTACATTTAAAATGAATTGGAGAACATTTTTCTTCACTCTGGAATTTGTTGCCAGAGAATGTAGTAAAAGCAGTTAGCCTAGCGGGGTTTAAAAAAAAGGTTTGGCTGACTTCCTAAAGGAACAGTCCATAGAACATTATTAAAATGGACTTGGGGAAAATCCACTGCTTATTTCTAGGATAAACAGCATAAAATGTATTGGCCACTGTTGGAAACAGGATGCTGGGCTTGATGGACCTTCGGTCAGTCCCAGTATGGCAGTACTTATGTACTTAAGTCCAGCTGCTTTCTGATGGCCTGACAGCTTGCTGTCCATGTGGTATTCCAGGGAAAGGTGGAAGAGAACAACACTATTTCCATAGCCAGTAAAAAAAAGAAAAACATGTCCTGACTCTAAATGTAAGAATTGACTCAGAACGTTCTGGAAGGTACCTTGGCTGTTGGGGGTCCTCAACCCCCGCCAGCTGAAGCGTTTGTCCCGTGCTGGTCATTAAAACGAGCGTGCATGGCGCTGAAAAACAGGACAGGGCGCCAGCAATGTAAGACCAATGTGGGACAGATGCCTTAGCTGGCATTGGTTTGGGACCCCTGCCAGCGAAACCGGGGGCCACGGAGCCAGTTTGAGGGGGCCCTGGTCCCCTGAAGCTACGCCACTGGGTGGGTCTTTTACAAAGGCGCGTTAGCGTTTTTGCTGCTTGCTAAAAATATGCATGCGGTAAAAGCTACAGACGCCCATATATTCTCTAGCATTTAGCGCGCGCTGAAAATTCTACCACGTCTTTGTAAATGACCCCCTAGGTGAGTTAGCACAGGTGCTAGATTCTAGGATGTTTGGGGGTATCTGTTCCAGGGGCGTAGCCAGACGTCAGCGGTAGGGGGGTCCAGAGCCGAGGTGAGGGTGCACATTTTAGCTGCCGCCCCCCCGCCATTGCCAACACCTCCAAAAACTTTGACACCCCCCCGCCGATGACTCTCTTGACCCCCCCCCACCCGCCGTCGCCATTGCCTACCTTTGCTGGCGGGAGACCCCAACCCCCACCAGCTGAAGTCTTCTTCCTTCGTTTGGTTTTCGTCAGACTGAGAAACCAAACGAAGGAAAACTTCGGCTGGCGGGGGTTGGGGTCCCTCGCCAGCAAAGGTAGCAGGTGGCGGGTTGGTGGCGGGAGGGTGGGTTGAGAGGGTCGCCGGCAGGGGGGTCCAGGGCCAAATCTGCGGGGGCCCAGGCCCCCGTGGCCCCATAGCAGCTACGCCCCCTGATCTGTTCTGGAAGGGCTGAGATTGGAGACCAGATCCTCTGGGACTGAATCCACCTACAGCTTCACACATATGCCTGACTCTCTTTATCGCTTTTTCATTCTCCGTTCTGTGCATTATTTAGTATTTTGAAGAAAGACGTATTGAATTGCTCGGTTGGAGAAGCTAATTTAGCAATTATTTAACCTAGTCAGTTGGGGAGCTTGGCTAAAAAATTGTTACTGCACAGTGTGTGGTAGGAAAAAGAGGCCAAGCGCTCACCTTAACACACATTTGAAGGTTAAGCCTTATTGTGTACCAGCAGTCAGAAGAAGGGGGGCTATCTGGATTGTTTATTGGGTGTGCTGTCATTTCATAATATCCAATTAGATGAATATAGGTCAAAAGTGTTCCGTGTTGCAGGGCCAAAGCTTTGGAACTCTTTACCTTCTGAGCTGCGCGCTACAAAGAATTTTGATTTGGTTAAGCAATCACTAAAAACGCGTATCAAACAAGGCGACTCTGCATTGACATCTGAGATTTCGTACTTTTGCAGAATGTACTGTTGAAGCATGGGCCTTGTGGGCAGATGAAGTATTTTAGAATAGATGGTGAGGGAACTATGGTGTTGATGTAGTTTTTTGATTTTAGGTTTGTTTTGTGGTTTTATGTGATTTATGATTTTTAATGTATTGTGTATGTTGTGTTGTAAACTGCTGAGGACGGTAGATCGAGTGGCGCGTTAACTTTTAAATAAATAAAATAGATAAGCTAACTTGACTGAAAGTGAAAACAAAATCTGCATTTACCATAGTTTAGATTATAGATCATTTCCAAGATAGGTTTATGGATATTTAGGGCCCTGTTTACTAAAGGCTTCCTATTAACGCTGGCATAACATTCAAAATATGCACAATAGTCCACAGAATCATCTATGGACTCGCACCAGATTACATGATGGAACTTACCGATCTACCAATAAGAAATGTGACGAGAACAGCAAGAAACTACCTAACCCTTCGCTACCCCAATTGCAAAGGTATAAAATACAAACCTTCACATTATTATTATTATTTATTGCATTTGTATCCCACGTTATCCCTACTACTACTACTTAACATTTCTAAAGCGCTACTAGGGTTACGCAGCGCTGTACAATTTAACATAGAGGGACGGTCCCTGCTCAAGGAGCTTACAATCTAATAGACAAGAGTGAGACAAATATAGGACAATCAAGCCATTGTGACATCACTGATGAGGTTGGCTCTTAGGCATTGGTGGAATGAGGCATTATGACATCACAATCTCAGCTCTGGTTAAATCACTGCTATATGTAATACTACTACTACTACTTAACATTTCTAGAGCGCTACTAGGGTTACGCAGCGCTGTACAATTTAACATAGAGGGACGGTCCCTGCTCAAGGAGCTTACAATCTAAGAGACGAGTGAACGGACAGTCCGATAGGGGCGGTCAAATTGGGGCAGTCTGGATTTAGTGAACGGTAAGAGTTAGGTGCCGAATGCAGCATTGAAGAGTTGGGTTTTAAGCAAAGACTTGAAGACGGGCAGGGAGGGGGCTTGGCGTAAGGGCTCAGGAAGGTTGTTCCAAGCATAGGGTGAGGCGAGGCAGAATGAGCGGAGCCTGGAGTTGGCGGTGTTGGAGAAGGGTACAGAGAGGAGGGATTTGTCCTGTGAACGGAGGTTACGGGCGGGAACATAGGGGGAGATGAGGGAGGAGAGGTAGTGAGGGGCTGCAGACTGAGTGCATTTGTAGGTAAGAAGGAGAAGCTTGAATTGAATGCGGTATCTGATTGGAAACCAGTGAAGTGACCTGAGGAGAGGGGTGATATGAGTAAATCCCACCTCTTTGCAGGCTCAATGTGGCTTACAATACATCATGGATATTGGAAATGAGAAGAGGGTAGGCATTTGGAGTTACAGCAGGGTTTGTGTTGGATGGTAATGGAATGCATAAAAGTAAGAGACAGGAGGCATTGATTTACATTCTTGGTATAAGTGTGAGTTTCACATGACTTGGTCTTTGTGATAAGTCTTGTCGAAGAGATGGGTCTTTAGTAGTTTCCGGAAGTTGGTTAGTTCGTGGACCGCTTTCAGGTTCCGTGGTAATGCGTTCCAGAGCTGTGCGCTCATATAAGAAAAGGTTGATGCGTGCATTAGTTTGTACTTTAGACCTTTGCAGTTGGGGAAATGAAGATTGAGGAATGTGCCAGAAGAATTTTTAGCATTCCTGGATGGTAGGTCTATCAAGTCTGACATGTATGCCGCCAGCTTCTCCTTTATAGGCACACAACTTTGGAACTCACTACCCAAAGACCTGAAACTCACAGAAAGATACCTACAATTGAGAAAAAAACTGAAAACATATCTTTTCAAGAAGTCTTTACCCCCCGGATCTGCCTAATCCCATACCACCAGAAATGGAAAAAAATAATATTAACCTCTCTCGCAATATGCTAATATATCAACCTAAGTGTTTATTGTACTTCTTATTATGTACTAGACTTCTACAAATCTAAATTTTGTAACCGCCTTTTTAGCAATATGTAAGCCGCATTGAACTTGCCATACGGTGGGAAAACGCGGGGTACAAATGTAATAAATAAATAAGCAGCATTATAGACTTGTTAATATTTTTAACGCGCGTTAACCATGTACGTGTCTACGATATCCCTATAGACACCTATTCTGTAAACGGCGCTCGGAGTTGAGTGCCAGGATCCGTGCCGACTTTTGGGCACAAGAATTTACGCCAGCTGAAACCGGGTGTAAGTCCTCACACCTGAAGTATTTATTTATTGGGATTTATTGATCGCCTTTATGAAGAGATTCACCCAAAGCTGTTCACCTAACACTGCGCGCAAAGTCTAGGAACACCCCTTCCCATGGCCACGCCCCCTCTTCAAATCCGAGCATGAAAATGTACACGCACATCTTTATAGAATAACGACTAGGAACATGGGCACGTAAGTGCAAATTGTTGCCAATTAGCATCAATATTTGATTGCTAGCACCTAATTATTGCTGCTAATTGGCTCAGTAAATTGTGTTTGCAATTTTGAATGCATATATAGAATTTGAAGGTTAAATGGCAAATCTATAACAGACCGCTGCATGTCAGTGTATAGAATGTTGTCACATTTGCAGGTCACACCGTAACGGGTGCGTGTAAGTGATACAGTGTTTAATTCAAAGGGAGTGTTCACATGGCTGGAGCATGGGGGAAGAGGGCAGGGGCGGCCCTACCATTAGGCAAACTGAGGCAGGGGCCTCTGGCGGCACTCTTCCCTTCTCTCTTCAACCCTCTTCCCCACGTTTACCCTATTTTTTTTCATTTCCAAAAGGCGGCTGTGGCAGCGATTCCCATAGGCCTCTTCTCCCTGCCGTGGCCTGCCTCTTGATGTAATTTCCTGAGTGGTGGCGTATGAGAATTGCTTCCTTCCGCCACCGGTTTTTGGAACATGAAGAAAGAAGGTAAACTCTGGGAACGGTCGGAGGAAGGAATGGGAAGATGCCGCTTCCGAAAGAGTGCCGGGCCTCAGGTGGCCTAATGGTTGGGCTGCCCTTGGGTGGGGACATAAAGCTTACGATCTAATTTGGCCAGACAAACAGGACAAATAATGAATAAGAGAATTACTAAGGTGGGAATGATAAAATATGGGTACCGAACAAGTGAGTAAGGGTTAAGAGTTAAAAGGAGTGGAGGAGTGGCCTAGTGGTTAGAGCACCAGTGTTGCAATCCAGAAGTGGCCAGTTCAAATCCCACTGCTGCTCCTTGTGATCTTGGGCAAGTCACTTAATTCTCCGTTGCCTCAGGTACAAACTTAGATTGTGAGCCGAGCTACTACTGGTGTGAGCAAACTGGAAAGAACACAAGATGCAGAAGATATGCAATGCAAGCACAGCAGAATAAACAGACAACCAACACATGTTGAAAGCAGTAGGAAGAACTTTGAATTCTACCAGTAATACTTACACCCAACATGGCCATGTTTCATCAGATGCAAAGCTAAAAAACAAAATTATGATCACATTTTGAAGCAACATTAAAACGAACAAAAAACCCCCAATCAAAATCATATGAAAAAAACATATCAGAACCATGCATAGTTGTGGGAGAGAGTTTGCGTTTGATTTTGCCTCTCTAGGTATGTATTAATTATATCTATGTCTGCCCTTCACCTCACTGATTTTATTTTTCTGTAGCCTGTTTTACCATCACACTACAAATGTAATGAGTATTGTACCTGCTATTCACTGTTTTTGCTTACGGAATTTTCACATAGTCTTTCTGCTTGGATACTGTGTGACATTGCCGACACAGCCCGTTCAAAGGGAATAGGCATTACCACACCCAGCAGCTGCTAGCACGCGTTAGTAAACAGGGGGATATATGTCTGCATTTCTCTCTGTTTCCCCACAGCTATACATGGTTCTGTTATGGTTTTATTTTTCCATATGATTCTGATATGATTTACATTTGTGAACGTTTATTTAAAAAATTTGTAATGTTCCTTCAAGATGTGGTCGTAATTTTGTTTTGTTTTTAGTTTTGCCTCTGATGCAGTATTTATGACCACTGTACAACACTGTGTATGTTAAATATGCTATAAAAATGGCAGACACTATTCTAGGTATTGCTTTATCTTTGTGATTATACAAATCCCATTGTAAGCATGTAATTTACTTATCCATTAACCCCATTAATATTATGTTTACTAAAATTGTATATTCTTACGACTTTGTGATTCTTTATATTGTTACTATGTAAGCCGCATTGAGCCTGCCTTGTGTGGGAAAGCGCGGGGTACAAATGTAATAAATAATATGAGATGCATATTAAAAAAAGGGTGTGCAAACCGCATTGGTGCTTTGGCTGAAAAATCCTGCACCAGCGAATACATAAATTATAACAGGACAACTTGATGTCCCTTTAAAAGATCTGTGTATAAGTGTAGGAGAGACCAGGGGCATCCTGAGGGCATGGCAAAAGTGGATCAGTCCTGCCTTAAATAGATACGTTAGAACATAAGAACTACTACTACTGTTACTACTTCTCATTTCTATAGCGCTACTAGACGTACGCAGCGCAGTACACTTGAACATGAAGAGACAGTCCCTGCTCCACAGAGCTTACAATCTAATCAGGACAGACAAACAGGACAAATAAGGGATAAGGACAAAGAGTAGCAAGATTCTGGAATCCCAACGTAGCAAGATTCTGTGCAGAATCCCAGAGAGTAGCAAGATTCCGGAATCCCAAAGACTACTACTACTACTTATCATTTCTAAAGCGCTACTAGACGTACGCAGCGCTGTACACTTCAACATGAAGAGACAGTCCCTGCTCCACAGAGCTTACAATCTAATTAGGACAGACAAACAGGACAAATAAGGGATGACAAAGAGTAGCAAGATTCCGGAATCCCAATGTAGCAAGATTCTGTGCAGAATCCCATAGAGTAGCAAGATTCCAGAATCCCAAAGACTACTACTACTACTTATCATTTCTAAAGCGCTACTAGACGTACGCAGCGCTGTACACTTGAACATGAAGAGACAGTCTCTGCTCGACAGAGGTTACAATGTAATCAGGACAGACAAACAAGAGATAAGGGAATATTAAAGTGAGGGTGATAAAATAAGGGTTCTAAACAAGTGAATAAGGGTTAGGAGTTAAAAGCAGCATCAAAAAGGTGGGCTTTTAGCTTAGATTTGAAGACGGCCAGAGATGGAGCTTGGCGTACTGGCTCAGGAAGTCTATTCCAGTCATGTGGTGCAGCAAGATAAAAGGAGCAAAGTCTAGAGTTAGCGGTGGAGGAGAAGGCTGCAGATAAGAGAGATTTACCCAGTGAACGGAGTTCCAGGGGAGGAATGTAGGGAGAGATGAGAGTGGAGAGGTACTGAGGAGCGGTGAACAGCACGTTCAAGTATCTTGGATAGGAAAGGGAGGAGGGAGATGGGGCGATAGTTGGAAAGAACATAAAAAGGTTTCCCTAATGGGTCAGACCAAGGCTTCGTTCAGCCCAGTATTCTGTTTCCAACAGCGGCTGGTCCAGGTATCAAGTACCCGGCAGAGTCCCAAAATGTAACAAGATTCCCTGCTACTTAACCCCAGGGAGTAGCAGTGGCTTCCCCAGGTCTATCTTGGTAGCCATTTATGAACTTTTCCTTCAGGAATTTGTCCAAACCTTTTTTTAATCCCAGTTACATTAACTGCTTTTCCATGCATGAGAGAGATTTGTATGTGGTGGAGGGAGTGCATGCCAGTCTATCTCATGAATAATAATTGTGGATTTATTTTTGTTACATTTGTACCCCGCGCTTTCCCACTCATGGCAGGCTCAATGCGTCTTACATGGGGCAATGGAGGGTTAAGTGACTTGCCCAGAGTCACAAGGAGCTGCCTGTGCCTGAAGTGGGAATTGAACTCTGTTCCTCAGGACCAGAGTCCACCACCCTAACCACTAGGCCACTCCTCCACTGTTGCTACTATTTGAGATTCTACATGGAATGTTGCTATTCCACTAGCAACATTCCATGTAGAAGTCGGCCCTTGCAGATCACCAATGTGGCCGCGCAGGCTTCTACATGGAATGTTGCTAGTGGAATAGCAACATTCCATGTAGAATCTCCAATAGTAGCAACATTCCATGTAGAATCTCCAATAGTATCTATTTTATTTTTGTTACATTTGTACCCCGCGCTTTCCCACTCATGGCAGGCTCAATGCGGCTTACATGGGGCAATGGAGGGTTAAGTGACTTGCCCAGAGTCACAAGGAGCTGCCTGTGCCTGAAGTGGGAATCGAACTCAGTTCCCCAGGACCAAAGTCCACCACCCTAACCACTAGGCCACTCCTCCACTCCAAGTTGGATATGCTGAGAACCCGTCCGTCTGGGGTGCCTCTAGGACCAGGTTGGGTTGTCACTGGTCTAGTGTATATATGGGCTGGAAGGCAGTGATCTAATTTTTACATGGACACTTTGCTCTGACTGTCAGGGAAATGGCCTTTTTTCTTTCACTCTATCTGGCACTAGTGAAAGCGCCTATTGACAATTTATCAGCCTAGCAATGATAAGCTTGAAGATTTTAAGAAACATTCAGATGTGGATTCTAACACGTATGAATAGGGGAAAGGCTCAGTTTCTGAAACATACTGGAATGTTGTTAATGGGACAGAGAAAATGTTCTTATAAATGTCACACGGCTCCATGGAAGCGTTTTGCATTCCCCTGGTTACTATGTTCTTGTTCAAAACTTAAGGCCATATGTGATAGCCTTCAACCTGTCGGAGTCACAGATGCTCACGAAATGTTTCTTTCTTTCTGTAGGACATGCGGAAACATGTCTTCATGACCTTGCTGGACACGGAGCAGTCGTACGTGGAATCTCTGCGCACCCTCATGCAGGTATGTTGGAAGGCGTGTTGTGTGGGCTGCCACCAGGGGGCAGTGTGTTCCTCCACTTGCTTTCACCAGATGTGGTTGTGCTCCTCAAAGTTGACCTGATGGTGTCACCATGGCTTCTACACAGTGCATATCTACCTGGTGGCCACCCCCTTGCAGCCCCTGTGGTGGGAACAGTCAGGTCCCTCTCCCTCCACCACTCGCTAGGAGGGAGGGATGTGGTGGTTGGTTCTGGAGGAAGCAAAGCTCCACAGCTCCCACAGCCCAGAGGACTGTCACCGCCTCTGCTACGTTATATGGGAGGGGATATAAGAATGGGGGAGGGGACTGTTAATGGCAGCGAATGAGCTTGAAGTGGGGCGCTGATGGGTTGGAAGGAGTAGGAAAAATGTTTGTTAAAAATTGTGTGTGTTGAGGACTTGGTGGAGGTGGGCATGCGGGTTGTCAGTTTTCTAAATTTTGGTGGAGTTTACCTTATATGTGGTGTTGCATTGAAATCCTAATTACTGTTACAAAGACTGATTGATTGATTGATTGATTGATTGATTGAATAAAACTGTAAAAGACGGGAAGGCGGTAGAACTAGAGGACATGAATTGAGGTTGAAGGGGGGCAGACTCAGGAGTAACGTCAGGAAGTATTTTTTCATGGTGAGAGTGCTGGATACTTGGAATGCCCTCCTGCGGGAGGTAGTGGAGATGAAAACGGTAACATAGTAACATAGTAGATGACGGCAGAAAAAGACCTGCATGGTCCACCCAGTCTGCCCAACAAGATAAACTCACATGTGCCATTTTTTGTGTATACCTTACCTTGATTTGTACCTGTCTTTTTCAGAGCACAGACCGTATAAGTCTGCCCAGCACTATCTCCGCCTCCCAACCACCAGCCCCGCCTTCCACCACCGGCTCTGGCACAGACCGTATAAGTCTGCCCAGCACTATCCCTGCCTCCCAACCACCAGCCCCGCCTCCCACCACCGGCTCTGGCACAGACCGTATAAGTCTGCCCAGCACTATCCCCGCCTCCCAACCACTAGCCCTGCCTCTCACCACCCGCTAAGCTTCTGGGGATCCCTTCTTTCTGAGCAGGATCCAAAAATGTGTGGGATAAACACAAAGGAATCCTGTTTAGAAGGAATGGATCCACAGAATCTTAGCAGAGATTGGGTGGCAACGCCAGTAATTGGGAAGCAAAGCTAGTGCTGGGCAGACTTCTACAGTCTGTGCCCTGAAAATGGCGAGGACAAATCAAGGTCAGGTATACATATAAAGTAGCACATAGGAGTTTATCTTGTTGGGCAGACTGGATGGACTGTACAGGTCTTTATCGGCTGTCATCTACTATGTTACTATGTATAGATCTCTCTATAGTTGTGCATTCATCAACATGTAGATAATTAGCTATACACACCTACATATACATATATACAAAAGTTAACAAAGTGCAACCCCCAGGGACCCACCTGTCAGTCTTCTGGCATTGTCGCTTTGTTCCTTGAATGCCTGTGGAGAGGCTCTTTATCACCCTCTCACAGGGACACCACCTCCGCACTCCCTCAACCACATCAACCTTCTTATTTCTCCTCCTGAATTTTGGAGCTGATATTTACCGTTTAGCGCTTTCTGTGTTATAGCAACAAAGCCTAGGAACATCAGGGGGTTTGATTAATTCTCGCTTGTTCTGTTTCTGCGAGAGGGCGGGTGTGGAGGGGACGGCGTGGGGACACCTGAATAATCAGGCAACAGGAACATCAGAAAATTCAGTGCCATCCATCTGTGTGGCCGTGACTGCCTGCAGCCCCTGACCCTGTCTCCTGGAGGGTGTTGGAAGTGCTTTTTTCAGGGACTGTAGCTACTGGTATTCTATCATAGTGGCCCCATTTGAGAGAATATTCCCGCTGTGATATTTTTCTCATTATTGATTTGGTATTTTTGTTTCAGTAGAGGCTCGCGGGAACAGATTTCATATTGCAGAGCCTGTTGTAACAGCCTACACTCTGCTTTTTTTTTTCCAGCTTGTGGGGAGAACATGATTTTTTTTCAGGATATTGGGAAAGACTGGGAACAAGTGAAAAAAATATTGACTTTGAATGTATCCTCCTGAAACTCCAATCTCGCCTTCCTTAACCTCACCTTGCAGAGCAAGCGAGACCCCTACTCCCTTGATCCTACCACCAGTGCCTAACAGGGATTTTCCTGGAAGCTCCTGATGGAGGTGGGTGCGATCCCCAGATGCTCCTGCCCATGGGCACGGGTTCAAAAGGACGTTAGTCAGGCACTAGTGATAACCCCTATTAGTTACTAGGATGGGATTGGGGGAAGAAGGGGGTGTCCCTTGCCGGTGGAGTTGGGGGGGGGGGGGGGTAGAGTGGCAGTTTCAGTACTCTCAAGGGTGGGAATCAAGGGGGTGGAGTGGGGTTGTTATTTTTTTTATTTTTGTTACATTTGTACCCTGCGCTTTCCCACTCATGGCAGGACGTCAGACTCACAGAAACAGAAGCCTGCGCAGCCTTCTACATGGAATGTTGTTAGTGGAATAGCAACATTCCATGTAGAATCTCCAATAGTAGCAACATTCCATGTAGAATCTCCAATAGTATCTATTTTATTTTTGTTACATTTGTACCCCGTGCTTTCCCACTCATGGCAGGCTCAATGCGGCTTACATGGGGCAATGGAGGGTTAAGTGACTTGCCCAGAGTCACAAGGAGCTGCCTGTGCCTGAAGTGGGAATCAAACTCAGTTCCTCAGTTCCCCAGGACCAAAGTCCACCACCCTAAGCACTAGACCACTCCTCCACTCCAGGTGTTTCTGTTGTGCACCTGCCTCTTTTACTGGCCCTTGTTCATTTCTCAAAGCAGGCACAAAAGCCACCATTTCTCAGTTTCATTCTAATTGTTATTATATATAGACGACTATCAGGCTTATTTTCGAAAGAGAAGGGCGCCCTTCTTCCGACACAAATTGGGAGATGGGCGTCCTTCTCTCAGGGTCGCCCAAATCGGCATAATCGAAAGCCAATTTTGGGCGTCCTCAGCTGCTTTCCGTCACGGGGATGACCAAAGTTCACGGGGGCGTGTCGGTACCGTAATGAAGGCGGGATGGAAGGCGGGACGGGGGCGTGATTAAGAGATGGGCGTCCTCGGCCGATAATGTAAAAAAGGAGGGCGTCCCTGACGAGCACTTGGCCGACTTGGTCCATTTTTTCTTGCGACCAAGCTGTGAAAAGTTGCCCGAACTGACCAAATGACCACCGGAGAGAATCGGGGAAGACATCCCCTTACTACCCCAGTGGTCACCAACCCCCTCCCACCCCAAAAAAAAAAAACTTAAATTTTTTTTTTGCCAGCCTCTATTCCAGCCTCAAATGTCATACCCAGATCCATGACAGCAGTATGCAGGTCCCTGGAGCAGTTTTAGTGGGTGCAGTGCACTTCAGCCTGATGGACCCAGGCCCATCCCCCCCTACCTGTTACACTTGTGGTGGTAAATGTGAGCCCTTCAAAACCCACCCGAAACCCACTGTACACACATGTAGGTGGCCCCCTTCACCCCTTAGGGCTATGGTAGTGGTGTACAGTTGTGGAGATTGGGTTTTGGGGGGCTCAGCACACAAGGTAAGGGAGCTGTGCACCTGGGAGCAATTTGTGAAGTCCACTGCAGTGCCCCCTAGGGTGCCCGGTTGGTGTCCTGGCATGTCAGGGGGACCAGTGCACTACGAATGCTGGCTCCTACCACGACCAAAGGGCTTGCATTTGGTCGTTTTTTAGATGGGCGTCCTCGGTTTCCATTATGGCCAAAAACCGGAGACGACCATCTCTAAGGTCGACCATCTCAACATTTAGGTTGACCATCTTTAAGGTCGACCTAAATGTTGAGATTAGGGCATCCCCGACCGTATTATAGAAACGAAAGATAATACGGGTTTCCCTGCCCCTTCGCGGGGACGTCTTGTGAGGGCTCCCTCATGAAAACTTGGGCGCCCCTTTCAATTATGCCCCTCCACGCGTCTAGTATTCATTTCCATATTACGTATTGTAATTATAGAATCCTCATTTACTTGGTTATTACTACTTAATATATACTATCCCGCATCACTTTTTGCACTGTTAATCACAATAAGCCACATTTAACAAATTCTATTGGGATAATCGGGGAGATCAATTAAATAAATAAATAAACTGAGAAATTTTTAACAATAGATGTCTTTTCCCATAAAACAGGAAATACACATCTGTTTTTCGGGACCAGGTACATCGTAATGAAAATTGAAGTCAGCGAACACAATGTGCTTAAGGAAAAGAGAAACAACATCAAGACCCCTTGTAATCAGTTTATCTTATTCCAGTGCAGAGAGTAGTGTTGAATTCTGCAAGACAAAAAAGACATGGTTCTTTATATTTCAAAATAAGGGAAAAAATAACAAATTGAATAACAGATGTTGTGAAAAGCAGGAATTTTGTCTTCAAAAATCTGTTAAAACAGAAAATGAAGTGTCCTACAGGTATGGTAAGATGCCATCATTAATTAGCTGTGCAGTCAGTGTGTGAACACGTATGACCAGCTGTCAGGCATGGCTTGCATAGCACACGCAACAGCTGTGCAGAGATCCCTTACTGGAAGCTGTGCAATGATTAGGTGCCAGGACAGTAGCAACAGCAGAGCTCAACCTTTTCCCCTCCACTTCCATCTGCTGATGTTCCCGCTAAAATTGAATTTGATTTGTATTAAGACACGTGGAGGGGCATAATCAAACGAAAACGTCTATCTCCATGGGCGTTTATCTCCGAGAACGGGTCCGTGAAGGGCGGACCGAACCGTATTTTCGAAAAAAATAGACGTCCATGTTTTATTCGACAATTTGTGAGCTGGGCGTTTTTGCTTTTCAGCGATAATGGAACATGAAAGCGCCCGGCTCAAAAACGAATAAATCCAAGGCATTTGTTCGTGGGAGGGGCCAGGATTCGTAGTGCACTGGTCCCCCTCACATGCCAGGACACCAACCGGGCACCCTAGGGGGCACTTTTACAAAAACAAAAAAAAAGGTAAAAGAGCTCCCAGGTGCATAGCACCCTTCCCTTGTGTGTTGAGCCCCCCAAATCCCCCTCAAAACCCACTGCCCACAAGTCTACACCATTACTATAGCCCTAAGGGGTGAAGGGGGGCACCTACATGTGGGTACAGTGGGTTTGGGGGGGGTTGGACGACTAAGCATTAAGCAGCACAATTGTAACAGGTAGGGGGGGATGGGCCTGGGTCCACCTGCCTGAAGTCCACTGCACCCCCTAACAACTGCTCCAGGGACCTGCATACTGCTGCCAGGGAGGTGGGTATGACATTTGAGGGTGAAAATAAAAAGTTGTGAAACATCATTTTTTTTTGTGGTGGGAGGGGGTTAGTGACCACTAGGGGAGTCAGGGGAGGTCATCCCCGATTCCCTCTGGTGGTAATCTGGTCATTTAGGGCACTTTTTGGGGCCTTATTCGTGAAAAAACAGGGTCCAGGAAAAGTGCCCTAAATTCTAGCTACAAATGTATAATTTTTTTCCATTATCGGTGAAAGGCGCCCATCTCTGTTTGGGTGATAACCATGCCCTAGTCCCGCCTTCACAACGCCTCCGACACGCCCCCGTCAACTTTGTACGCTTCCGCGATGGAGTGCAGTTGAAAACGTCCAAGTTTGGTTTTCGATTATACCGTGTTATTCGTTTTTGTGCGATAAACATCCATCTCCCGATTTAGGTCGGAACTTGGGCGTTTTTCTCGTTCGATTATAAGCAGGATAGTAACATAGTAGATGACGGCAGAAAAAGATCTGCACGGTCCATCCAGTCTGCCCAACAAGTTAAACTCACATGTGCTACTTTTTGTGTATACCTTACCTTGATTTGTACCTGTCCTTTTCAGGGCACAGACCGTATAAGTCTGCCCAGCACTATCCCCGCCTCCCAACCACCAGCCCCGCCTCTCACCACCGGCTCTGGCACAGACCGTATAAGTCTGCCCAGCACTATCCCCGCCTCCCAGTCACCAGTCCCGCCTCTCACCACCGGCTCTGGCACAGACCGTGTCAGTCTGCCCAGCACCAACCCCGCCTCCTGCCACCGGCTCTGCCACCCAATCTCGGCTAAGCTCCTTAGGATCCATTCCTTCTGAACAGGATTCCTTTATGTTTATCCCACGCATGTTTGAATTCCGTTACCGTTTTCGTTTCCACCACCTCCCGTTGGAGGGCATTCCAAGCATCCACTACTCTCTCCGTGAAAAAATACTTCCTGACATTTTTCTTGAGTCTGCCCCCCTTCAATCTCATTTCATGTCCTCTCGTTCTACCGCCTTCGCATCTCCGGAAAAGGTTTGTTTGCAGATTAATACCTTTCAAATATTTGAACGTCTGTATCATATCGGCGAAGGCCATGATCCATGCTTTTTTTTAATTTTTTTTATTCTTAGTATTTTTATTGGTTTAAAACAGTATTACAGTGAACAAGTCAATACAACAGTAAACTAATTTCAAAAAGCGCGAAGGAGGGGAAGGATAAAAAAAAAGGGGGGGGGGGAACAGAATGAAAAGCTTCTCAACATGCATGCTTTAACTATGGGGCGGTGATGTATGCAGACCTTGGATTCACTGACGGGACACCCAGTCCGTATGGGAGCCATTTTGGCCAAATTAACTCTCAGTGCCAGAAACAGGATCTTGAACTTTTAAACAAGGACTTCACTTCCTGTAACATGGCCACAGAGTGACTCTTTGTACTGGTGTATTCTAGGGAGCAGTGGGTGGGGTGGAGGTGGGGCCCAACACAAATTTCAGCTACAACACCCAGATACTACTACTACTTATCACTTCTATAGTGCTACAAGGCATACGCAGCGCTGTACACCATACACAAAAAGACAGTCCCTGCTCAAAGAGCTCCCAATCTAAAAATGGAATGTTGCTAGTGGAATAGCAACATTCCATGTAGAATCTCAAATAGTAGCAACAGAATCTCCAATAGTAGCAACATTCCATGTAGAATCTCAAATAGAAGCAACAGAATCTCCAATAGTAGCAACATTCCATGTAGAATCTCAAATAGAAGCAACAGAATCTCCAATAGTAGCAACATTCCATGTAGAATCTCAAGTAATAGCAACATTCTAGAATCTCAAATAGTAACAACATCCCATGTTCCACTGCACTAACCACTAGGCTACTCCTCCACTAGCAACATTCCATCTAGAAGCCTGCCCTTGCAGATCAGCAATGTGGCCGCGCAGGCTTCTGTTTCTGTGATTCTGACATCCTGCACGTACGTGCAAGACGTCAGCCTCACAGAAACAGAAGCCTGCGCGGCCGTGTCGCTGATCTGCAAGGGCAGGCTGCTACATGGAATGTTGCCAGTGGAATAGCAACATTCCATGTAGAATCTCAAATAGAAGCAACAGAATCTCCAATAGTAGCAACATTTCATGTAGAATCTCAAATAGAAGCAACAGAATCTCCAATAGTGGCAACATTCCATGTAGAATCTCAAATAGAAGCAACAGAATCTCCAATAGTAGCAACATTCCATGTAGAATCTCAAGTAATAGCAACATTCTAGAATCTCAAATAGTAACAACATCCCATGTTCCACTGCACTAACCACTAGGCTACTCCTCCACAGGCTTCTGTTTCTGTGAGTCTGACGTACGTGCAGGACGTCAGACTCACAGAAACAGAAGCCTGCGCGGCCGCATTGCTGATCTGCAAGGGCAGGCTTCTACATTACTACTACTACTACTTATCACCTCTATAGCACTACAAGGCATACGCAGCGCTGTACACCATACACAAAAAGACAGTCCCTGCTCATGTGAAAACACTCTAGAAAGATTTTTACTTGAACTTCTTTATGCTCACAGCACATATTCAGACCATTATCGTAGCTCTTTGTACAAAGATTAGAAAGCCACGAAGAGAGAATTTCCAATTCAGTTACCACAGTCGCAGAGACCTGTTTCCTAAGCAGCGGTAGTGATTTATCATGCTTTAAAACACAGAAATTAACCGTTAACACATGATAAAATCATTGCATGCTGTCAGAAAATTGTATGAGCTCTCTCGTGCCAATAAATCAATTTTAATACAGTTCATTACCATGCCAGTGGCTTTGCACAGATTGTGATCAATGTCGTGATCTGCATTATGCTTTGGGAGTTAAAAAGAAAAACCCTGAACAGGTGTACTCAACTCTCATTATGAGCATTGACAGGCTCAAGTGCAAACCACTACCAGGAATAAATAAATAGGTCTAAAGGCCCAAATTAGACACCCACTGCCCACTGCTAAATCACAAAATCCTCCTCCCCCCTACCCAGCATGAAGTTTTAACTCCTAACCTTTATTCACTTGTTCAGAACCCTTATTTTATCAACCTCACTTTAATATTGCCTTATCTCTTGTTTGTCCTGTTTGTCTGTCCTAATTAGATTGTAAGCTCTGTCGAGCAGGGACTGTCTCTTCATGTTCAAGTGTACAGCGCTGCGTACGTCTAGTAGTGCTATAGAAATGATAAGCAGTAGTAGTCTTTGGGATTCCGGAATCTTGCTGCTCTTTGGGATTCTGCACAGAATCTTGCTACATTGGGATTCCGGAATCTTGCTACTCTTTGTCCTTATCCCTTATTTGTCCTGTTTGTCTGTCTTGATTAGATTGTAAGCTCTGTGGAGCAGGGACTGTCTCTTCATGTTCAAGTGTACAGCGCTGCAAACGTCTAGTAGCGCTATAGAAATGATAAGTAGTAGTAGTTCCTGTTGCAAAATGCTTAAGGGGTCCTTTTACAAAAGCATGTAAATCAGCATTACCACCCATCTAGCCCGTTCGCCAGGCGGTAATTCTGAGTTTGGCGGCCCTGGAGATTGCATGAAACCTTGAACAAGAACAAAGGGTCAGAAGAAACAGTGTAAAGGTGTTATCACTCAGTTAAGCTGGGTAAATTGAGGAACAGAGAGGGAACAGGAACTGCTTTCTTCGAGGGTATGATCACAATCTCTGCTCCTGGGAAAAATTCTTCATCAAATAGGCAGAAGAAGATCACAGAAAGTGTGGATGGTAAAGGGCAGTGAACATCTGTGTTTGAGAAGTTTTGATTGGTGGGTCAGCGACCTGAACCTTTAGACCACACCTTCCTGTCTCAAACTCAGACTACAAGTTCGAGGCCTCATTTTTTTTCCCACAGCCATAGTTAAATGCATTTCCCACAGTTAAAAGTGGAGAATTCTTCATGGTCTTTGCATACACAACTAGGGAACAAAGAAAAAAACGCAGCTTGCTTGTTTACAAAGTCCTCGAAAAACAAAAATGGTAGAAACGGGTCACCAAACTTTTACTGCAAGGAGACAAGGGGGAAAGCATGTAGAGAGGATGGCGCACTGAGCAGGGGCGTAGCCAGACCGGCGGGAGGGGGGTCCAGAGCCCGAGGTGAGGGGGCACATTTTAGCCCCCCCCCCGGCGCCGCCGACCCCCCCCCACCATTGCTGACACCCCCCTACCATTGCCAACCCCCCCTGCCGCTGCCACCACCACCAACTTTGACCCCCCCTGCCACCGACCCTCGACCCCCCTCCCGCCGCCAACCCGCCGTCGCCATCGCCTACCTTTGCTGGCGGGGGACCCCAACCCCCGCCAGCCGAGGTCCTCTTCTTCCTTCGTTCTGAGTCTGGTCCAGGGCCAAATCTACGGGAGCTGCACCCCTGGCACTGAGGGCCCGTTTTACCAAGCTGTGGCAAAAGGGGGCCTGTGCTGATGTTGGCGCTTGTTTTTAATGCGCGTCGAGGCCCCCGTTTACCGCACAGGTAAAATGGAAGTCTCGCTTTCCTGCAGGAAATGGCCATGTGGCAAGTAAAGCACTTGCCGCACGGCCATTTTGGGAGGGAGACTTTACCACCACCAACAGCCACTGAGGTGGCGGTAAGGGCTCCCATGCTAAGCCGGCAGTAACTGGGCAACGCACGACACTACACGATTACCGCCAGGTATGTATATATTTATTTGTTACATTTGTATCCCATATTTTCCCACCTATTTGTAGGCTCAGTGTGGCTTACATAGTACCGGAGAGGCCTTTGCAGGCTCCGGTGTGAACAAATACAAAGTGATGGTGTGGTAAGATAAATTTAATGTGGCACAGCCACATTAGGGCATCGTAGAACGGAAGAGTTGTGTTATGTCCATTACGTGCTTTAATTTTGTTGTGTTGCAGAGATCAGGCATTTATGTTGGATTGGTAGGGTATGCCTTTTTAAACAGGTTAGTTTTTAGTGTTTTCCGGAAGTTTAGGTGGTCGTACGTAGCTTTCACGGCTTTTGGCAGTGCGTTCCACAGTTGTGTGCTTATGTAGGAGAAACTGGATGCATAAGTTGATTTGTATTTGAGTCCTTTGCAGCTTGGGTAGTGCAGATTTAGGTATGTTTGTGTTGATTTGGATGTGTTTCTAGTTGGTAGGTCGATCAGGTCTGCCATATATCTCGGGGCTTCACCATAGATAATTTTGTGAACCATAGTGCAAATTTTGAAAGCAATGCGTTCTTTGATTGGGAGCCAGTGTAGTTTTTCGCGGAGGGGTTTTGCGCTTTCAAATCGTGTCTTTCCAAATATAAGCCTAGCTGCCGTGTTTTGAGCGGTCTGAAGTTTCTTTAAGGTTTGTTCTTTGCATCCCGCATAGATTCCATTGCAGTAGTGTACGTGGCTTAGTACCATTGATTGTACCAGGTTGCGAAATGTTTCCCTCGGAAAGAATTGTTTCACGCGTTTGAGCTTCCACATTGAGTGGAACATTTTCTTTGTCGTGGATGTCACTAGTGTTAGGTTGCGGTCCAATGTAACGCCAAGGATTTTCGGGCAGTCTGAGATAGGGAGGGTGTAATCTGAGGTGTTGATAATTGTGGGGATGTCCGCGCTGTGTTGGGATGAGAGGATGAGACAGTGTGTTTTTTCTTTGTTGAGTTTTAGTTCAAAAGCATTTGCCCAAGGGTACACTCCAGCACTACAAAATTAAATATATTGAGCTGTGTATTTATTTTAGCAATATTTGCTAAATAAATATATTTTTGTAGCACCGGAAATGACGGCACACTAGGGGTGGGAAGTACCGCAGGGCCGCTGCAGTAGCCCAGCGGTACTTCCTGTTTAGCGAGCGTGTGTGTGTTATATAAAGGCACTTTGTAGGGTGGTGGGACAGTTGCACAAGGTACTTTTTGGGAGTGGGGGCAATTTATGAGGTGGTAGGGCAATTGCAGGTAGCAGTTTTGGGGGCTAGGGCCAGCATGTGGGATGGTGGGATAGCTTTTGGGGTGGAGCAGTTTACAGGGTGGTGAAGCAGTTGCAGGGGTAGATTTTGGGTTTGGGGCAGTTTGTGGGGTGGTAGGAAAGATGTGGGGGTAATTTCTGAGAGTGGGGCAGTTTACGGAGTGTTAAAACATTTGAAAGGCTATAGTTGTTAGGGCCGGGGTAGTTTGTAGGGTGGAGGGCCAGTTTCAAGGGGATAGTTTTGGGAATTAGGGCGGTCTGTTGAGTGCTGGGATACTTGCAGGGCTAGTCTTCGGAGTTGGGGCAGTTTGCAAAGTGTTGGGGCTATTGCTGACGGCCTAGTATTCGGTGTGGTGGGCCAGATGCAGAGGGGTAATTTAGAGGTTGGGGAAGTTCTTAAGGGTAGTTTGTGGAGTGGTAGGGCAGTTGACAGGGGTAGTTTGGGGGGGGTGGGGCAAGTTTGTAGGGGAATAGCCAGTTACGTGGGGGTAGATTTTGGGTTTTGGGGTAGTTTATGGAAGTGGGGCAGTTGGGGGGTGGAAGAGTAGAGAACTGGGAGAGGCAGTTGGAAAGGAGGAAGTCTCTAACTGTATTTTATGTTTCTGTGCCACAGAAATGGGACCTCCTTCTCCCATGGAAATGCTCCGGGTCATTCTTTGGGTGGGCTTATTTCTCTAGAACCCCCTGGGCCAATCTGGTCCATTTTCAAACACAGTGAGGGACATAATCGAATGGGGACGACCATCTCTAAAGGCGTCCATCTCTAAGGACGTTCCGGCAAAGGGGCGGGGAAATCCGTATTATCGAAACAAGATGGACGTCCATCTTTCGTTTCGATAATAAGGTTGGGGATGCCCAAATCTCAACATTTAGGTCGACCTTAGAGATGGTCGACCTTAGAGATGGTCGTCCCTGGTTTTCGACCATAATGGAAACCGAGGACGCCCATCTCAGAAATGACCAAATCCAAGCCATTTGGTCGTGGGAGGAGTCAGCATTCATAGTGTACTGGTTCTCCTCACATGCCAGGACACCAACCGGGCACCCTAGGGGACACTGCAGTAGATTTCACAAATTGCTCCCAGGTGCATAGCTCCCTTACCTTGTGTGCTGAGCCCTCCAAACCCCCCTCCCCAAAATCCACTCCCCACAAATGCACATCACTACCATAGCCCTTAGAGATGAAGGGGGGCACCTACATGTGGGTACAGTGGGTTTCGAGTGGGTTTTGGAGGGCTCACATTTACCACCACAAATGTAACAGGTGGGGGGGGGGGGGGGGATGGGCCTGGGTCTGCCTGCCTGAAGTGAACTCACCCACTAAAAACTATTCCAGGGACCTGCATACTGCTGTGATGGAGCTGGGTATGATATTTGAGGCTGGCAGAGAGGCTGGAAAAATGTTTTTAAATTTTTTTTTTTAGGGTGGGAGGGGGTTGGTGACCACTGGGGGAGTAAGGAGAGGTGATCCCCGATTCCCTCCGGTGGTCATCTGGTCAGTTCGGGCACCTTTTCGAGGCTTGGTCGTGAAAAAAACACGGACCAAGTAAAGTCGACCAAATGCTCTTGAGGGACGCCCTTTTTTCCATTATCGGCTGAGGACGCCCATCTCTTAACCACGCCCCCGTCCCGCCTTTGGTACACTGCTGACACGCCCCCGTGAACTTTGGTCGTCCCTGCGATGGAAAGCAAAAACTCGGCTTTCGATCATGCCGATTTGGGCGACCTCGGGAGAAGGACGCCCATCTCCCAATTGGTGTCGGAAGATGGGTGTCCTTCCCTTTTGAAAATAAGCTAGAGTGTATCTTTTCACCGGTTTTCTCACATGCCAAATTTCATCCTATTCCATTTACTTCCTCCCCCCCCCCCCCCCCCCCCCCCCCCGAAGAGACAGACAGATATTTCTCAACCCCTTTTCTATGATTATTGTCAACTTCTGTTGGATTGGAAAGAATAAAAAAGGAATAGAAAAGATGAAAATGTAATGAAAGAGGGATCCTAAAGGAGAGGACAAAGCAAGATGGGAAAAGGAAAACAGGGAAAAACAGGAAATGGATTTTTTTTTTTTTGAAAACTTTTGTATAGATGTACACGTCTTGAAACCATCTGTTTCAGTATAAATGACAAACATTCATCAAGACGGAAAATATTTTGCTTTCTGACAGGGAAATTTACAAATATTGCTAAAATAAATACACAATTCAAGGCAAAAATGGACAAGAACAGAAGTATGAGGAAAACCTGAAAACAATCATTGAAGGACAGCTGCTTTCGGATTTCCTTCAACATCTGCGCAAATGATCAAAATAAAACCTAAGCTGTGTGATGAGAAAGACTTGAAAAGGAAAAGGGTTGAAAGACTCAAGAGCAAAAAAGGTGCCGGTACTCAAATCCCAGGCCACCCTTCAAGGGGTGGGGTGATCACTAAGGGACCCACCCCACAATAGCCAGGCCCCCTGCAACCAGTCACAGAATCTATGACAAGGCAGAATTGGTGTGTAGAGCCTGAGTTCTTTCATTAAAATTTGGGGTCCGCAAGTCGATTTTAGGAGACAGTGGAAAAGGTGCCAGTACTCAGTACCCCCCAGTACCCCCTCAAAAAAAGCCCTGAGAAGGCAATTAGTGACGGAGAGAGCAGGATCTTACTAGCATAGACTGCTATCATAAGAACATAAGAGTAGCCATACTGGGTCAGACCATTGGTCCATCTAGCCCAGTATCCTGTTTCCAACAGTGGCCAATCCAGGTCACAAGTACCTGGGAGAAACCCAAATAGTAGCAACATTCCATGTAGAACCCCAATTATTAGAAAGATTCTGGAATCCTAAAGAGTAACAGGTTTCCCTGCAATGAATAATGCATAATGGAAACACACCCTACTACCAATGATAATGCTGACATGGAAAAGGGAGTAGCCTAACCTCTGGCCAAAAATAAGCTAGGGAAAACAACCTTCCAATGTTTAAAAATGTGAGCTTCTAGGACACCTGAGGTCTGCACTTCCTGAAGAAATTGGTGCAGGCCACTTTGTAGCCTTGATAAGCAAGAAGTGGCAAATTTTGTTTCATATAAATCTTATTGATCAGGTTTTTGGGGGTGGGGCAAGTTTGTAGAGAAATAGCCTTTGAAACAAGCAGAGGCATAGCTACGTGGGGCCACGGGTGCGTGGGCCACCACAGATTACGCCGTGGCCCCCTCTGCATTTGACGACCCCCCCCATCATCAGGTACCTTGTTTGCTGGCGGGGGTCCCCAATCCCCACCAGCCGAAGAGTCTTCTTCAGTGCCGGTCGACTCCGGAGCCTTCGTTGTGTGATCATCTGTTTCTGATGCGTTACGTCCTGCACCGTGCATGTAGCCCCGTGCAGGACGTAAGGCGTCAGAAACATGATCACACAATGAAGGCCCCGGAGTCGACCAGCGCTGAAGAAGACTCTTCGGCTGGCAGGGATTGGGGACCCCCGTCAGCAAACAAGGTACCTGATACGGCGGCGGGGGGGGGGGGGGGATTGCAGCGGCAGGTCCAAAGTGGCAGGAGGGGGGTCGGCGGCGGAGGAAGGTGGCTAAACAATGCCCCCCCCCCACCTCGGGCTCTGCCCCCCCCCCTTCCGCCAAGGTCTGGCAACACCCCTGGAAATGAGCACTTAGAATCAAATTGAAAGTGCTGCTGTTGGCTTTTGAAGTCCCGAAGAGTGGTAGACCAACAACTTTATTTAATACACTAACTTCACATGCACCTCCTCGAGTCCTCAGTTCACGTGATAAGTAATCTTTTGCGTATCCTGGGTCCCCCTAAAGTTTGCCATGAGTCCACTTGAATTCCGCATTCAATATTGTAGTTCCCTTGTTATGGCACTCTCTACCTAAATATTTGAGGATTGAACAGTTTTAAAAAACTTTTTATTTAGATGTTATACAGAGTGTATATAATACAGTAAAATCAACACAGCAATCTATTCCCACCTGACTACCCCATGACTATATCTCCCCATCCCCCACCCTCCTCCAGGCAGCATTCCCTGCCCCACACCCTTCATCCACCGCTCCTGTGAATTTTCACTATCTCAATTGTCTACTGACTGTCCCCAATTCCCATTCCTGACATCAGCCTCACATTTTCTCATAAACTGTCCCTTAACCCACCTATATAAACATCCCAGACTACACCCTTCCTGTTTCAGATAGCCTGAAAATCCTCGGAGTTATAATCGACCGAAACCTCACGCTAGAAAACCAAACGAAATCTACAACAAAGAAAATGTTCCATTCAATGTGGAAACTCAAAAGAATAAAACCTTTCTTCCCAAGGGAAATATTCCGCAACTTGGTACAATCAATGGTACTAAGCCACCTAGACTACTGTAATGGAATCTACGCGGGATGCAAAGAACTAATCTTAAAGAAACTCCAAACAGCTCAAAACACCGCAGCCAGGCTTATATTTGGAAAAACGAGATTCGAAAGCGCCAAACCCCTTCGAGAAAAACTGCACTGGCTCCCAATCAAAGAACGTATTGCGTTCAAAATCTGCACTTTGGTTCATAAAATTATCTACGGCGAGGCCCCAGGATTCATGACAGACCTCATTGACGTACCAACCAGAAACACAACAAGATCAACACGCACATACCTAAATCTCCACCACCCAAGTTGCAAAGGAGTCAAATACAAATCAACCTATGCATCCAGCTTCTCCTATATAAGCACGCAATTATGGAACGCACTACCAAACGCCGTGAAAACAACGCAAGACCTATCCGACTTCCGGAAATCACTAAAAACTTACCTGTTCAAAAAGGCATATCCGAATGATCCAACTTAAATGCCCAAACCCTGCAACACAACGAATCTAATACTCGAAATGGACATACAGTAACATAACTCTTCCTCCTTTCCGATTCCATAATGTGTCTGTCTCACATGATCTCTACCATGATATTACTATGTATTTGTCATACCGGAATTGGCGATCGACAACACGGTGCTACGTAAGCCACATTGAGCCTGCAAATAGGTGGGAAAATGTGGGATACAAATGCAACCAATAAAATAAAATAATACAAAATAGAACACTAGAGGAAAGTGAGGAAGAAAAGACGGCCGTTCGGAAAGAGGGAAAAACAAGGGAAGGAAAGAACAAGAGGAAGCTTAGCGTTGTCTATTCACACGACTGGGTCAGGAGAATAGGAAAAAGGCTCCAAGGTAGGTTTCTGCAGAAGGAAAAGCCAGGGCAAAATAATAACCTTCCAATATTCAGCCAGTGGCGTTGTCGGCTGAATTATGCCCCAGTATTCAGTGCAGGGCCATGTCCGGACACAGGCACTGAATATTGGGGCATAATTTTGGGCAGGGAGGCTGCTGGAACTTATGTGGGCCCTGCCGATATTCAGCCGAGCCCGCATAAGAAAGTTATGTGGGCCCCGACTGAATATCAGGCCGGGACCCGCATTAAAAAATGGATTTTCTCTCTTCTGCGGTGGTGTAGCTCCCAACAACATTCCCGTCCCCCCCGACAGCTCTGCTGTGTACCGTGCTGCCCCCCTGGAGTAGGTCTGCTCCACCTGCCCCCCCCCCCCAACAAAAGCCCCATCCCACCCCACCTCCCGGTCAGAATAGGACCCTCCCCCATGGCCTACGCTTAGTCAGATGAATTGTCAACCTCAAATTCTCAGAGTCTACGTTTGATGGGCACCTTTACAAATATACTGCATCTGATTGAAGTTCATTTTCAGTTTAGCGTTCAATTTACTGCCAGAGAGATGTCTTCTCATTAGATCTACTCAAGCCTCGGTATGAATGACCTCATATGTACCCTTCAAGCTAGGCTGGAGGAGTGGCCTAGTGATTAGGGTGGTGGACTTTGGTCCTGGGGAACTGAGGAACTGAGTTCAATTCCCACTTCAGGCACAGGCAGCTCCTTGTGACTCTGGGAAAGTCACTTAACCCTCCATTGCCCCATGTAAGCCGCATTGAGCCTGCCATGAGTGGGAAAGTGCGGGGTACAAATGTAACAAAAATAAAATAGATACTATTGGAGATTCTACATGGAATGTTGCTACTATTGAGATTCTGTTGCTACTATTGGAGATTCTACATGGAATGTTGCTACTATTGAGATTCTGTTGCTACTATTGGAGATTCTACATGGAATGTTGCTATTCCACTAGCAACATTCCATGTAGAAGGCTGCGCAGGCTTCTGTTTCTGTGAGTCTGACGTCCTGCACGTACGTGCAGGACGTCAGACTCGCAGAAGCCTGCGCGGCCACATTGGTGATCTGCAAGGGGCCGACTTCTACATGGAATGTTGCTAGTGGAGGAGTGACCTAGTGGTTAGAGTGGTGGACTTTGGTCCTGAGGAACTGGGTTCAATTCCCACTTCAGGCACAAGCAGCTCCTTGTGACTCTGGGCAAGTCACTTAACCCTCCATTGCCCCATGGAAGCCCCATCAGTGGGAAAGCGCGGGGTACAAATGTAACAAAAAAAAAAAAATACAAATGTCTTCATGTATATTTTGAGCCTCCATACGAATTACCTCATATTTACTCTACGCTCAGTCCTGCCATTCTAGTTTGAGGTCTGGTTAAAAGTGGATAATCATCCCATTGAGCTAAAAAATTAGCTCCCCCCCCCCCCCAAAAAAAGAAGATAAACATTCACCTCCTTAGCTGTAACTATTGCAAAGCTGCACCTGTTAACTGCAGCCTCTGTGGGAAGGCAAAGGCCTATGAAACAGCTGCATTCACAAGAAGCCAAGTAAAATAAAGATTCTTCGGCAGTGATCATTATTCATTTGACAATACAATATCATACTGCACTTTCCCAATTAATAAAGGCTGCAGGACAGAGTTTATTAGTTCAGTGTAGGAACACAAATACTATACAGGGACAGAATGCTTAAAGATAATGGATTAAAGAGTTTTGTATAGCAGCTTATTGTGGCATACTTGTGTACTTTGTAATTACAAGTAAAGTAATGGTTGCCTTTTTGGCATTCCTCCTCCATAAGTACATAATAAGTATTGCCATACTGGGAAAGACCAAAGGTCCATCAAGCCCAGCATCCTGTTTCCAACAGTGGCCAATCCAGGTCACAAGAACCTGGCAAGATCCCCAAAAAGCACAAAACATTTTATACTGCTTATCCCAGAAATAGTGGATTTTCCCCAAGTCCATTTAATAATGGTCCATGGACCAGTGGCGTAGCCAGACTGCCAATTTTGGATGGGCCTGAACCCAAAGTGGGTGGGCACAAAATTTTCTCTCTACCCCCCTCCCCCAGCAAAATTTAGTCACGCTAATCAGATGCATTTGTCACACAGGGTAAAGTGCTGCTTTTCAGTGCATCAGATTTCAGAAAATGTATTTAATAGCCTAACACCCTTTTCAATGAGCTTTCAGAGGCCAAAACCTCCTGCCTCAGGTCAGTATAATGCTGTTACGGTATCCTCGCCTGACCTAAGGAAGGAAGTATTGGTCTCTGAAACTTCATTAACACAGGTACCATATTACTTTATCCTAAATTAAAAATAAAATTATTTTCTTTACCTTTGTTGTATGGCCATTTACTTTTTCTCATTGTGTCGCTCCCAGTCTCTAGATTCTGCTTTCCTTTGTTTTCGCTTAACTCTTCTGCCACGGTTTCCTGGCCATTTCTCATTTTTCTCTCCTTTTTCTTTGCTTTCTTCAATATTTTTCTGCCTCTCTCTCTGTCCTGATTTAATTCATTCTTACTATCCATTCTTTAATTTCCTTCATCTACTTATGGCTTTTCATCTTTTTCTCACCCTTGTTCTCCCCATGCCCCTTCCTCTTATTCTTCAGTCTTTCACTACTCTCCTTTTCCATCCAGCAGCTCTCTTCTTTCTCTCCCCATCCTTCCAGTAGTCTCCCCTCTTTCTTTCTGCATCCTTCCGTCCAGTGTCACCTCTTTCTCCCTACCCTTCCATCCAGCGTCTTCCCTCTTTCTCTCCCCATCCTTCCATCCATCTACCCTCTCTCCTGATCCTTCCATCTAATGTCTCTCTCCCTCTTTCTAACCAGTGTCTCTGTATCACTCTACCCTTTTCTGTTCAGTGTCCCTTCTCTCTCCACATCCTTCCAGTCTCTCCCCTTTCTCTCCCCATCCTTCCATCCAGAGTCTCTCTCCCCATCCATCCGTTTTCCCTCTTTCTCTCCCCATCCTTCCATCTGTTTTCCCTCTTTCTCCCCATCCTTCCATGTTTCCCTCTTTCTCCCCATCCTTCCATGTTTTCCCTCATTCTCTGCCATCCTTCCATCTGTTTTCCCTCTTTTCTCCCCATCCTTCCATCTGTTTTCCCTCATTTTCTCCCCATCCTTCCATGTTTACTCTCTTTTCTTTGACGAGGCCCGCCCTGCATGCCAGCGCCAGTCCCAGCTCCCATTGCCGGCCACTGCTGCTTTTCCTGTTGAGCAGCAGGGCCGGCGCTACAAAAAGAAGAAGCGCTAACGGCGCTAAGGAGTAAGGACGAGAAATGTTAAAAAAAAAAAAAAAAGCGCGGCACACCGGCAGGCACTGTCTTGGCAGCCTTGAGGCATTGGCTGCTGAGGCATTGGCTGCTGGCTCGCAGGCTCCTCCCGTCTGCGGGAGGAGCCTGCGAGCCAGCAGCCAATGCCTCAGCAGCCAATGCCTCAAGGCTGCCGAGACAGTGCCTGCCGGTGCCGCGCTTTTTTTTTAAACATTTCTCGTCTTTAGCGCCGTTAGCACTTCTTCTTTTTGTAGCGCCGGCCCTGCTGCTCAACAGGAAAAGCAGCAGTGGCCGACAATGGGTGCTGGGGCTGGCGCTGGGCGGGCCTGGACTGAAATTGGGTGGGCCTGGGCCCAGCCAGGCCCACCCGTAGCTACGCCCCTGCTATGGACTTTTCCTTTAGGAAGCCGTCCAGACCTTTTTTAAACTCTGCTAAGCTAACTGCCTTTACCACATTCTCTGGCAACGAATTCCAGAGTTTAATTACACATTGAGTGAAGAAATATTTTCTCCGATTTGTTTAAAATTTACTACATTGTAGCTTCATCGCATGCCCCCTAGTCCTAGTATTTTTGGAAAGCGTAAACAGACGCTTCACATCTACCCGTTCCACTCCACTCATTATTTTATAGACCTCTATCATATCTCCTCTCAGCCGCCTTTTCTCCAAGCTGAAGAGCCCTAGCCACTTTAGCCTTTCCTCATAGGGAAGTCGTCCCATCCCCTTTATCATTTTGTCGCCCTTCTCTGCACCTTTTCTAATTCCACTATATCTTTTTTTGAGATAACGGTGACCAGACTTGGTCGCACCCTTTCAGATTAGAACTTAAGGAGCAATTTTCAAAAACTATAGGTGCTCATCTTAGGGAGTTAGGTGCCTGAATTGGGGTCTTTAAAACATGACTAGGGCTGGACATCTAAATATAGGAAACTACTGTATATACTCAAATATAACCCATCCGTATAAAAACCAAGATAACATTTTTCCCCTAAAAAAGGGGGGTGGGGGTTCAAATGTTAATTCAAACATAAACCAATGGTTTATATTCAAGTATCGGTAATCCTCCATCTCCTTCCTTCCCTCTCTCCTCCGTGGCATCTGGCATTCCTCTTGCAGTGCCCTGCCTCGGCCGGCTCTGCCCCCAGCCCAATTAGAAAGGTTTGCTCCCTCTTTGTAAGTAGAACACTGCTCTTCCCAAGATGTCTTGCCACAGCTGACTCTGCCCCCAGTCCCCCCAACTAGAAAGTCTCACTCCCTCCCGGAACCACTGTAGCCCCCCTCCCCAGTTCTACCTTACAGCCCTGATGGTCAAGTGGTGAGTTGAAACTTGCTACAGCCATGTTCAGTAGGAGACTGCATGGGCAAGAGCCTAGGAGAATTGTTCCTGCCCCACCTCACCACTGGACCACCAGGGCTGTAAGGTAGGACCAGGAGAAGAAGATGCATAGGCATCTAACATCAATTTTCAGTTCAAAGCACCTGACTTAGTCCTGTAAAAATGTGTACTTAGGCATGAATATATTCTACCAACCACAGAGCTGACGTGTGTGTGCTTAAATGACTACTTCCGCGACAAGGTGCAAAAGATCAACCTTGAGTTCACTACCAAGGCACCTCTTCCTCTTCAACCCTCTCCCTCAACCAACCAACCCAGGCCTCTTTCTCCTCCTTTCCTGATATCACCGAGGAGGAAACCGCCCGCCTTCTTTCCTCCTCGAAATGAACCACTTGTTCCTCTGATCCCATCCCCACCAACTTACTTAACACCATCTCTCATACTGTCACCCCCTCCATCTGTCATATCCTCAACCTCTCTCTCTCCACTGCAACTGTCCCTGACACATTCAAGCACGCCGTAGTCACACCTCTCCTCAAAAAAACATCACTTGACCCTACCAGTCCCTCCAACTACTGCCCCATCTCCCTCCTACCCTTCCTCTCCAAAATACTTGAGCGTGCTGTTCACAGCCGCTGCCTTGATTTTCTCTCCTCTCATGCCATCCTCGATCCGCTTCAATCCGGTTTTCGCCCACTTCACTCGACAGAAACAGCACTCTCTAAAGTCTGTAATGACCTGTTCCTTGCCAAATCCAGAGGCCACTACTCCATCCTCATCCTCCTTGATCTATCCGCTGCTTTTGATACTGTCAATCATGATTTACTTCTTGCCACACTGTCCTCATTTGGGTTCCAGGGTTCTGTCCTCGCCTGGTTCTCCTCCTATCTCTCCCACCGCACCTTCAGAGTACACTCTCATGGATCTTCCTCCACCCCCATCCCGCTCTCTGTTGGAGTTCCCCAGGGATCTGTCCTTGGACCCCTTCTTTTTTCAATCTACACCTCTTCCCTGGGCTCACTGATCTCATCTCATGGTTTCCAGTATCATCTTTATGCTGATGACACCCAGCTATATCTCTCCACACCAGACATCACCGCGGAGACCCAGGCAAAGGTATCGGCCTGCTTATCCGACATTGCTGCATGGATGTCCAACCACCACCTGAAACTGAACATGTCCAAGACCGAGCTTATCGTCTTTCCACCAAAACCCACTTCTCCTCTTCCTCCACTCTCTATCTCAGTTGATGGCACCCTCATCCTCCCCGTTTCATCTGCCCGCAACCTCGGAGTCATCTTCGACTCCTCCCTCTCCTTCTCTGCACATATCCAGCAGATAGCTAAGACCTGTTGCTTCTTTCTCTTTAACATCAGCAAAATTCGCCCTTTCCTTTCTGAGCACACCACCCGTACTCTCGTCCACGCTCTCATTACCTCTCGCCTTGACTACTGCAACCTACTCCTTACTGGCCTCCTATTTAGCCATCTATCCCCCCTTCAATCTGTTCAGAACTTTGCTGCACGTCTTATATTCCGCCTGAACCGATATACTTATATCACCCCTCTTCTCAGGTCACTTCACTGGCTTCCAATCAAATACCGCATACAGTTCAAGCTTCTCCTTCTTACCTACAAATGCACTCAGTCTGCAGCCCCTCATTACCTCTCTACCCTCATTTCCCCTTACGTTCCCTCCCGTAACCTCCGCTCAAAGGACAAATCCCTCCTCTCAGTACCCTTCTCCACCACTGCCAACTCCAGGCTCCGCTCATTCTGCCTCGCCTCACCCTATGCTTGGAATAAACTTCCTGAGCCCTTACGCCAAGCCCCCTCCCTACCCATCTTCAAATCCTTGCTCAAAGCCCACCTCTTCAATGTTGCTTTCGGCACCTAACCTTTATACCTTTCAGGAAATCTAGACTGCCCCAATTTGACTGCCCCTATTTGACTGACTGTACATTTGTCCTTTAGATTGTAAGCTCCTTTGAGCAGCGACTGTCCTTCTATGTTAAATTGTACAGCGCTGCGTAACCCTAGTAGCGCTTTAGAAATGTCAAGTAGTAGTAGTAGTAGTAACATGCATAATGTGCTCCTCACCCATGCTCCGCCTACCTGTACATCTACTTGGGTGACCTAAGAACTGGATAAAGGACATGCACTAGATGTATTCTACTTGGATTTCAGCAAAGCCTTTGATACAGTTCCTCACAAAAGACTCATGAATTAGCTGAGAGGCTGAACTTAGGACCCAAAGAGGGGCATAATCAAAAGGGGCGTCCAGGTTTTCCTGAGAACGTCCTCGCAGGACGTCCCGGTGAAGGGGCGTGGAAACCCGTATTATCGAAACAAGATGGGCGTCCATCTTTCGTTTCGATAATATGGTTGGGGACGCCCAAATCTTGAGATTTAGGTTGTCCCTAGAGATGGTCGTCCTTAGACTTGGTCATTTCTGATTTTTGGCGATAATGGAAACTAAGAATGTCCATCTCAGAAACGACCAAATCCAAGCCCTTTGGTTGTGGGAGGAGCCAGCATTCATAGTGCACTGGTCCCCCTGACATGCCAGGACACCAACCGGGCATCTAGGGGGCACTGCAGTGGACTTCACAAATTGCTCCCAGGTACATAGGTCCCTTACCGTGTCTGCTGAGCCCCCCAAAACCCATTCCCCACAACTGTACACCACTACCATATTATGGGTGAAGGGGGGCACCTAGGTGTGGCTACAGTGGGTTTGTGGTGAGTTTTGGAGGGCTCACATTTACCACCACAAGTGTAATGGGGGAGGGGGGATGGGCCTGGGTCCGCCTGCCTGAAGTGCACTGCACCACTAAAACTGCTCCAGGGACCTGCATACTGCTGGGATGGACCTGAGTATGATATTTGAGGCTGGCATAGAGGCTGGAAAAAATATTTTAAACATTTTTTTTGAGAGTGGGAGGGGGTTGGTGACCACTGGGGGAGTAAGGGGAGGTCATCCCCGATTCTCTCCGGTGGTCATCTGGTCATTTAGGGCACATTTTTGTGGCTTGGTCATAAGAATAAAAGAACCATGTAAAGTCGTCCTAGTGTTTGTCAGGGACGCCCTTCTTTTTTCCATTATCGGTCGAGGACGCCCATGTGTTAGGCATGCCCCAGTCCTGCCTTTGCTACGCCTATGACGCGCCCCCGTGAACTTTGGTCGTCCCCGCGATGGAAAGCAGTTGAGGACACCCAAAATCGGCTTTCGATTATGCCGATTTGGGCGACCCTGTGAGAAGGACGCCCATCTTGCGATTTGTATTGAAAGATTGGCGTTCTTCTCTTTCGAAAATAAGCCTGATAGTGGTGAACTGGATTGGAAACTGGTTGACCGACAGGCAACAGAGGGTGGTGGTAAGTGGAATCCGCTCGGAAGAAAGGAAGGTGAGTAGAGGAGTGCCTCAGAGGTCGGTATTGGGGCCGCTTCTGTTTGATATATTTGTAAGCGACATTGCTGAAGGATTGGAAGGAAAAGTTTGCCTTTCTGCACATGTCACGAAGATAGTCAACAGAGGTTGTAGAAACCATGAGAAGAGATCCAAAGAATGTTCAAATGTTCTAGTCATAGTTGAACCAACTTGTCAAGTGCTAAGATAAGTGGTTTATTCTATGAGTTTGTAAACAGCATATAAAAGATACTGATTTCATCTTAAAAAGACAATATAATATCTAGGATAGGCAGGTGGTGGAGTGCAATCATGTACTAAAGAAGAAAAACACTCTAAAAGACTGCCAGTCAGTCTAGAGGTGTTTTTCCAGTCACTGAGCACTATTTGAATGCAAAAGAAAAATTATTTAAAAAAAAGGATTGTTTGGAGAGTTTGTGTTATTTAACATTGCACTGCATGCAATATATAATTTATACACATTATACTAAGGGTTTACTGGTCTATATTTAGTTAAAATTTAATGCCAAGAATGATGATGCACTTGGGGTGCAGAAATCCAAAGGAGGTGTATGAAAGAGGAGGAGAGATTGAGAAGCACAGCTTAGGAGAGGGACCTTGGGTGATGTTGTCTGAGGATCTCAAGGTGACGAATCAATGCGTCTAGGCGGTGGCCATGGTCGGAAGGATGCTAGGCTGTATAGAGAGGGGTATAACCAGCAGAAGAATGGAGGTGTTGATGCCCCTGTACAAGTCATTGGTGAGGCCCCAATTGGAGTATTGTATTCCGTTTTGGAAACCGTACCTTCCAGCGGCGGCCTTGCGAGACTTCTGTTGAAGTCTCGGCAGCCATTTTGAAGAGCGATCCGGCAGCGGGGGAGAGTCAGCGCCTGCAGCGGGCAGGCAGGCAAGACTGGGGTTCTTTCCTTCCTGCCCCAAAGAATTTGCTGGACAACCTGGGTGGCTGGAGGGGGGGGCAGGGGGAGAGGAGGGTCGCTGGACATGGGTGGCTGGAGGGGGGGCAGGGGAGAGAGGAGGGTCGCTGGACATGGGTGGCTGGAGGGGGGGCAGGGGAGAGAGGAGGGTCGCTGTACAGCGCTGCGTACGTTTAGTATAGCGCTTTAGAAATGATAAGTAGTAGTAGTAGGTGTTGCAGTTATGATCAGCTGACGTCGGGAGAGACCTGCACATTTGCGGGTGAGTCGGTCACCTCTCATTTACATAGTTAGGTAGCTGAGCTGGCACTAAATGAATTATTTGAGCAGAGAACTGTTCCATGAAATCTTATTAAACATTGCTGGGCCTGGCTTAAGGAAGAGTGCATTCACGGCGAGGCCCCGGTCTACATGTCAGACCTCATAGACTTGTAGAGAATCTACAAACGTGGAGAACTCAACGAAATCCCACGGATAGTCACAATATAACAAAACAGTGGGCAAAAAACCAGGAGTTTCAGAGTAAAGATGAACCAAACTTTATTAATCAGTTTATTGACTCGACACAATGTTGTGTATCGGCCAAAGGGCCTACATCAGGAGTCTACAAATAAAAACAATATATAAACAAAATATAAAAGAATATAACACTAAAAACAAATGATAATACGTATATAATCTGAAAACTATGCAAATGTCAAATGAGAAAATAAAGAACAAAACAGCTAGAGCATGAAACATGAACATCTTGAAAGTAAATAAAGCTTAAAACATATTATTTAAAATTTAAATGCTATGCAAATATGATGTGATTTTAAAGTGAAAAGCTAATATAAAGAACAAAACAGCAAGAGCATTCATATAACATGAAGCATAATAATAGTAAATAAAACCTAAAACATTGATATGAATAAATACTTCCATTTTTTAAAAATGAACATAAACAAAATGTCCTACTTTTTCTCTGGATTGTTTCATTTTGTGTATGTTCATTTTTAAAAAATGGAAGTATTTATTCATATCAATGTTTTAGGTTTTATTTACTATTATTATGCTTCATGTTATATGAATGCTCTTGCTGTTTTGTTCTTTATATTAGCTTTTCACTTTAAAATCACATCATATTTGCACAGCATTTAAATTTTAAATAATATGTTTTAAGCTTTATTTACTTTCAAGATGTTCATGTTTCATGCTCTAGCTGTTTTGTTCTTTATTTTCTCATTTGACATTTGCATAGTTTTCAGATTATATACGTATTATCATTTGTTTTTAGTGTTATATTCTTTTATATTTTGTTTATATATTGTTTTTATTTGTAGACTCCTGATGTAGGCCCTTTGGCCGAAACACAACGTTGTGTCGAGTCAATATACTGATTAATAAAGTTTGGTTCATCTTTACTCTGGAACTTCTGGTTTTTTAGACCTCATAGACTTACCAACCAGGAATACAAAAAGTTCAGCACGCACATTCCTGAATCTCCAGTACCCCAGCTGCAAAGGACTAAAATATAAATCAACATATGCATCCAGCTTCTCCTACATAAGTACGCAACTAAGGAATGCGCTACCGTATGCCATAAAAACAATGCACGACTTAACAAACTTCCGAAAATCACTAAAAAACAACCTGTTCAAAAAGGCTTACCACAACAATCCATCCTAAATACCAGACAACGAAACTTATACCAGAACTGGACTTAACCGATATTCTCTATACCTGACTGCTTCGTCTACTTGTCACGAATGAACTTTAACGCAACACCACTTTTATTTCTCATCCCGAAAATGAATTCTCTATACTTGACTGCTTAATCTGCTCCGTCACTTATGAACTTTAATGCAGTACCAATTTGTATTTCTTCATGCCGGAAATGGCGATCGCCGTTACGAAATAATGTAAGCCACATTGAGCCTGCGGAAACCCAGGCCAAGGTATCGGCTTGCTTATCCGACATTGCTGCCTGAATGTCCAACCGCCACCTGAAACTGAACATGGCCAAGACTGAACTTATTGTTTTCCCACCCAAACCCTCTTCTCCTCTCCCTTCACTCTCTATCTCAGTTGATAACACCCTCATCATCCCCGTCTCATCTGCCCGCAACCTCGGTGTCATCTTCGACTCCTCCCTCTCCTCCTCTGCGCATATCCAGCAGATAGCCAAGACCTGTCGCTTCTTCCTCTATAACATTAGCAAAATTCGCCCCTTCCTCTCCGATTACACCACCCGAACTCTCATCCACTCTCTCATTACCTCTCACCTTGACTACTGCAACCTACTCCTTACTGGCCTCCCACTTAGCCATCTATCCCCCCTTCAGTCCATTCAGAACTCTGCCACATGTCTTATCTTCCGCCTTAACCGATATACTCATATCACCCCTCTCCTCAAGTCACTTCACTGGCTTCCGATCAGATACCGCATACAGTTCAAGCTTCTCCTACTCACCTACAAATGCACTCGATCTGCAGCCCCTCCTTACCTCTCTACCCTCATCTCCCCTTACGTCCCTACCCGTAACCTCCGCTCTCAAAACAAATCCCTCCTTTCAGTACCCTTCTCCACCACCGCCAACTCTAGGCTTTGCCCTTTCTGAATCGCCTCACCCCATGCTTGGAACAAACTCCCTGAGCCCATACGCCGGGCCCCCTCCCTACCCATCTTCAAATCATTGCTCAAAGCCCACCTCTTCAATGTTGCCTTCGGCACCTAATCACTACACCTCTTCTCAGGAAATCTCAACTACCCCAACTTGACATTTCGTCCTTTAGATTGTAAGCTCTTCTGAGCAGGGACCGTCCTTATTCGTTAATTTGTACAGCGCTGCGTAACCCTAGTAGTGCTCTAGAAATGTTAAGTAGTAGTAGTAGTAAATAGGTGGAAAAATGTGGGATACAAATGCAACAAATAAATAAATAAATTCGCCTTACAATTTGTTTCTTGGCTGGAAACAGACTTGGACCTTTGAAGAAAGGCATGCAGCAAACAGCTGTGTACTTTAAAACGGGCATTTTCAACAAATGCTGCAATCAGGACACCCATGGTAAGTATTCATCACGAGTAGATACAGTCGAAAAACACGTTAGCCTGAAAACCAGAGCTGGCACCTCGAGCCTCTGCTTTACAAGGTCAACCACACAACTCCGTTATCACCTGAGGCAACTAAACCCATGTCACTTTCTGAAGAAAAACAAAAACACACTCGGGTAAGGCCAGGACTGGCTCTCCCTACCCCGCTGGCATGGACTGTATGTTCACCCTGATATGTACACAGAAGAAACGAGTAAGGAATGTAGAGCAAAAGAGGGAAGATGACAAAATAATGGACGACACTCCAGAAGAAAAAATGTTTTATTAGGGACTCGATACAGCTGTGTTTCGGCCGAAGGCCTGCATCAGGAGTCTCTTGTCACTAAGACCATCCACTATTTTTCTATCAAGAATGACATGCTGGTATAAGGAGAGGGGTGTAATGCTTTTTGACAAAGATCCAAGGGCAGGGTTTTGGTTGGAGCCATGCATGGTTCCTTCTTGACCTTCTGGCTGAGATTGTGTCGATGTCCTGCCACCCAAACCTCAGCGGGCCTAAGATTTCATTAGGACCAGTGTTAGACCCGGGGGATAAATCTCTTCTGAAACGGAATAAAAGTGTGATGCTGAAGCCTTAATTTGCATTGAGATTTTCTTTTCTCTGTACCTCCTAGACCTTGGACATGAACGACAGAACGGAACTTCTCCAGACGGGACAGCTATCATTAATAGATAACCAAACTTCATATGGCTACATAAAAGATTAAAGAAATTAAGAGGAAGAAATGAACTTTTAAGTGAGTGCCTCAAACGAGCCAGTCTAAACAGAGGCTGGACTCAAATGCTTCCTCCCAGGGGGGGAAAAATATCTTTCCATGAAAAGTTAAATCTAAGACAATTTCCTCTAATTCTGGGTCTTTTGTCTGAGTAGGATGGAGGAGGCAACCTGGACGGGGTGAGGGGGAGTTCTCTGATGCAACTCTATTTATAAAGGCTGTACAAAATGTTTAATTATGAAGCTACAGAGGGTACAAAGTGCCGCAGTTAGAGTTATCTTTTTGGTAGGTAAATTTGATTCCATTTCTCTTTTCCCATCACAGTTATACTGGTTGCCAGTAGACGCTAGACTGCAACTTGAAGTTTTGATATTGACCTTCAGGGCTCTCCATGGAGATATTCTGAGTTATAAAATCATCATTTTATTTTTCTTAATAGGAAACATGGGAGTCACCAGAAATCTCTTTTTGCTCGATTTTCCTTCTGTTTGCAAAGTAAAGACTTGGTGTCCTTTAAAATCCTCTCTGACCTACCAAGCAGCATCCAGTTGGAGCTCTCGTCCATCTTTTTTACGACGTACAGAATGTCTCTTCGAGTTTCGGAAATTACTTCAAACTTTTCTTTTTAGAAAGTATGTCTCATAATTTATAAATATTTTGTCTGAGCTTTAATGTTCGAGAGTGTCTAACTTCTGGGATTATGACTGCAACAATCTCCTGCTCAATGTTACAGCAGTGCAAAATGGGAGGAATAACCGAGCACAGGGTTATCAAGGTGCTTAGGAATGACATTCTGGTGCCTGAAATTTGTCCGGGAACAGCAGGGCTGGTATCTTCACTATGCCCTGGGCAGGATGAAGCTAGAGGAAATGCTGGTGGAGGTTCGTAGCGGCCCTCACATGTGAATTGGTCGCCCAACCTGGGTAGAGCGGTGAAAGACAAATCAAAGAATCCAGTAGCTGGTTTCCTCCCAAGTTTTCCTCAGAATAGCTGGTACTCCTCTTCGATCCCCACCAGAGAAGTGGAGCATGAGTATGTGCAATAGGACCCAAAAGGGTGCCACCAGGAAAAATATAGATGGGGAGGGGAGGTCTGGGATAAGGCTCCAGGAGGGGAAGAGAGAGGAGGGCTGGGTAGAGATAGAGTACAAAAGGCAGGAAGGGGAGGAGTGGAGAAAAAGAGAATGGAATAGGGGAGTGGTAGATGAGGAAGGCAAGAAGAGAAAGGGGGGGAGGGGTAGACCTATATCAAGCTCAGGTCTGCAGTACCTTGGGTCTGCTTAGGATAGGGATGTCTTGGAGGTAGAGTCCACAGCCTAAGGTTTGGGGGTGGGTCATATTCATTGTGCAACAGTGACCCCTAATGGCAAGATTTAGGGACCATAGTTGTAGGGTTCCACAAGGAGTCCCTGTGCATGGAACCCAGGTCAGGACTATGGCAGCAATGACTGCACTAAAATATGTTAAAATATGTGGCGAATGAGAGCTCATGGAGGCAAATTCCAACCCTCTTTCTGAACTGGAAACATAAATGAGAAGAAGGAAATTGCCAGATCCATAAAAAGACAGGGAGCAGAGGGGTGGGGTAGGTTAGGGATGAAAAGAAATAGTTCAGAGAGGCGAAGGAATGGAGAGAGACAGGAATGAAGGGGAAGGTGGAAGAATGAACAGAGAAAATCTTGGAAAACCGTGTCTTGTTTCCGGTAGAGGATAGAACGATGGGTGGCTCTTAAGAGATCCCTTGGGGGCTGGCCGGACAGAGTTATGACCAGGGGTAGCTCTTGGGGGCTGGCTGAACAGAGTCACAGCTGGGAGTATGCAAGGCCTGGAATACAGGAACAACAGACACGAAAGACACAGGCTGGAGCCACATGGAAAACATGGACGGGAAGAAGGCTGGGATGGACGGGAAGAAGGCTGGAGGGGACAGGAATATGGCAGAAGATGGACTAGAACTAGGCTGAAAACCGCTGGAACAAGGCTGAAGACAGTTGGAAGGCAACAGGTACAAGACTGGAGATGACAAGGACACGGCTGAAGATAGAATGGAACAAGGCTGAAGACAGACTAGAGACAACTGGAACAAGACTGGAGATAGTAGGAACATGGCTGCAACTCATACCAGGAAGTATTGATTTATTTATTTGTTACATTTGTATCCCACATTTTCCTCAGGCGATCTGGCAAAGAAGATGAGTCCTGAGGTCCCTTAAAAAGCCCCAGCCGTGATGTCATCATAGGGCGCCCCTCCTTGGGCTCCCACTCCCTGTGTGCTTACGCACCTAAGAGAACCAGCATCGGCCCTCACTCCTGATGCTCAGGAAAGAGGAACTCGTGAGGCCAGCTGGACGCTCTGGGATGGTGGAAACATGGATGCGGGTACAAATTTTGTTGTATTGCCACAAACCACTCTTCCTGGGTTCTGGGCCCACTGCTGTAACCACGGTTACTCCAGAGGTTTGATTCTTTTTTGTTGTTGTTGGAGGCCCTCTCTTATTTTGTATTGCTCATCCTTGTGGAGAAGGGGCGAGAAAAGCCTCTTCCGCTCTTTCTGAAGGCTTTTTGGGTGTTTCACTGCCAACACCAGTTGTCAAGATCTTTTGAAAAGCTGAAGCTTGATCTCTTGCCTGTTGCTGCGGAATTCTCTGCCAGAAGTGTTTTGACACAAGCAGAACACGTTTTTGGAAGGAGAGTAAAGCATTTTTTTTCAAGCAAGCTTTTGGCTAACAGGGATTAATTGATTTGATTTTGGTTTGAAGTGTTTTATTGATTTTTTTTTTTTTTATGTAATGTACAGTATTTAGGGCCTCTGGAATCTTGCAGTGTGGGTCCCTCCAGAGACTTCCGGAACCCCTGCTTTAAGTAATATAACTTAATCTTGTGTCTGACATCAGTAGTTGCTAGGCAGAACATTACTCAGAGTTTCCAGAAGGAGGGAGGTTCTAATGATCCAGTATTACAACCAAAGGGATGGGCTGCTCAGTAGGAATCCCCTCCCCCCACCCCAAGTATAAAACCAGGTATCCTATTTGCATAACTGTTGTTGAGTTGCAGCATAGAAATGTTTAAAAATAATAGATAAACTAATATGTAGAGTAGAACAGGGCAGCCGAGAGACTAGGCCGGGCCCAGGGCAAGGCCACCCCGCCTCCTCTCCCCCTCCCTTCGCCCCCCCCCCCCCCGTCGCTCCCCCCACCACTGTAGTCCGCAGTCTCACCTGCCTGCCTCCACGGCTCCGGGCCCCCTTCATTCAAAGCGGCAGTCGCAGATCGCGTCTCTTCTGGCCTTCCCTCCCTGTGTCCCGCCCTCGTCTGATGTAACTTCTGGTTTCCGCGAGGGCAGGACACAGATAGGGAAGGCCAGAAGAGAGGCAATCTGCGACTGCCGCTTTGAATGAAGGGGGCCCGGAGCTGTGGAGGCAGGCAGGTGAGACCGGGGACTGCAGCACTGGCAGCCTGACCCCGGCGCCGGGCCCCCCTTGGAGCCCCAGGTCTGGGGAATTTTGCCCCTCCCTGCCCCCCCCTCGGTGGCCCTGGAGAAGAAGGCATTTAGGGGTTATTCTGTAAGAGGCACCCCGAGAGCACACAGTGGGAGCCTATTCTATAATGGAGCCTAAGTGCTTAGGTTTAAGTGCAGGCAGCTAAATGCCACATGGATGTGCATAACATACAGTGTTGTGTAAGTTGTGTTGTAAGTGGGAGCCCTGCCAATGTCCCACTCATGCCCCACCACTGTGTACTCCCCACTTGCATAAGAACATAAGACAGTGGCGATCCTAGGTCGGCTGCCACCCGGGGCGGATCGCCGCTGCGCACCCCCCCCCCCCCCCGGGCGCAATGACACCCTCCCCTCCTCCCCGGCACATCAAGCTCCTCCCCCCCCGGGTGCATTCTTGGCTGCTGGAGGGTGCAGAGAGCAGCCGCGCACCTGTCGGCTCCACTGGCTCCCTGCTCCCTCTGCCCCGGAACAGGAAGTAACCTGTTCTGGGGCAGAGGGAGCAGGGAACCAGAGGAGCCGACAGGCGCGCGGCTTCTCTCTGCACCCTCCAGCAGCGTGCACCCGGGGCGGACCGCCCCCACCGCCCCGCCCTTGCTACGCCACTGACATAAGAGTAGCCAAAGTGGCTCAGAGCAATGGTCCATCTAGCCCAGTATCCTGTTTCCAACAGAGGCCAAACAGGTCATAAATACCTTTCCTAAATAAATAAATAAATATAGGGGGTGGGGCCTGGGAGAAGAGCACGCGTTGATGGCTTTACCAATGTAGTGTTGTTGCCAGAGTTGCCAAGGGTCAACCATCCCAATGACTGTCTTTCACGTATTGCTGTCTAGCTCTGCAATCGCCGCCTTCAGCTTCGTGCTAAACAACGTGAAGCCATGTGGATTACTGATTGCTCATTCACGCTTAAAATTACACCTGAAATAGATGGTCAAGTCTTGACTCTCAAATCTTCCCTTTGGGTTCTGTAAGTTCATTATGATTCTACACTGCTGTTAAATCTTGTTTCTATGTTTTTAAATCAAATTAGACCTCTGAGGGCTCCTTTTACTATGCGACAGTAAGCCCAACGTGGGCTTCCCACTCGCTATACAGCAGCAGCACGCTGTCATTTCTAGCACTACAATAATGTATTTATTTTTGTAGCACCGAAGCGTACCCAGTGGTAATCGGGCAATGTTGCTTGCTGCCCGGGAGCCCTTACCACCACCTCAATCAGTGGCGGTAGGGGGCCCCCTCCCCCCGAAATGGCTGTGCGGCAAGTGCTTTACTTTCCGCAAGGCCATTTCCTGCAGGAAGGCAAGACTTCCATTTTACCAGCTGCGGTAAAAAAGAGGGCCTCGGCGCACGTGTAAAACAGTGGCGTAGCTATGGGGAGGCCTGGGCTCCCTCAAACTGGCTCCAGGGCCTCCGGTTTGGTTGGCGGGGGGGGGGGGGGTCTCCAACCCCTGCCAGCTAAGGTGTCTGTCCTGCGCTGGCGCCCTGTCCTGTTTTCCAGCGCTGTGCGCGCTCGTTTTAATGAAACTGAGCATGCTCACACATTAACCGGGCAGTAATCGTCAACGCCGATTACTGCCTGGTTGGTGCCGCACGTCCGAAAATAAACAATATTTTCGGACGTGCGTAGCAAACGCGCATAAAAATGAAGTTACAGTCTGGGCCACGTGGTAGCCGGGCGATAGTTCCAAACTGATGAGCATTGTGTGTTTGTAGGCGCCAATGCAGCTTAGTAAAAGGGCCCCTAATTGACTTGCTTGAGGTCACAAGTTGCTGCACTGGGATTTGAACCTGTCTCCCTTGGTTCTTAGCCCACTATTCTAAGCATTAGGCTACTCCTCCACTAAGAATAGTCCCTTATTGTATATTTGACTGAGGCTGAACATCTGTATTGTATTTCTTTATTTATTTATCACATTTGTATCCCACCTTTTCCCACTGAATACAGGCGCAAAGTGGCTTATAATAATACTGTAGTAAAGTTACAAAGCTAGAACTACAATTTTTCAAATTAATCGCAGGATAGGAATAACAGTTCAACAGCGATTGGTGATAAAATAAGATATAATTAACAAATAATCAAGATAATAAGAAGATAATAGGGTATAATAAGAGTCCATTGGATCATTAATGATAAGGGGTAATTCTGATTATGTTAAGCCTGAGGGATAAGCCTTCTTAAACAATATTGTTTTCAATGTTTTCCTAAAGTTTAAGTAATTCTGGGTAGTTTTTGTTAATTTGGGCAAGGCATTCCACAGTTGAGTGCCAATGGCGTAAATTGATTTATATTTTAATCCACCACAGTCTGGGTAGTGCAAAGTAGAGAGTTGCACGGGGACAGAAATCCAACCCATCCCCGCCCGTCCCTGCTGGAATCTTACCCGTCCCCACCCATCCCCACTGGAATCTTACCCATCCCCACCCATCCCCGCAAAAATTTAAACCATCCCAACCCGTCCCCACCCGTCCCCGCAAGAATTTAACCCATCCCCACCCATCCCCGTAAGAATTTAATAGTACATAAAAGAAAGTTCCAGTCAGCTCCCTCAGTCTCTTTCTGGATTTGAGCCACAGCACTGTAGGCAAGGAAGGAATGAAAGTTGGAACTTGGAACACTTTGATGCGCACATGTAAGATTCGTCTCTGATTCACTGGCAGTGTGTGCTGAGAGGCCGCCACATGCACGCGCCAGTAGGTCAGGTGACATCTGATTCTCGTGCCTGTGTCAGAGCTGAGGTCTGTGCACCAGCCTGGGAGCAAAGAGGATTAATAGTAACATAGTAAGTGACAGCAAATAGACCTGAACGGTCCATCCACTCTGCCCAATAGTCACACTCATGATCAATTCATCATTAAATCAACGAGTGTGATATTATATACTTGATTATGGTCTTTCTTTCGTGTTTCTGGAACAAAGACCACAGGAGTCTATCTGGCCTCATCCTTATGTTCCAACTGCTGGAGTTGCCATCGAAGCCCACTCCAGCCTATTCATGTTCTCATTTGTGGGACACAGACCGTAAAGTCTGTCCAGCACTGTCCTCATGTTCCAGCCACTGAAGTTGCTGTCTAAGCCCTTTCCAGCCCATCCTACACCAGATTGCCATGTATGAGACACAGACCATACAAGTCTGCCAGGTATCAGCTCTAGTTCATCACAGCCAGACTCGCCATCTAAGTGTCACTTGACATATCCACACACATGCAGCCATTTAAGGTTAGCTTTTATATAACTTCCATTTTCTAATTAGAGATCCTCTGTGTTCATCCCACGCCTTTTTGAATTCCGTCATCATTTGTGACTCTACCACCTCCTTAATGGAAGACTTTCCACATTTATGCTGTTAAAGCAAGGAAGAAGAGGAGGAGGAGGAGGAGACAGCACTCAAATAAATTGGTATTCGGTAGATGAGAGGCTGGTGCAGGTGCAGCTTACACTTCCACGGGAAGCCCACAGAACTGGTTCCATCCCCGCGGGAACCCCGCAGGAACTGCCTCCGTCCCCGCGGGAACCCCACAGGAACTGCCTCCGTCCCCGCGAGAATCCCGCGGGTTCCGCGGGATTCCCGCGGGGACGGAAGCCGTGCAGCTCTTTAGTGCAAAGTTCAGATATGATCGTTGTTGTTGTTACATTTGTACCCCGCGCTTTCCCACTCATGGCAGGCTCAATGTGGCTTACATGGGGCAATGGAGGGTTAAGTGACTTGCCCAGAGTCACAAGGAGCTGCCTGTGCCTTAAGTGGGAATCAAACTCAGTTCCTCAGTTCCCCAGGACCAAAGTCCACCACCCTAACCACTAGACCACTCCTCTAGCAACATTCCATGTAGAAGTCGGCCCTTGCAGATCACCAATGTGGCCGCGCAGGCTTCTACATGGAATGTTGCTAGTGGAATAGCTGAAACCACTTAAATCTCCCTTATACACAAAACTCTTTGGTAACTTAAATGCTCTTCACATATCCAAAGATGAGAACCATGAGAATGTCCACAGTCTACTTGCAGGAAATACGTTTGCCTTAATGATTGCAAAACTCAAACATCCATGTATCTTATTTCAATACCTTCATAAATTGACTCATTTTTGGGAACCCTCGGACGATACCACTAAAAGGCAATCTCATAAATTTCTGCCTAGTGGCTCAGCATCTCTTCATGGGGTCTTCCCTCAATTAACTATTAGTGCTGTTTTTAATGCTGTGACAAACAAACTCAAAAAGTGCCAAAATTATATACGTGTTATAAATAAATAAAGAACTCTTAAAGAACTTATCTTGAGTTCTAATCCATGTCTCTCGCTGGTGTGATCCAGACGCCGCGGGTTTCAAAACTTGCATCAGGGACTCGGGTTAAAGACCACCTTAGATTCACAGCGGTATATAAGCGTAGACATCCGAAAACACTGCTACATGAAATAGCAACATTCCATGTAGAATCTCCAATAGTATCTATTTTATTTTTGTTCCATTTGTACCCCGCGCTTTCCCACTCATGGCAGGCTCAATGCGGCTTACAAGGGGCAATGGAGGGTTAAGTGCCCAGAGTCACAAGGAGCTGCCTGTGCCTGAAGTGGGAATCGAACTCAGTTCCTCAGTTCCCCAGGACCAAAGTCCACCACCCTAACCACTAGGCCACTCCTCCACTCCACTCGTGAGGAACTAGTTCTGTTTCTGGGTGGTAAGTCAACCAATTCGAGCATATATTTTTTGGTACCTCACTGTAGATTATTCTGTGAATTAGTGTACATATTTTAAAGGCTATTCATTCTTTTATAGGGAGCCAGTGCAACATTTCTCTGAGTGGTTTTGCAGATTCAAATTTAGGTTTACCAAATATCAGTCTTGCCGCAGTATTTTGGGCGGTTTGTAATTTCTTGAGTAGTTGTTCTTTACATCCTGCATATATTGCGTTGCAGTAATCCGTCTGGCTGTGGAAAGATACAGGGGTCCTTTTACTAAGGTGCGCTGAAAAATGGCCTGCGCTGTTGTAGATGCATGTATCAGACGTGCGCGGGCCATTTTTCAGCGTGCCTTCAAAAAGCACCTTTTGGGGGGGGGGGGGGCAGAAATGGACGTGCGGCAAAATTAAAATTGGCGTGTGTCCATTTTGGGCCTGAAACCTTACTGCCACCTTTTGACTTGGCGATAAGGTCTCATGTGTTAATTGAGCGGTAATTGTCTGTTCATATACAGTGTCTATTACCGCCCGTTTAGTGCCGCGCGCTGGAAAATAAAATATATTTTCCGGCGTGTAGTGGACGTGCGAAAAAATGAAATTACTGCCAGGGCCATGTGGTAGCCGGGCGGTAGTTCCAAATTGGCATGTGTTGGGCGTGTGTAGGTGCCTACTCGGCTTAGTAAAAGGGCCCCATGGAGGGGCATAATCGAACTGGGCGCCCAAGTTTTCCAGTGGGCGTCTCCGCAGCACAGCCCTGTGAAGGGGCGGGGAAACAGCTATTATCGAAACAAGATGGGCATCAATCTTTCGCTTCGATAATACGGTCGGGGACGGCCAAATCTCAACATTTAGGTCGACCTTAGAGATGGTCGACGTAAATGTTGAGATGTCGACCTAAATGTTGAGATGTTCGACCTTAGAGATGGTCGTCCTCGCTTTTCGGCGATAATGGAAACCGAGGACGCCCATCTCAAAAACGACCAAATCCAAGCCCTTTGGTCGTGGGAGGAGCTAGAATTCGTAGTGCACTGGTCCCCCTCACATGCCAGGACACCAACCGAGCACCCTAGGGGGCACTGCAGTGGACTTCAGAAATTGCTCCCAGGTGCATAGCTCCCTTACCTTCGGTGCTGAGCCCCCCACCCCCCACCCCCAAAACCCACTCCCCACAACTGTACACCACTACCATAGCCCTAAGGGGTGAAGGGGGGCACCTATATGTGGGTAAAGTGGGTTTCGGGTGGGTTTTGAAGGGCTCACGTTTACCACCACAAGTGTAACAGGTGGGGGGGATGGGCTTGGGTCCGCCTGTCTGAAGTGCACTGCACCCACTAAAACTGCTCCAGGGACCTGCATTCAGCTGTGATGGAGCTGGGTATGACATTTGAGGCTGGCATAGAGGCTGGCAAAAAAAAAGTTAAATTTTTTTTAGGGTGGGAGGGGGTTGGTGACCACTGGGGGAGTAAGCGGAGGTCATCCCCGATTCTCTTCGGTGGTCATCTGGTCAGTTCGGGCACCTTTTCACGGCTTGGTCGTGAAAAAAAATGGACCAAGTAAAGTCGACCAAATGCTCATCAGGGACGCCCTTCTTTTTTCCATTATCGACCGAGGACGCCCATCTCGTAAGCACACCCCATTCCTGCCTTCGCTACACCTCTGACACGCCCCTGTGACGGACTGCAGTTGAGAGCGCCCATAATCGGCTTTCGATTATGCCGATTTGGGCGACCCTGAGAGAAGGACGTCCATCTCCCGATTTGTGTCGGAAGATGGGCGCCCTTCTCTTTCGAAAATACCCGTGATAGTGATGTAATGAACCTCTTCAAATCCCTCTCCCAAAAAGAAAAAGCCAAATCTGTACAAGTAAAAACTTTTGTGATTCCTGAACATTGTACTCTCTGCACACATAAATGGAAAGTTGACAGAAAAGACTCCCCCCATCTTAACCTTGCCCAGCCATGACCCTCTTCGCTTTCTTTTTCTCAGGGTTACATGAAGCCGTTGAAGCAGCCGGAGAACTCGTTCCTCTGTGACCCTTCGCTGGTGGACGAGATGTTTGATCAGATCCCAGAGCTGCTGAAACATCATGAGCAGTTCCTGGAGGAGGTGCACCACTGCGTGGCGACCTGGCACGAGATGCAGAAAGTGGGGGACATGCTGGTCAAGTCTGTGAGTATGAGGAGGCCCAGATACCGTGGATGTGCGCAGGGGGTTGGGTTTTGGGTTTTTCATTTTGTGTCACTTTTTTTCCCTTTCTTTCCACGTAGCTAAGGAAATGTTTGTTCAGGCTGTAATTTTTATGAGGGGTACCAGCTTTATATCTTTGAAATATTTAGAGAAATGAGTGCAAGCATAGGTAGGGTTACCATATGTCCGGATTTACCCGGACGTGTCCTCTTTTTGAGGACATGTCAGGGCAACCGGGCGGGTTTTGCCAATCTGCCCGTTTGTCCGGATTTCTGGACAAACGGGCACGCTGGCGGGCGGGCACGGCCCGCCTGCCAGCCTGCCCATTTGTCCAGAAATCCGGACAAACGGGCAGATTGCTAGCCTCCCCTCCCCTTACTTACTACTGCCGTGGTGGTCTAGTGACCTCTTCCGCCTTCGTGGCAGGAAAGAGCCCCCTCTTTCCTGGCCGGGGTGCTGCCCTGCATGCAACCTTCCTGTTGCTGATCTCGGCGCCGATTCAAATGGCCACCGAGAGTTGACGTGACCTCGCAAGTCTTCAACTCTCGGCGGCCATTTTGAATTGGCGCCGAGATCAGCAACAGTAAGGATGCATGCAGGGCAGCGCTCCGGGCAGGAAAGAGGGGGCTCTTTCCTGCCCCGAAGAGGTCACTAGACCACCAGGGCAGTAGTAAGGTAAGGGGAGGGGGGTGACGGGGAGGGGAAAATGTGACAGGGGGCGTAGCGAGGGCGTGACAGAGGGCGGAGCGAGGGTGGGGCGGGGCATGTGTCCTCCTTTTGGGGGGACAAAATATGGTAACCCTAAGCATAGGGTATCACTTGAGATTTAGCATTAGCACTGTGAGCACAGATTGTTGCTCCCCCCATGTGCAGGGGGAAGAGGTGGCAATTTAACTGGATATTTTAAAGTGAATTTTCAACTACAGCCTAGCCAGATTGGCTCGGTGTCAAGTTAGCAGGCTACTGCTGAAACTGTTCTTAAGCTGATTCCCTTTTTACCTTGACCTACCCCCCCACCCAGAATGTGTGTGGCTAAATAGAGCCATGTAGTGAAAGTAGGGGGGTTATTTTTAGCTACTCAGGGCTGTCATTAAGACTGCACCTCGAATATTGTGTTCAATTCTGGTCACCGCATCTCAAAAAAGATATAGTGGAATTAGAAAATGCTAGGACTAGGGGGGCATGCGATGAAGCTACAAAGTAGTAAATTTAAAATGATTGGAGAAAATGTTTCTTCACTCAACGTGTAATTCAAATCTGGAATTCGTTGCCAGAAAGTGTGGTAAAGGTGGTTAGCTTAGCAGGGTTTAAAAAAGGTTTGGACGGCTTCCTAAAGGAAAAGTCCATAGACCATTATTGAATTGGACTTGGGGAAAGTCCACTATTTCTGGGATAAGCAACATAAAATGTTTTGTACTTTTTTGGGGGATCTTGACACTGGTATTTGTGACCTGGATTGGCCACTGTTGGAAACAGGAAGCTGGGCTTGATGGTCTGTCCCAGTATGGCAATACTTATGTAGAAATGGTACAGAGAAGGGTAATGAAAATGATAAGGGGGATGGGATGACTTCCCTGTGAGGAAAGGCTGAATCGGCTAGGGTTGTTCAGCTTGGAGAAAAGACGGCTGAGGGGAGATATGGTAGAGGTCTATAAAATAAGGAGTGGAGTGGAACAGGTAGACGGGAATCGCTTGTTTACTCTTTCCAAAAATACTAGGACTAGGGGACATGCAATGAAGCTACAAAATAGTAAATTTAAAATGAATTGGAGAAAATATTTCTTCACTCAATGTGCAATTAAACTCTGGAATTCATTGCCAGAGAATGCTGTAAAAGTGGTTAGCTTAGCGGGGTTTAAAAAAGGTTTGGCTGGCTTTATAAAGGAAAAGTCCATAAACCATTATTAAAATGGACTTGGGGAAAATCCACTGCTTATTTCTAGAATAAGCAGCATAAAATGTATTGTACTGTTTTGGGATCTTGCCAGGTACTTGTGACCTGCATTGGCCACTGTTGGAAACTGGATGCTGGGCTTGATGGACCTTCGGTCTGCCCCAGTTAGGCAATACTTATGTACTACTAATGCATACTACTTTAGCACAGGTCCCATGTTATGCAATGAGACCTAGTTACTAATAGCTGGGGTTAACAGTAAAATAACATATCTTAACGGTAGTCCACATTGATAACTTCCCCCCTTAATTAAATAAATCAAAATCACTGCTATAAGTAATAAAAGTAAGCCAAGTGTAGGACAATCAAGCGATTGTGACATCACTGATGAGGTTGGCTCTTAGGCATTGGTGGAATGAGGCATTATGACATCACAATATCAGCTCTGGTTAAATCACTGCTATATGTAATAACAGTGAGCCAAGTATAGGGCAGTCAAGCCATTGTGACATCACAGATGAGGCTGGCTCTTAGGCATTGGTGGAATGAGGCATTATGACATCATAATATCAGCTCTGGTTACCAGACATTGAAACTCTTCACACTAAGGGGGGAGGTTATCAATGTGGCCACCGTTAAGGTGTGTTATTTTGCCACTAACTGATGCTATTTTAGGACAGGTCCCATTTTATGCAATGAGATCTAGTTAGAAATAACTGGGGTTAACACTGTAAAATAATATGTCTTAATGGTAGCCCAGGTTGATAACTTTCAGGTGCAGTAAAGTTTCAAATACCCTGATCTAGCTGGCTAACTCCTTAATTAGATAGGTAGATAGTTTTCAAAATTGCCTTCTGGGGGGGACAGTTTTCATAGGTTTTACGTGGGTGAATCTGTCTTTGGAAAATTGCCCGTCACGATCCTCCGGTCAGGGAAGATCACACATGCTGTTTCTGAACGTATTTACATTTACGTGTGGGGTGCAAAATAGGGAAGAGGGTTATATGGGATGATAAAAAAGTATTGCAGTGATGGGATGTTGAAATCATCACACCTCTCCCTCTGGTGCACAGTCTGTGGCATAGGAGCCACTTTTCAAAATTATTGGGGGTGCTAAGCCCAGTGGAATAACCCTTCCCGGGACACATACAAGGAATTTTCTCAATATTGGGGGTGCTCAAGCACCCACAGAGTCGGCTCCTATCTTGGGGTACTTTGCACCCATATGGTGCACTGGCACAGTTTAGCTACAGACATGCAAACGACCTGGGGAGTCTAGGATTGCCCACCCCCCCCCCCCCCAGGTATCAACAGTTGAAGAATCCCTTATTCAGCTGCTGACATACACTTGTAATTAGTGTAAAGGGGAAAGAAAACATTTAAAACAGATATTTTTCATTCAGAGGCAAGTACTGATCGGAGCACATTCCTGTAGATGGTCAGCTTGCCTTGTGTCCCCATAGTGGATCAGTCCAGGATGACACTGCCCCCCTCCACCCCCAGTTTGTGTGAAGGGCACACACATTGGGTACAGATCCAAGATGAGCAAGCAAATTATTTTTATTTGTTGCATTTGTAATCCCACATTTTCCCACCAATTTGCAGGCTCAGTGTGGCTTACATTATGCCGTAGTGGCGATCGGCCATTTCCGATACAGAATTACAAGTGGTATTGCATTTGTTTAAACTAGTTAACAAGCTATTGAACTATCAGTCAGTTGACATTAACAATTATTGCTGTGAGTTGACAATAATTAGATTTGCTGGTGCGCTATTCTGTAACACCGGGCGGCTAAATTTCATAGGCCTTGATGTATTATATTTGATGTGTTTTGTTCTTTATTGTTTGATTGATATGTGGTGTTTAATTTGTATACCACTGTGGGTACGTAATTGCCAAGGATAGTTTAATATGAACCGTAGTGAACCCTTCTAGGGTATAAGGTGTTATAAATTGATATGATCGATATTGATAAGGGCAGTATATAAATGGTAAGAAAATTAAATGAAATTTCGGGGTGGATCAGGGGCGTGGTTTTGAGTTACACATTGAAATTACGATGCTCTAGCATCAGGTAAACTATGAATCGGATTATTCTTCCCAATGTGCATGCACTTTGCATTTGTCCACATTAATTTCATCTGCCGTTTGGATGGCCAGTCTTCCGGTTTCCTAAGGTCTTTCTGCAATTTTTCACAATCCACATGTGCTTTGACAACCTTCAATAGTTTTGTGTCATCTGCAGATGTATCACTTCACTCGTCACTCCGTTTTACAGATCATTATTAACGTGTTAAATAGCACCCGGTCCCAGTCCAGATCCCTGTGGCACTCCACTTTTCACTCTCCTGCATTGAGAGAAATGGCCATTTAACCCTGTCCAATAACCAATTCCTAACCCATAGAAGGACATTGCCTCCTATCCCATGACTTTTTAATTTTCTCAGGAGTCTCTTATGAGGAACTTTTTGTCAAAAGCTTTCGGAAAAGCTTCCACTCATTTCATCAGCAGTTATCAGAGATCGAGGACATACAGGATGCAAAATTTTGAGTTATTTTGCAGATCCTCCTTTTCCCCCAGGAAGAGGCATTAAAAGCACCAATGGACTGTTTGGATACCTACAGTTTGTTGAAATCTGCTGCTTACATGTGTAGGTAGTAAAATAGCCACTTACGTGTTCAGAAACCCAAGTTGGTGACGCACTTTTTTCAAAAGTGTTTTTCGTATAAGGCTGTCCCAAGCTACACCTCTATTTACCCTTATCCCTTTCTGGATTTTACAAAAGGCTTTGCATTCAGCGAGCCTGTTATAAAGCTCTTTGGGAACTGCACCTGTCCCAACCTGGCTTCCCATCTCCTGTCTAGAGTGCACGTTAATTTTAGAAGACGGGTGAGAAGGAAGCCACGGCAGATCCTGAAAAGCCATTACGTGTGCTTGCCGTAGCCTCTGATCTGCTGGATTCATCCGACTTTGACCTTAGATCAGAACTCCCCTATGACCTTCACACATTGCTTATTTATTTGTTGCATTTGTACCCACATTGTCCCACCTATTTGCAGGCTCAATGTGGCTTCATAGTACCGGCAAAGGCGTTTGCCCAGTCGGTGGATAACAAATGCAAAGTTGTATAGTGATCGTATGAGGTATAAGTGGAGGGTCAGAATGGATGAAGGTTGCTTGCTGTCCTGTTCGATCGTAGTCATGCTGTGTTGGTAGGTGAAGAGGGTTACGTGGGTGGTTGGGGTAGGCCTTTTTGAGAGGTGGGTTTTTAGTGATTTCCTGAAAGTTCAAGTGGTCGTGGATTGTTTTCATTGCTTTTGGGAGCCCATTCATAGTTGTGCGCTTATGTAGGAGAAGCCGGCTGCGTAAGTTGTTTTGTATGTTCAGTCCTTTGCAATTTGGGTATGTATATTCCTAAACTCTCCCATCTTATTTCTTAGGCATTGATGTACCCATGTATAGGCATGACACCATGTCAGTGGAGGCATAAGTTGGCTTGCAGTTTAGTAATTCTGTGAACTATCTCCCGGATTCTATATAGTGCGACCAAATTGTGGTGCGCAAATCTGGTCATTTTCTGGATTTATGTATGTAGTTTAAATTACTTAAAGCCAGTCAGTGTCGATAACGTTCTCTTTCAAAATCTGCACATTGGTCCATAAGATTATCTACGGTGAAGTCCCAGGTTACATGATTGACCTGATCAATCTCCCAATCAGAAATAGTACCAGTTCCGCTACCCAAATTGCAAAGGACTAAATACAAGACTACCCATGCTTCCAACTTCTCTTAGCATATGCACGCGTCTGTGAATGCACTGCCACATGTGGTGAAAACAACGCATGATCACCTAAAATTCAGAAAATTATTAAAGAACTCACCTATTCGGAAGGCATACCCGACTGACCCAATTTAAATGCCCTCAACCCTGCAGCACTTCACTATCGAAGATCATTTGGACATTTAACAACCCTTCTACTGCTAACCCAACTTGACTGACTCTTATCTTCCCTAGTCCCAGTATAACACCTTTGTTACTTATCCCCTTCCGGACTTTTTTATTACTGCTTTGTTATCCCCACATTTTCCCACCTCTTGCAGCTCAGTAGGGCTTACATTATGCTGTAATGGCGATCGCCAGTTCCGGAAGGAGAAATACAGAATATTATTGCATTTAAAAGTACAGAAATATAAAATAAATTAGAAGTAATAAATATACGATCATTTTCAGGTATAAGAGGACAAGAGTAATGTGTAACGTTCAATAATGATATTGTGATTAGAGTAAACAAATAAAAAAAAATCGATGATAACTTGTTTTGGTAAAATGTTTTGTGTCAGTTCATTTATGAAGGCCTTTATGATAGTCTCTTTGAACAGTTTAGGCTTTAGTAGTTTCCGGAAGGTTGTCAAATTGTGCGTTGCTTTTATGGCATTTGGAAATGCATTCCATATTTGCGTGCTGGTGTATGGAGAAACTAGATGCATACATTGATTTGTATTCGAGCCCTTTGCAAGTGGGGTAACGGAGGTTCAAGAATGTGCGTGATGATCTTTTTGTGTTCCTCGCTGGTAGGTCTATGAGGTCTAACATATATATCGGGGCCTCGCCATGAATAATTTTATGAACGAGGGTGCAGGTTTTGAATGTAATTCGATCTTTTAGTGGAAGCCAGTGTAATTTTTCTCTGAGGGGTTTGGCGCTTTCGTATTTTCGCTTTTCCAAATACGAGTCTGGCTGCAGTGTTTCGGGCTGTCTGGAGTTTCTTAATAATTTGTGCTCATTCAAAAAATGATTAATGATAAACCACTCCCTTCCATGCCCGAGTTTTATGTTATATGTCTACTGAAAATATTGTAATGACGGGAACAGTCACACAGAAGACTGCTACAGGCACAGAGGTGGCATTTCCTGGAAGACAGTAAAATGCTGCAATCGGACTTGGCGAATGCCTTTATGTTATTGATGTAAGCCACATTGATCCTGCAAATATTGGGAAAATGTGGAATACAAATGTAACATAAATAAATAAATATTGCCACTTAACACAATTATTGACACTAATTTGCTTAATTAGAATTTACGTGCACAACTTGCTAGGCGAATTCTGTAAAGTGGTACATGGTACATTTCCAATGTGCGCTCCTGAAAGGGAGCATGGAATGGGCAGGCCGCGGGCGTCTGAAAACGTGCACCCATGGTTATAGAAACGCCTGCTCCGTGCCTAACTTAGGTGCCGGTAATTACACCAAGTTTTAACTGTCCTAAATGGATGCCCTAGAGTTTAGGCGCAGACATGGCCGCCAAGTGTATTCTATAACTCGCTAATTTAGGCGTGGTTTACAGATTAAGCATAGGCGGAAATATTTTCCGCACCGATTTTTCAGGCACCATATATAGAATCTAGTCCATTACGTGTAACTGGGAGACCTGTCCGTAGCCGCCCATACTTCATTCACTAGTACGTCCCCTTGCAGTTAGGCCCAATGCCACTTAGTCACTACCTTATTGAATTGCGTGCAGTGCACATAGGCGCCTGCCTTCATTAATGGCGCCTTTGACTCACGTAAATGCACATATCTCTATGCTCCTAGATTCTACGTAAGGGCGCGGTGAGTACCGCGCATTAAATTGTGCGCAGCGGCCAATTTGTGTGTGCAGCTCAATTGAGTAACGAGCCAATTAGTGATAATTGGCCGATAGCAACCATTATTGCTAATTGGCATACTGTAAAAAGAGGCGTGTGTAAATTCTAATGCGTGTAGCTGAAAAGGGGGGCACAGCCATGGAGGAGTGGACATGTCGGGGACGTTACTTAAATTTACGTGCATTGTTATAGATTTAGGGGAATGAGCCTATATTTAGGTACAATATTTACACCAGGTTTTCAGTGGGGTAAATGTAGGCGCATCCCAGTCATATGTCTGGTCTATACCCCTTCATCTAATTTTCGGGACATTATATAGAATAGCTCTGGGCACGTTAATCGAACGCATCTAGATTTGAACGCCATTTACACATTCTGGTCCTGAGTGTTTATTTGTGTCTGTCGTGAGAGTGTATCTAATAATCTGTGGGAATGTTGTGTAGTACGGCAAATACATTCGTACAGTAGGAAAATATGAGAGGGACGTGGTCCCTATCCAGGCTTGGTTTCTTTTAAAGTGGCTTGCATTGTTTTAAAAAATATCTGTCAAGGCTCTGTGCCAGAGCATTTTCTTAAATCCCTACTAGACTAGAAGGCTGAGGCGTAATCATCTCAATTTTCCTCCAGTAAGAAGTGTTTGATTTAAATGGACTTTTGATTCCTCCATCCCATTTCAAGCTGTTAAACTTTGGAATTACCTTCC